>NC_134187.1:28642745-29010245 GCF_964188355.1 Buteo buteo | reverse complement strand
AGCGAGCCTGCAGTGAGTCCAGCTTTGCTCTATCCCCCTGCAGCAGTCTGGGGTTCGTCCTGCCTCGCTGATGCTGCGGCATCCCGGAGGGAATGTAAAATGGGAAAATGGTGCCGGGGAAAGGGCTTTGGCTTTTCAGTGCACACAAATTGCTTTTATTCCTTCAAGTCGAGTGGTAGGTGCATTGAGTGTGCTGGTATTAAGCAACCACAGTTCTAATTTTGCCTCGCCAGATGGCTCCGTGTGATTCTCCCAGTGCTTTTTGATATGCATGTTCGCTAGTGGGGAGATGAAATAGCGGGTCTGTATTTTAGGGCTGGAGATGGAGAGATGAGATGGATGCTGCCTCACGTTTACATGATTCATTCCACAGGTTCTGTATAAAGTAGCGAACCTTAACATCTTGCTAATTAAAGGCAATGAGAGCACATGACTGCCTGGAGTTGGTGCACCGACATGGAATGTGCTCAAAATTGCCACTGAGTGGGGACGATGGGCATCTGACTTGTGTCTGCTGGGCTGGGGGACTCTACCATGACATTTTCTTTCTGCTTACCTGTCAATCTTTCTTTGCAGGTGAGGTGCTGTCTTGTAAAAACATGATTCGTTGTGGTAGCTGTTAGCAAGGTTTGGGAAGGAGGCACAGGCTACATGAACACTGTGCCATAAAGATGGTCTTGTGCACTGGGCGATGGCATGAAGTCTGGGTTCAGCTGCCAATTGTGCTCCCGAATTTGTGGTCCTTAGTTGCTGTGGGCCTCGGTTCTTATCTGTTAGATAGAGATAATAGTGTTTCTACACTTGCGTGATGAAGATGTGCACTCCTGGATGGGAGATTTTGCTTCTGCTCTGTCTGAGGTGTCTAGTAAAATGGATGGTTTGGAGTGGAATTATTCATGATGTACTGGGAGGTATGTTTTACCCTAATGGGAGCTTCATAAAGGAGATTATTCTTTAAAAAAGCAAAAAATGCTATTTTTTACCATGGAAGTTGTTCGTCTTTTAGTACAATTCATGCTTTGATTTTCATGCATTAACTCTCTCTGTCTCTCTCTCTCTCTCTCTCTTTGTTTCTCTACAGACCTTTGTAGTACTAAACAGAGGGAAAACACTCTTCCGATTTAGTGCCACACCTGCCTTGTACATTTTAAGTCCTTTTAATCTGTTTAGAAGAATAGCTATTAAAATTTTGATACATTCATATCCTTTTTATTATTGAGTTATTCTTGCCTTTGTATATTAATTGAAAAATCTCTTACATACTGTCTTATTACTCAATTCAAATAGTGTATATGAATTACAGTTCTGCACCTGGTGAAGTTGGATTGGCCTCAGAGCATACATTAAAACATGCTTTTTTGAATGAAAAAGCATGGTCCTTTAGACACATCCAATCAAGTAAACTTTTCATTATTATCTATCTGTGTCCGTTCTTCCATCAGTGCACAGACATTGATAAGTTTTGGAATAGATATGATTTCAGGTTATACTTCACATGAAGAGGAGTTGAGCTTTAACTAGCTGCTAAAATGGTTTAAAAAAATAGCATCTGGAGAAGGAGCCAAAGATACCTTCTATGTAATTTGACCCTGACTAGTTTCTTGCTCTTTTGGCATCTCTCAAACTTCCTTCTAATGGCAAGGCTATTCCAAAATGTTCCACTGCAGGGCTTCAGACAGCTCTGATAGCTTCAGAAGCATCATCTGCATGTGTTATTAGGAGAGGAAAAAAAATAAAGTAGTATATTGAATGAGCCGCTTTGCCCTGTTTATTTATTTATTTTGTAAAAGTGACTGTAAAACGGAAATAAGTTCATTTGTTGCTTTAGAGGCTTCTATATACTTACTTCCTGCATCTCGTATGAAGAAAAAGCTTTTCCATCTTTTCAAAGTTAACTTGGGATCTGAGGCTGGGAATGTTTTCTTTGGCTTATCTGTTGCTTCTTGTAGACTTTCCTCCCCTCTGTATGTGCTGGGGGGATGCAGCTGAGAGATGCAGATCTGTCAGGTTGAGGCCGAGATGCTGGCAGTGGATCTTGGGCCTTGATCTAAGATCCATTTAAGTCTGCTTAAACAGTTTTGGAAGTCAAAACAGCTTTGAATCTGACCCTGGATTTCACCGTTCTGCTAATAATTCACTAGTTAAAATCCACTCAAACTTCTAATTCTGAAATTGTGCTGTGCCTGCAACACTCCTCAAATCAGTTAGTCCAGCACCTTCCATCTGCAAACGTGACACACAAGATCCTGAATGCACAGAGGGAGCGGAGATGTTTGAAAAGATTCGTAAGATTTTCTCCAAGCTAAATCCTAGGTGTCCATGGGTTGCAACGCTGCTTTCCTGTCGGATATGTTAGCAGACAATGTATTTTGATGTTACTGAACAGGTGGAATTATTTGGGGAGACATTTTCATTTAGGCATGTGATTTTTGAATTGCTAAGACATACTAGAAAATATAAAATAAATTGAATGGTGACGTAAAAATACTCTTTATATGTGGTCACCCTGCTCTTATTTCCCATGACTGCTGGAAGCATCTTGGCTCTTATTTGTAGTCCACAGAGAATAGACTGGAAATTGTTGTTGACTTTTATTGCAGCACAGTGATCTTTAGGGAGCCATAAGGTGATGTAAAGAGCCACACTAGTATCCCTTTGATCCTTGACTTTGTTCTACAGTATTTAGCATGATCATTATGTGCACTATTTTGACCAACTGTGTATTCATGACTTTTAGTAACCCACCTGAATGGTCGAAGAATGTGGAGTAAGTAATGCTTCTTGTGTTTTTAAGAATCTCACAGAATGTTGTTTTTCTTCTATTGTGAAATCTGTTCCTACTCACCTTTAAGTCAGCATGAATACAAGTTGTCTTTTATATCCACTTTGTTTAGACAAAAGTGTTTGTAATTCATCTTTTTTCATTACTAAAATGACATTTCTACAAACTTCTCAGTGCAGCTTTCTTTCTTCCTCATAACAGGTATACATTCACTGGTATTTATACATTTGAATCACTTGTGAAAATTATTGCAAGAGGTTTCTGTATAGATGGCTTTACTTTCCTACGTGATCCATGGAACTGGCTAGATTTCAGTGTGATCATGATGGCGTAAGTTGTGTTTTCAGATTATTTCAGGTATTTGTGGCATGCGGGAGGGGATGAGACCTTAGGAAGAGAGTGGTTGTGTAAGGAAGAAATAAATCAAGAAAAAAAGAAATCAAGGAAAACTTAAGTGAATCTCTGAAAGATTTCTTTCTTGATTTTTCAAAAGAAAGCTTTAGCCTGACATGGAGTCAGATCTAAAATGCAACTCCATGGGGTTAGTGGAGTTGCTGCTACAAAAAATATGATTTTCTGAAAACTGCCTTTATTAATATAAGACTGTATAATAGTGCCTAGCATTTTAGATTGCTCACATGCCAGAGTGGCAGCTTGTTCTGTTAAACATAGGACTAAGCCCCAAACTTCTTTAAATTCTTGTCTCTACCACTCCTTCCTTCCTTGGGCTTGCATGTTAAAATTTCATGGGATGCAACTTAAGGTTGAACAGTTACTAACCCATTTCTGATGAAGGTTCAGTGTCAGAAAAGGAGACGCTTTATTTTCCTTCCTCATTCTTTTCTCTTGTGCCAGATCAGCTTACATTGGTCTGATAATGAGGAGTTCATGGGGATGTCTGAATTCACAGCTGAACCAGGAGATGCACGCTAGATTTCTGGTTTTTTCCTTATTGGCCTGCGTTGATCATTGCTTAGGCTTAGTACCACTGGTGAAAATCAGGCGTATGTTGCCAGTAGTCTGAGTTGCTGGTGGAAGAGATTTTTTTTTTTTTTCCCTTTTACATTTGTTTTTGGAATATTGCATGTGTGCATGTCTGGGTTCCCATAGTCAACAACAGCCGATGAAAACTGAGGGATCATGTAGGAAGGCTCAGAAGCCTGATTTTCAAGGGTTCAGAGCACTTGAATTTAATCATAGTAAAATGCTTTCATCATATAAAATGCATTTTTTTGGGCTGGATTCTGCACCCAAGGTTGTTGATTTTCTGGAGTTCCTGCTTTTTCTACTTGCCTTTTAGTTGTGTATTTAAATTATATGCAAAGAGTTGGACATTGTACACAAAAAGCAAAATAACCGATACCTCACTGACACTTTAGTTTTACTTCGGAATAGATGGGGACCTGCTGTGCACAGCGTAAACATGCCTGTGTGGGTGAGGCTCCCAGTTTTGTGCACACAGATCGGATTCAACCTGTGAATTGGTTCTTTCCTTTCTTTCTTGATCAATTAACAAGTAACAGCAAGCCAGCTTTAAAAGGCCCAGTGCATTGGTCTTAAATAAATGTGCTAAATCTCTAGCTGATCTAACTCTGTAACCTCCTTGTTTCCAGTGAGGTTGCCTGTAGGCTTCAAATACAGTCCTTTTTTGTGTCAAGGGCTAGAGCAACCCTGTGCGTTATTTAAATCCCACTAACAGGGTCTAAGTTTTATGAAGCGCTTGTGGTGGCCTTTCTGCACCAGGAAGAATTGTGCATTTCTTTGCCTTTTCATACCATGTTTCTCCCCAGACAGCACAGAGGAAATATTCTATTCGAAGTTGTGATAAAATCTAACTCCGTTAACTTTGCAGTAAGCCTCTTATCCTCTGTGTATCTCAGGTTTATCCCCTTGTAAAATGGGGATAATCATACCTACCTGTGGCTCACAAACAGGTAGTAAAGCATAAAGGATTAAAATGAAGGACACTAATCAAAGCAAAAGATGATCATGCTTTATTAAAAACATGAAGTGAAGTGAATATACCTGAAACCACTGAACTGAGGTGATGTCACCAAGTCTCACATATTTGACAGTTTTACAATTACCTTCTTCTGGAGAGATAGCATTAAATTTTCAAGTCCTATATAGGCGAGAATGCACGTATCTAACAGGGCACCTGAACAAGCTGGTTGCAGTATGGAGAGACTTAAACTGTGTTTTGGCTCTGAAATTTTCTGTCTCTCTCTTTTAAATGCCAGTTCTAAAGCATTTTAAATTACAAGCTGTTTCCTACAAACAGACAACTATATGAAAAGGAAGGTGACCCCAACGGTGCCATTAACTCTGGTTTAATTCTGCAGGTATATAACAGAGTTTGTAAACCTAGGCAATGTTTCAGCTCTGCGCACTTTCAGGGTTCTGAGAGCTTTGAAAACTATTTCTGTAATTCCAGGTAAGGCGGCCTCCGGTTGGTGTTAGCTGTTGGGTACAGGCCCCTGTGAGTGATGTATTGCTTTGTCTGTAGTTGTTGTTTTATTTTGGTGTGTGTATTGTCATTGTGTTTTTTGTGTGTGACCTCCCTCATTGCAGATATGTCACAGAGTTTGTGGACCTTGGGAATGTCTCAGCATTGAGAACTTTCAGAGTTCTCCGAGCTTTGAAAACTATCTCTGTTATTCCAGGTGAGAACCGTTAAGCATTAAAGGCTGGTCTTGCGTGTATCTCTTTTCCGTATCTCCCCTCCCATCCTGCATTGCTTATTTCTCAGAAATGGCACTGGGATATTTTTGATGGGCTTTGCAGTCTGTAAAAAAAGAGTAGTTTGGAATTAAGGCTTCTGGGCCATCAAATTATGGGATGAACAGTATGCTTTTCGTACTTCTTTAACCCTGTCTACACATGTGGCTATCCAATCTCTGAAATGAAAGCCAGGCCTAAAGTTTCACATGAATAAAGGATCAGGCACTCCCTTCCTCCTCAGGTTGAACAGTTTCTTGCTCAGCATGTCATCCCACTATCCTCAGTGTTTCCAGAGCTGTTTTTAGGAATAAGTTTGTAAAGCAAGTGAGCAGAACCCAACCAAGATTAAAACCTTTCTGCGTGAGGCTACTTCAGTTACTTGGAGTCAGATGGGATCTGGGGCAGGTTGTCTTCTAGGTAATGACAACAAGCTTGCTTCCCCATCTTCGGAAAGGGTTGATGCTGCCATTTAGATATAGACTAAGCTAAATGGAGTATTGGCATGACCAGCTTTTGGATTTGTATGGTGTACTGGAACTGGTTGTCAGCTATTAATGCAATGGTGTGTGGCCCAAAGTACTAACTGCACTTTCAGTAAGCCAGAAGTCCCAATTCATAGACCTGCCCATTTCATGTGCCACCCCCAGGGCTGGACTTTGCAGGACCATCACTTACAAAGCTACTTCTAGACTCTTAACTCAATCTGGGTGTCAAAGGGTAAGCAATGGCCCTTCCTTTATTGTAAGAGACCATGGAAGCATTATGGACTGAGAATATGGTTCTGATCCTGAATTCTTGTACAGAAAAGTCTCATGCAGATGGTTTCTCAAAAGCATCCCTAATTTTAAGGTCAAGCTCAAGACTCAATTTTCATAGGCACTGAAGCATCTGTAGTTTTCCAGTTTTCAGGTGCTTGACCTGTCTCAAGGTAGGCACCCTAAATAGTCACTTGATAAGTGTTGCTCTTCTATTTCTTTGTGTTTTGTTTCTTAATGCATTAACTGACAATGGTTCTTTTGCTTTCTCAGGCTACACTTGCATATACGTTTGCCAGAAAAGAGACTATGGAATTGTAGGGGCCCATCACTTTTGTCCCCATTCCAGACTGCTAAACCCATCAGATGTACATGGCTGTTGTGCATGATGTTCTTAAGTGGCACCAGCTTTCCTTGCACCGAATGAGAGTATGCTAGAGTAATGTTCTTTCGTAGCCTTCCTTAATGTTTGGCAGTGCACATACAAAGAGCAAAAGATATTTGGTAATTGCTGTTTAGCAGTGCACTATATGGATCTGAAGTGCAGTTGTGATTCTATCAGCCTGCGACAGGTATTAACTGGCTTGCTCAAAGAAAAGCATCAATGTTAAAATAAGTTTCGTATGTGTTTTGCTTTCATAATCGTAGCAAAGTGAAGATGATGCAACCTTAATGAGCTGGTTACTGAATGTGTGACAGCATGCCTTGTCTTCCTATGGAAAGGAGCAGAACAGTTCAGTTTTGTATCATTCTCTCCATACTACCCAAAACTAATGGAGTTTTCCTTTTATTTCAAATGACAGCAAGGGGGGTGCATCTAAGCTCTTCTAAGTTCAGTGCAGCCATACTTTTTACTAAGGGGATGATTTGCTGCACACAGCCAAAGAGGATTCTGTTTGAATGTCAGGCACACTGAACACATCCACAGCTGGAACTGTAAATGGCAAAACTTTGGTTATTTGTATCAGTTAGGCTCTGGGATAGGATTGCCCCAGCTGTGGTTCTGCAGCATGTAGGTAAAACCTTGCTCCCCTCTTGATTTTGTGACTAACAATATGAGGAATGTAAGGCATTTGTGTAATTAGCCTTTTGGGTTATTTAATGTGAACTTAGGCGTAGGGTGCTGTTTATGGGTTTTAGTGCTATCATGTCTTGGGGAAGAAGTGATATTTAGAATACACTTAAAATATAAAGGAGTTCCCCTTCTGCTTCAGTGCGTGTAATGGAATGGGAACTTTTAACACTGCACTGAGCTAATGAGAAACTCATCTTAGTATTACAATGAGTGCTAACTACAACTTCTATCAATAGTTGGAATTATTCTCAGTGTGGTTTTTAGACAAGATAAAAATGGGAAATATTACCAGAACATGACATGCCACTGGACAAAATCCCATGCAGGTGGAGGATCTGTATGGATTTGTGTGACAGGAGTAGACTGTGGCACCTATGTGCTAAAACATCAAAATACTGCTTTCATCTTATGGCTTGGTAGACGATATTAAACTCTGTGGTGATCTGAAGGTATTTTTTTATTGGCACCTGAGTTGTTGGTATTTTAATTCACTAATGCCATCAGTCTCCATGCATTGCCAGCCTGTGACACAACTACATTAGATAGGACCCAGGGATGATCTGGATCTGCAGTACGAGATGGCGATTGCTTCAGCTGAAAGTTGTTGTATTTGTCCTGTGACTGGACTGGGAACACTCTTGCTGCCAGTTTATCATCTTGGTTCCAAAGCCCATTCTCCTTATATGCCTATGAGAGAGCAACATACAAACTAGAAACACAAACGCTGGTGTAAATGGCTGCATGTGCAGAGTGTTGCATATTTGAGCAATGGAGATGAGCATGCAAACGAGTGTTGTAATGGTTATTTGTCTGCCAGAACTAACAGCAAAAAAACTGCTTTGTGTTGGAGTAGGGCTTTGGCATTGATTAAAAGTTTTGAAGATTGACGTAAAAGACATTTACAAAAATTATTCCTCCATAAGAATTCCTTTTTATTTATGTATTTTTGAATCTTTATGTTGCTGATATGGATCAAACCTCTGCTGGTATAGAAAGGTTTCTTGTCAAAAGTTTTTTGCAGAATGCTTACTTGGCCTCAGCCAGAGACTTGGATCTGACTGGCCCTGAATTCAGCTGGAGCTGAATTTTTAATATTTTTCTCCTCTCCTTCCTCCCTTCAGCCTCCTTCACTACTCATTTCTAAATGCAAGATCATCCTACTTAACATCAGAAAGGTTGATTAAGGGGCCCTAATACTGTATTGTTTCTGCATCCAAAATTCTTGCTTGTTTAGATCTGTCTCCTGAATGCATTAGTGCTGCATTCTTCCCCCAGTTCATGGATGGTTCCTCTTACAGACCAGACTGGTTTGGAAAACCAGCAATATTCTTGGCTTATGCCTGAGCTTACTTTTATTATTGAGCCTTCCCTATTAACGATCCTGACGGCCTTGGTAAAACCCGAGGAGCCAGCACTCTGGATGAAATCCTGCCCTACCCGTAACAAAACCCATGACCTGAATGAAAGATTCAGCTCCTGAAAGGAAAGGAGAAGTGCTGAAACAGTTTAGTTAAGCAGTAGAAACTTAAGATGTAGACAGTTCAAAAGGTATTTGATCTTTGTAAGTTGTTGTAGTTTGTGCCAATAAGCTAGGCTTAAACACAACTAAATGTGTCCATAGAGAGGTTTGTAGCAGTGTATCTTAATTTAACATCTTTGTTTAGACAAACCCTGCTTTCATGGCAATGACTCCCGAGTATGCTTTGCATCCTCTGCTGCAAGGCTTAGATATTCTCAGGGATGAATGTTGGTATTTTGTTTTGTTCTAACTGTTGCTAGTTCACCATTGAAACCGGTGAGCTTGGTGCATTCATCACCTTTATTGTACTGTGTGGAAAAACCTAAATGCGGGTGGTGATTCCCAGGAACCCAGCCATTTTATAGCAACAATCTTTTGCCACCATATAGCAGTTATAAGGTACTGTATGTATTTGAATTTTCAATGTCTTTTCATTCTACAGGAGTGATTTCTAGTCTTGTTTTCTTCTCTGCAGGCTTGAAGACCATTGTGGGTGCCCTAATTCAGTCTGTGAAGAAGCTGTCAGATGTAATGATCTTGACAGTATTTTGTCTCAGTGTCTTTGCTCTGATCGGGTTGCAGCTGTTTATGGGCAATTTAAGGAACAAGTGTGTGATATGGCCAATTAATGTGAATGAGACTTTCCTGGATAATGGTTCTAAGGGCTTTGACTGGGAGGAATACACCAACAATATGTGTAGGTATTTCTGCAGTGATACTCCCTAAAACCTTCTTATTTGGCTTAATGCTGCTGACCAGGATTTCTGACATGGCTTATAATGTGGTGTGTTCAGCTTTGCGCAATAAAAAACCCTTACTCAGATATTTTTCAGTTTTTAGAAACCTGGCCTTGTTAAGGTGTTTCTAGTTGGGCTCATCCTTTAGAAGGTCTTGGCTGTGCTCTTTTAGCTGAATATTTTGTCAAAAAAGCATTTTTTTTCTGTTTTGTTTCCGATTAAAAATGGATTATCTATGGTAAATGGGAAGTAACTCTCTACCCATTTAAATCCCTGGGCTGAATGTCAGGTCCTTCACTTGGTTTTGCTGAGTTCTTCAGAGAATGCACATGTAGTTGTTGGTACCTGTTTCTGCTTTGCAGCATCCTTCCACGCTGGCAGGATTTCAGAGCTGTAAATGATGCTGCGGATGATCAAGGAACCAGCCTCCAAGTTTTTGTAACTTAATTTCTTCCTCCCTTCTCACTTTGAGCTTCTCTACTGTGCAGTCAGCTAGTTTAAAATCTATTCAAAATGCTGTACTGACTTCCAGAAAGGTGTTTAAACTCAGGCACAGTTAGTGGGGCTAATGTTATTTAAAGCTGAGTTAGTTTACTGATAAATTTATCAGTAGGGGTCTAGAGGGCTCGTAAGTGAAGGTTTTTATAGTACTATAGTATGTTAAATCCTCTAACTCCATATGTGTGTGCATGTAATCTTTTCTTTTTCATCTTCTTCAGCAAATTTTTACATAATTCCTGGCGCCCCTGATCCTTTGCTCTGTGGTAACAGCTCAGATGCAGGGTGAGTGTTGAGCTTTATTAAAAGTGGAGACTCTAATTACCGTTGATGTTGGCTAATGATGGCAAAACCTTTGGAATATTTCCTGTTGCATCCTTTGGTGGTTCTGGTGTTATTTCACACATAAAAAATTTCACGTTTCTTAATGTAATTATTAATCCATTGTTACTGTCTGTTTGACTAATATAAGGTAAGCTGACATCCTTCATGTCCTCTCAGGAGGCAGGTACCTGTAATGACGATTGCTAGTGGCATTATTTCCCTCTGAATCCAATCATGAGAATCATCACAGAAGTAGGGGATGGAGGTTCAGAAATGGAAACTTTCCATGTGCTATTACTTCCAATTGGTTTTTCACCCAGTCCTTCAGCTCTAAAGACACTTACGGCAAAAGCTAGTCCTTTCGGCTCACGCTGGGTGAAAAGCCTCACATTGCCACATCTTGTTTCCGTAGGACAAAGATAGCAGGGCTTTTCTGAAATCCTGTCAGTCTCCTTGTCTGCTGTTCTCACTCAACACAGAAAGCAAAATGCATGCCATTTGTTATGAGAGTTGTGAAAATCTCCATTAAGCATGGATAATGTGCATGTTGTCAACTTGCTCTATCCCTTTTACTGCCTTGATGCCCTGAAATGGCTGTCATCTTCTTCACAGTCAATGCCCGGAGGGTTACACGTGCATGAAAGCAGGACGGAACCCGAACTATGGTTACACAAGCTTTGACACTTTCAGCTGGGCTTTTCTGGCTTTATTTCGCCTTATGACTCAGGACTTTTGGGAAAACTTGTATCAATTAGTAAGTAAACACTTTGCTTCAGTGTTACACAAGATGAGAATTTGGGGACAATACAGGGAAGGAAAACGTGACAAGCTTTATTTTATTCCTCCTGTCTGAAAGAGTAACTATAAATAAAGCTGCACAATGAGATATTGTGTGTTGAGGAGGAAGGGGACATTATCTGTAAACGGCTGTTGTACTTCTAAATCCAGAAGGGGTGGTAGGTCCTCAGTGTGTGTACAGCTGAACTGTGAATTAATACTGGGAAAACCTGGCCGCCTGCTGCAGCAGACTGTGAGCAGTTCAGCTCTGCTCACAGGAAATGCTTAGGCGCTTTGGAGGGCAGAGTGTTTTCTGGTAATCCGAGGATGGTTTGGGGATCTTGCTGAAATGGCTTTTCTTCTATTTTGTTTTGTTTTAAGGGTGTCTAAGCATTGAGTTTCACACTGTACTTCTGAATCATTTTCAGTCTGCATCCGTTGGATGTTCCCTTAAGAGAAGAAGAGGGATGTCACCTTTTGTGTTTATGGCTAATGAATGTGCAGTGTCTTAGTGCTTTGCAGTGGAAGTGCTGAGACGTTAAATATTCAGCACTGCTATATTTTCTTAGAAGCATTCAGGTCAAGAAACTTGGGATCAGTTCGTGTATCGGGTGTCACTCTGAAATTGCTTTCCCCTTTCCTTTTCTCTTCCCTCTACTGTTCTTTTCTACTTCCAGACCTTACGAGCAGCAGGAAAAACCTACATGATCTTCTTTGTCTTGGTGATCTTTGTGGGATCGTTCTATCTGGTTAACCTAATTTTGGCTGTGGTAGCTATGGCTTATGAAGAGCAGAACCAGGCCACATTGGAGGAGGCAGAACAGAAGGAGGCAGAATTTAAGGCCATGTTAGAACAATTGAAAAAGCAGCAGGAAGAAGCACAGGTGAGTGGTTAGATGGTATATTTTTTGATGCATTTACATATTTTAAGATTTATTTGCTTGTTATTACAGAGCAATGATGTATAATTAAAAAATGCAGCAATGCCATGGCTTACTTGCCCTGGCATCACATCCTCTGTTGACCGGGGTTGACATTGTGCACTATCTCTTCCCTGCTGCTGCTGGTTTTTCCTGAATTATATGCAAGCTTGCTGTCTTTATTTTGTACTGGAAAACTCCTTCTATTAAGGAAATTGTAAATGTTCCCAGAGTTCCTAGTTAAGCGTGGGAATATCTTTGCAAGATAGACAAGTACATCTTTGTCATTCCTTTATCAAATGCTTATAAACAAAGCTGAGGGACGGACTGAGAGAGATTTTACTACCTGCAACAGTAGACTATAAAAATTTTTACAAGTCCTGGCTGCAAGTTTCTTCCAAAAGAAAGAACAAGCATCTTAATCCTGCCCCAAAGACTTGTACTTACATGCATTAAGCCACACTCTTTCTTAAAGCAGAAAATGGAGTGTTAATCATGGTAATATCTAATTTATTTTTCCCTTCTCTTGCCTACACCCTCAGGCTGCTGCTATGGTCACTTCAGCAGGGACAGTCTCAGAAGATGCTGTGGAAGATGATGGTGGGGGGAGGATGTCTCGGAGCTCTTCAGAGATTTCCAAACTCAGTTCCAAGAGTGCCAAGGAGCGTCGAAACAGAAGGAAAAAACGAAAGGACAAGGAACTGTCAGAAGGAGAGGAGAAGTGTGACAATGAAAAGGTGTTCAAGTCTGAATCTGAGGATGGCATGAGGAGGAAAGCATTCAGGCTACCAGATAACAGGCTAGGAAGGAAATTTTCCATCATGAACCAGGTAGTTTTCATTTCCTTTGCTAACGTTTATGCTTGCTTGTAGTCAGGATAATATTCTAGTTTAGATCCTGATTAGCATGTCAAAGCAATCCGCCCACTATCTTAAACTTGCAACCGATCGGGAGGACACTTAACTGTGCAAAGTTACAGCCCTTGCACACACTTACCCTGGCATGAGAGTAGTGGTCTAACCAGATAACTTCTTCACTGACGTAGCCCAGCCAGCCAAGAGCGAACAACTCTTAAAGTATCACCAACAGCTAAGTGGTGATGGTTTGTGTAGACCTGGTGAGGGAGCAAAATCAGTTTAGCAGCACTTGACAGCACTGCAGTGCTTTGTTTCCATACTATTCACGCTGTTATCGTTCTTTCTTTTCTCCCTCCCAGTCTCTCCTCAGTATCCCAGGCTCCCCTTTTCTCTCCCGACACAATAGCAAGAGCAGCATCTTCAGCTACAAAGGGCGATTTCGTGACCCAGGTTCAGAGAACGAGTTTGCTGATGACGAGCACAGCACAGTGGAGGAAAGCGAAGGCAGGAGAGACTCCCTTTTCATCCCCATCCGCGGTCGCGATCGAAGGAGCAGCTACAGCGGCTACAGTGGCTACAGCCAGGGCAGCCGGTCCTCGCGGATTTTCCCCAACCTCCGCCGAAACGTGAAGAGGAACAGCACGGTGGATTGTAACGGCGTGGTGTCCCTCATCGGTGGTCCACCTTCCAGCATGCCTGGGGGACGCCTTCTGCCTGAGGTGAAAATAGATAAGCCAGCTACCAACGACAGTGTAAGGAAGTCAATGAGTAGATAGCGTAGGCATGGCGGTCTGTCCTCTTCTCCTCTCCTGTATGCCACCCTTCAAGTGAACCAGACTCCCTGGCAGAATGAGAGTCAGTCTGTCTGACCGCAGACGATAAAGTCTTTATTGGATTAAACACCCTGTGCTTTAACTTCCCCTTCCTTTTCTTCTCAAATTTAATGACCCACCTCGTTCTCCACCTGGCTTCCTGGGAAAAAAAGGCTTGGAATTCAGTCCTTAATTAAAGGACTAATAATAGTAGAAACCCTTAGTATATGTCAGGCCAAATTCATAAGGAGCTATTTAAAGCATGGGAATGGGCAAACCAACCAAAGTTTGTTGCAAATGTTCTCCACAATAAGATAAAATATTTGGGGATTTAAAGGGAGGTACAAACAATCTTTTAGCTGTCACTAAATTTTGCAAGGGAAGCTCTTAGTAAAAGAAGGATTTTTTTCAAATATTATTTTTTCGTTTTTGAATTTTCCTTGACTGTGACTTTTTGTAATTAGTTGACTGAATTGGTATTGAGTAACCTTTTTAGTGGATCAATGTTTCAGAACGCAGGAGAGAAACAAAGCTCAAAAAATAGATTATTAGTTAGTGGGGCATAAAAGAATCTGGGTAAGATTGAAACAACATCATTTGAGAGATACCTACATCAACTGTTTCCGAGAAAAGTCTGGTTACCGTGCCTATAAATTCCAAGCTATTTTTTTTTTTAGTTATTTCAATTCTCGCAACCTGTTTGACCTTAATTAGTTATGTTAAGCATCAGTTGCTACCTGGCTTTTTTCTTCCCTAGTTAGCATGTTAGTACAATGTTTTGCTTCAGTATTTAATTCTTTTTCTGACACAGCATGAATGTGGTAGGAATAGTAATCTGCATGATGCATGCGCACAAGAGAAAGTATTACTTAGCAGTTATTTTGCTAACTCTATGTGTAGAGAGAGTTCAACATGCAACAAGCAATTAACTGTCAAGGTGGGAGAGCTGCATGGGCTGTGCAGAGACCTAGGTTCTCAAGCAGACAGTGGCAAATTCCTGTAATGAGGAAAAAAAACCCCATTGTTTTGGCCTAACAGAGACTGGCATTTCTAGAGCAATCTTAGGAGGGAAACTGTGAGGTGCCTTTAAAAGTGCAAGCTCTTTGACTTGAGGGGGGAGCAAGGTGATCCTTCACAAAGGTGAAATTGAGACATGGTTTCATATCCCTGTTGTGTTAGAAAATCAGCTTCATAGTGGGCTAGAGTGGGAGAAGTCCCCATTAGTTCTCGGATAGTGATGTGGCCGAGCTTCTTTTATTCTAATTTTGAGATGCAGATTTTTAAATAAATGTTGGTACTGTCAGATGCTCAGTTCCTAACCCTTATTAATTTGGGTGCCACAAATGAGGCTGAGGTGGAGTTCACACTGACCAGATGGGTTGTAAAGTGGCCCAGTTACAAGAGTCACTGCCCGTCTGTGCTGTTTGGTAGTAGTACAGAGCGTAAATTACTTTGTCCTATAGCAGTCTTCATTAGAAATGTTCTTTAAAATATAGTCCTTAATTTGTCTAAGGCTGCAAAGCACTGGTGCTAGCAGAAATGAGGGCTTGAGTTTTGGTTTGACCACTTACATAATGTAGGAATGTGAGAAGGATGGCAGGAACAAAGATGTTTTTCTCTCTTGGGCGTACGTGCCACATTTCTAGGCTGAGAGTATGTAAAATACTGGGAAGACGTAAGAGTTTGTATTAATCATCATATGAATTTTGCAGGGTACTACTGAAATCGAAATTAGAAAGAAACCTGGTGGGTCTCTCTTGGTCTCAATGGATCAGGTGAATGCATCCTATGGAAGAAAGGATCGAACCAACAGTGTAATGACCGGGTTGACAAATACCCTTGTTGAGGGTAGGTATGGCTTGGAGGTGTGCCTTTGGTATTTTTCAGTATGTATGTATCGATTGCCATCTCGTGGTGTGTTGTAGGAAGACAACACCTGGCAGTTACAGGATAATTCCTCACACCACATCTGCCCTGGGTTCCCTGTGCTGGAGCCGTGCTGGCTGTCCCTTTGCATGGCCGGAGGTGTGGCTGGTCACAAAATACGGATACGGACACACGTGTCTGCTCAGTTTGTCCAAGAGGATGCCAAATGGTCATGTTAAACTTCATGAGATGGCTTCCTAGTGGCTTAGGGGATTAGAGTGATAGCTGGTCTATAAGGGAGCTGGTGAGGGGTGTAGGGGGGGGAGTACAAGCTCAGGTCAGGCCCTGTCTGTTCAGGCAAGTGCAGCACAGCAGAGATCAGTTTTGAGCCTTGGGTACCTGACACAGGACGTGCATGCCCTTCAGATATACGGAATTTAGCTATCCGTGCTTTCAAGTAGTACATATTCATGCATTGGTTTTGCCTAAACCTGCTTCTTTTGAGTCATTATTGATACGGAAATATTTATTGGACTTTATTTTACTTGGTTTTGCATCTGAAATATATAGATACAGAGGTAAAGACAACAAAGAGTTGTGATTTTACAATAATGAATACGCAGTGTGGAGATTATAGGAGTAAGACAATGTCTGATACAATGTGTTCTGTCTTCTGCCATCTCCCAAGGACTGGAGAGACCCTCCTTTGCTTACAGTCTGTGGGAGAGAAAGATTTGAGCTATGCTAAGAGCTGAAATGTGACAGCTGTCAGAAGAGAAAGGGACTTCTGCATGACGGAAATTCTGAAATGGACAGCACACGGAGATTAGATTTCCAAATATGTTATGCGGGACCCAGCAAGAATTTATGAACAGCAGCCATATGAGGTTGATGATCTCAAATTCTTGCTGTCTCCTGCAATAAAATTGTATGAAAACTAAATATACTTAGAAACAGAGCAAGGTTCTGCTGCTGCTTCCCTCCTGCGCAAACGCCTACAGGCTACAGTGCTATGGGCCTCTTTTTTAACTTTAGAAATTCCAAGGCAACTAAATACTAAGCAACCAGAGAACCAATGAGAAAGAGAGCACAGTGGTCCTTCCCTACCCATAAAAAAATAAATCTTCAGCATGAACAGCTGTATAGCCTGAATGGAACCATTGCAAGTCAAAGAATAGAGGGGGGGGGAAACTCCTGATTTATAAGGGTTTTTCCCCTAAACACTTGAAATAAGCCAGTGTAAAAAAAATGGACACGGCATCATGTTTGATTTCTGTAAATGGATGTGGTTAGTCTTAATCAGGTTATTCCTGTTTAAAATCCTTCGCAGCATTATGTCATATATTTCCTCTTTTAGACCGTGTCTGGATTCAGCACAGAATTCATTTAAGTTATTTAAAAATTGGCACCAAAGACAGTTTAGAAGCTGTAACTTCGATTTAAACTGGTTTACCTTGATCAGTTCTGAGTTAAATATATCCCTTCATTTAAAAGAATTTGGATTGAATCGGAAGATCCACGCGGGGCTGTTGCACAGGTTTAGAACTGCACTTCCTAGTAACCTCGTGCAGATGTGATGTAGCTCTTGTGTAGGGATGAAGGAGAAGTCGGTGAAGCTCAGTACAAAGGCTTGACCTAACTCTCCTGGCGTGGCAATCTGCATGATTGGTCATGGTCATAAGGTTCATGGCTTAGTAAGTCTTTGTCTTAAGCTATTGCCAAGCATCCTGGAGTTCTTTTGGTTTGAGTGTTGTATGTACATACGGCAAAAAGTATCTTTGGCCCAAGAATATTGAACTATTGTGCAAGCAGGGAGACACGAGAGGGGTTCATGACAGGCAAGACCAGGCGGTATTTTACCCATGCTGAGCGTCAGACAGATCCAGCAGCCTTAGAGTTGAAGACTGAACTCTGTTGCTGTTTTGGTTTGTAACTGTAGAACTGGAAGAGTCCCAGAGGAAGTGTCCCCCTTGCTGGTACAAATTTGCCAACACGTTCTTGATCTGGGAATGCCACCCGTACTGGATCAAGCTGAAGGAGATAGTGAACTTAATTGTCATGGATCCTTTTGTTGACTTGGCCATCACCATCTGTATTGTGCTGAACACTTTGTTCATGGCAATGGAGCACCATCCTATGACCCCAGAGTTTGAACATGTGCTCTCCGTAGGAAATCTGGTAAGATAGTATTGGTAAATATTCCTTACAGATCTGCTCCTACTGGGATACCTTGCTTGTTAATGTAGACTTAGACTGAAAGAACTGCTATTCCAGACTCTAGCGGACACTGAGCTATGTGAGCTTGCCCTTACTGCAGTCTCTGGCAACTCAGAGATGTGTGCTAAGGGTGCGCTTCTCCGGTCAGAATTTGTTACTACTTAAAAATCCATCTGTTAATTCCTGGTATGCCTGAGTAGGTCAATGATATTTGTGCTGCGTTGGAGGAGAAAAGACTACTGCAGACAAGCACAGGGCATTCCATAGGCTGCATGTTTGAATTGGTGTGACAAATTGCATCATTCAATATTTAGCCTGAAGATCAGAAAATGAACAAAAGCAAATCTTTGCCTGTTCTTTGTTTGTCTGTCTCCTCACTGCTCCAGGTTTTCACTGGAATTTTTACAGCAGAAATGTTCCTGAAGCTTATTGCCATGGATCCTTACTATTATTTCCAAGAAGGCTGGAACATCTTTGATGGATTTATTGTGTCCCTCAGTTTAATGGAACTGAGTCTAGCAGATGTGGAAGGACTTTCTGTGCTGCGATCTTTCCGATTGGTATTCCATATTCCAGTTCTTTTTGAATGTTACTAACTTGGAGCTACTAGAAAGCTTTTTACAGAAAAAAAAGCAAACCCCACTTTTTTCTAGTTTGGGGGAGGACAGAGATGGACTAGTATCATTTTTGTGGTCTCTTCTTACTTCACAACTGCTGTTTATGAGATCTGAGCAACAGCTCGTTGCATTTAGGCAGTGAAGGATGACTTGGGAGGTATCTTGATGTAGAGTACTTAATATGGGCGGAGATGGTCCATGTTAGAATGCACTTCTTATTTCATGTGTCAAATTTGGTAGGTTGTGTGTTACAGTATAATAAAAGTGCTAAATACCTACAGCCTTTGTGTGCTTTAACTTGTGCTATCAGTGGTTAAGCTTTTGAAAATGAAATTATGAAAACCGCAAGGTTAGATTTTGGGGCACAGAGAACCACAACTGAGGTCAGATTTTCCAAGGAGCATAGTACACTCTGAAGCTCCTGCTTATATCCAGCTTCAGAAAGTCTGTCTCCAAATGAGATTCTCTGGAAATTAAACTTTGATTGTGTGTTCTGGATATGCCAGGAAAACAAGTCCTTTTTTCCAGGGGAGGATGAGAAGGATTCAGGAAAGAGAAAAGTAATTTTTTGTGACACACATCCTTCAAATAAGTCACCTAACTTCCTTAATGTTGCAAAGTTTGCAAAGCAAGATGGAAGCTCCATACTTTTCCTTTGTAAAGGGAGATCACCATGTGGGGGATAACTAAGTACAAAATACAGGAGGCCAAATTCAAAGAGAAGTTAAGCATTTCCTACTCCTACTGACTTCAGTAGCAGAAGCATGGGCTTATGTTTACGTAAAATACAAGAAGGTTGCCATTCAGGAAGTTCTGTCTGATTTTCCTCTTTGTTTAAGATGAAATTAAATTAAGTGTCATTTGTCTGTTTTGTTTTTTGGTTTGGTTGTTTTTTTTTGTAGCTGAGAGTCTTCAAACTGGCCAAGTCCTGGCCCACTCTGAACATGCTGATAAAAATCATCGGTAACTCAGTGGGTGCTTTGGGGAACTTGACCTTGGTGCTAGCCATCATCGTGTTCATCTTTGCTGTGGTGGGCATGCAGCTCTTCGGCAAAAGCTACAAGGAGTGTGTCTGCAAGATCAATCCGGACTGTGAGCTACCCCGCTGGCACATGCACGATTTCTTCCACTCCTTCCTTATTGTCTTCCGTGTGTTGTGTGGGGAATGGATTGAGACCATGTGGGATTGTATGGAAGTAGCAGGACAGGCCATGTGCTTGATTGTCTTCATGATGGTCATGGTCATCGGAAATTTAGTGGTCAGTAAATGGTTACTGAGGGTCTTTATTGGTTGCCTCTGGGTGGGGTAGAATGTGGGGAGACTGGACTAGGGAGTAATGATTTGTGAGTCTGTTCAGCTCTCTTGGGGTCCTTCATGGCCTTTGACATATGACCAGTCCTGTTGACTTTGGTAGCACAATATTAAGGATGTGCTTTGCTTGATCAGGGCCTTAAACAGCTGCCCACAAATAAAGCATCCAAGCACTTTGCAATAAAAGCTGGAGGTATGAAACCCTCAGTCAAAGGGGACAGACGCATACCTTGCCTGAGGGCATAAAAGAAGCAAAACCTGGCTTTTCAAACGCCAGGAGAGGAAATAATTTGGTACACAGGGGAAAGTCCCAAAGTGTTAAAATCAGGTTGGAAGTTTCTTCCAAAATCTGCCCACTAGCTCAATCATGAGGTACAGTTGTGTGCAAGAATCGGCTGGTGAAATTGCACGGCCTGTTGTGTGGGAGGTTAGACTAGATCATGATGTTTCCTTCTGGTCTTAAATTTTATGAAGAAAAGTCTATGGAGGAAAATGTAAGCAAGAATGAAGTAGTGTGAACAGTTGCATGTCTTCAAAGTAGTGTTGTGAGCTCTCTCTGAGAGGACTTGTCTTGCCAAGGGATTTTGACAAAATAAGTCTTGGGGACTATTGCTAGATGTGGGCAAAGAAATAGAGCTGGGAGTGATCGCCTAAAATGCCTAGATTTGGCCCATTTCCTTTGAGCTAGAGATGGGACTAAACCAGTAACGCTGAATTTAAATCCCTTGGATGGCTGCTGCTTAAATCCCTCTCTTTTAACATCTGCGGTCTGGATCCTGCAAGGGGCTCTATGTCAGGGACCCTTTTACCTGCACCAAATCCCTGGGACCCCAGCAGAGTTGTGTGCTGCACAGGGCTCCTCCGTTCATGGAACGCATTGCAGGATCAGTGTCTTGTTCCTTGAGTCCTGGGTACCTCAATAGGTCTATGGGCACCAGAGCTGGTTCTTGGTGTGGTGTCCAGAGACTTAGCTCTGCAGCCCCTGTTAACATCAGCAGGACTTGGGTGGCTAAATACTCATATTCGGCTTTGGAAAAATAACCCTCGTGTGTCAGCTCTGACAAGCGTGACCTCTTCTCTTTCAGGTGCTGAACCTGTTCTTGGCCTTGCTACTGAGCTCCTTCAGCGCAGACAACTTAGCAGCAACAGATGACGATGGGGAGATGAACAACTTGCAGATTTCTGTTATTCGTATCAAGAAAGGCATTGCCTGGACCAAGGCAAAAGTGCGTGAGTTCATGCAGACTCATTTCAAGCAGAGAGAGGCAGATGAGGTCAAACCTTTGGATGAATTGTATGACAAGAAGGTGAACTGCATCGCTAACCATACAGGGGCTGATATCAACAGAGACATTGATTATCAGAAGAACGGAAATGGCACGACGAGTGGAATTGGGAGCAGTGTGGAGAAGTACATAATAGACGAAGATCACATGTCCTTCATCAATAACCCCAATCTCACTGTCCGGGTACCTATTGCTGTAGGTGAATCGGATTTTGAAAATCTCAACACAGAAGATTTCAGCAGTGATACAGATCCTGATGGCAGCAAAGAGGTAGGATGAAATGCTAAAAATTCGTTCTAGTCATTTGACCCTCGTGTGAGTGCCTGGAAGCATCTTGGGAGGGAGAACTAGATAGTTCCAGCACAAAACTTCTGTTTGTATTATGATGTTGGTTTTGCCCTCAAGACAGAAGTTTCTTGTGCTAGTTGCTCTATGGAAAGCCACAAATACTTGTAAATATATATATAATATACTTAATACTGTCTGTCCTGTTAATGTGAGATGCAAGCTGGGTCAGGATCTTAGTGAGGTGAAGTGAGGAAACAACTTTCATGACAATACATCTGGTGAACAAATCGCTGAGTCATCATGAAGTTTGATATTTGTTGGGAACTAATTATAGATTGGATTGGGTTTTATTTTGTGTTCAAGAAACTTGATGATACCAGCTCCTCTGAAGGTAGCACCATTGACATAAAGCCTGAAGTGGAAGAAGTCCCTGTGGAGGCACCAGAGGAGTATCTGGACCCAGACGCATGCTTCACAGAAGGTAAGCTGACTAGGAGCGTAGAAAGAAGCCTCCGAGCTGTTTTGGGGACCTGTCAGCTGTAAGCTTACCTTAAGGTTAGGTCTTAGTTTGGATCAGGGCTGGTTGTCAGCTTATTTTCAGACCCTTCTTGGACCCTAGTGAACTAGTTTAGAAGAATTTGCAAAGTGTAGGCCTTGGAGATATAGTTGCCATCGCAAGGATGTACATGACCTATGCATAGGGCAAGTTGATCTTTTGTACAACTGACGCCTTGAGTACTTAGAAGCAGAAGAATTTGGCTTCTGGTCGGGATTTTTTTGTGGGGTTTTTTTCCCCCTTCTGTCGCTGGCCTCAATGTCTTTCAGCAACTGATCCATTGCAGGTATTCCCATGGCAAAGATATTTTAAATGGTTCAAGGTTATTTTATCAGTAAGTTTTCCATTCCTCTTCTGTGAAATGCATGGATACCTCGCCAAATATAATGAGCTTAATCTGTTCATAACTTGATGTTAATTCAGGTGCCCAGATACAGAAGTGGTGAAAGTAATCATAAAATCCTCAAGAATGCAAGAGTTTTAACTGAAATTCAGCGTGTTTAATATTGTTGACATCAAAACTGCTTCTAGACAATGACAGTTTTATGTTCTTAGATTAAATCATCTGTTACCTAACAAAATTTGGGCTTATATTCCTTTGTGCACTATCCCCATTCCAGGTTGTATGCAGCGCTGTAAGTGTTGTCAGGTCAATATTGAGGAAGGGCTGGGGAAGTCTTGGTGGACCTTGAGGAAGACTTGTTTTCTGATTGTGGAACATAATTGGTTTGAGACTTTCATCATCTTTATGATCCTACTGAGCAGTGGTGCTCTGGTGAGTAAAATACAGAAATACATGTAGCCCAGTGGTGTTAAGCTAGGGGACTTCTAATTGGGAAAGCTGTATATAGGAAATTTGGTGAAAAAGCAAGCAATGATGATTCTTACCCAGAAAACAACACAGCTCTGTTGTGGTAGGTACTGGACAAAAGCCTTTTTGAATTATTTTTGTTTAGTTTGAATTAATAATGAAGACTAAAAGCCTGCAAATCTGGGTTCTGATCATAGCATGACTAGAAACATGGGGATTTGGGACAAAATCAGACTGTATCTATGTCTCATTTTCACATTACCGAACAAGAATATCTATATTTCCCTTTCTTCACTTTCCCATGTTTGCAGAGCTTCTCGACCTCGCGGTGTTAAATAGATACAAATAATCACTATGTATGTTTGTTTTCACACAGTACACTATTTTGTAGATAGGGTTATACAACAAACACATTCAAGCTTGTTACGAATTTTAGGACAGAAGTCCACAACAATTCATATCCCACAGCAGTAGCCTGGTTTTCTTTATATGCACAGCTTTCATAGTAATTAACAGTCTGATTGCCAATGAGCTCAGCCCTTTTGGATGTCCTGAGTGCTGAGCTGCAGAGAAAACTTGCTTCTGCTTGTTACTGTAGTGATACCAGTAGCTGAACATTTTAGATATAAAGGCTTGTACTCACATCCCCAAAAGGCAGAGAAGTTCTTGTGTTACTTATTCAGGAGTTTCCTTTTTTTTTTTGTGGTTTTTATGTTTTTTGGTTTGGTGTTGCAGTGTTGCAACTACTACAGCAGATAAGGTGCACTGTATAAGAAATGTAATTCCACTGCTCATCTCAGTATGGTTTGAACAAGCTTCTGGATAACAACATTGAACTATGGAATAAATCCTATGTAATGACATGAGTACCTGGTTATTTCCCAGGCTTTTGAGGATATTTACATAGAACAGAGAAAAACCATCCGGACCATCCTGGAGTATGCAGACAAGGTCTTCACTTACATTTTCATCCTGGAGATGTTGCTGAAATGGTGTGCTTACGGATTCGTCAAGTTCTTCACTAACGCCTGGTGCTGGCTGGATTTCCTCATTGTGGCTGTATGTATCCTCTCCTCCTTATTTCTGGTTGGAAAAAAATGTTAATTAGAAGAATGCTGGGGTAATGTTTTTTCCTGAGAAGTGTCCTAACTGAATCATATATTTAATGAGGATTCAATCCCAGGTATCTGTAAGTTTCCCAAACAGGGATAAAACCTTTGAGCCCGTTAAGTATTGCTAGTGTTTCCTGTGCAACTGTGGAATTTCTGCCCTGCAGGTCCTAATGAGCCTGCAGAGACAAAGGAGGGTTTTCCAGCCCTTGGCTCTTTTGCTCCACTGAAAATACTGTTTCTAAGAGGTCTGCCCACGTGTTGAGCTACCGGAAGGTGTTAACAGTGGGAGAACTTGTGCAGACATGATATTCCTTGGTGACACTCTCTTTCTGTAATCGTTTGCTTGCATTATTAACGATGGGGGGATAATGAAGCAGGCAAAGTCTTCCCATCCTACCACCTAGCGAGGTCTGTTGTTCTGAACGTTGGGTGCGTGTATTTGTGAAAATCTGAGTACTTTGAAAGCTTATTATGTAAAATGAAGTTCAACATCATCCTTCTGTTAAAAAGATCTAATGCCCAGGAGAGAAAAAGCAGGACCACATGAAACAGCAAAGACAGCTTGCTGATAAGTGATCATAGCATGAACAAGGGAAACACTTGGTCTGGACAGATCAGCACATGATCACCCTGGAATTCCCCTGCAGAACATCTTGGTAGGGAGAATAAATTTGAGAATTAAAAGAAGAAAGACAATAGAGAGGTGTTAGCAATAAATTTGACTCTGAAGCATAGCAAGGGCATTTAAAATAAATGGAATTTATGCTGTCAAAAGTGGCAGAAAATTATGGAATTTGATAGGGCTTGAAGTCCAAAGAATTGCAAAAAAAGGAACTGTAGAATCCCAAGTGCTTGGATTCTTCTAAAACATTTCATCACATCCAGTTGTGAATCAGTGTCCGTAGTGAATGCCCCAAAAGCAAGTATAAAAAAAAAAAATTCCAAGCTTCTCATTTGGAACATTTTGAATATGATTCAGTTATGCCAAGTTGCTGTTCAGTGACATTATCACTCTGGAAATATTTCTGAGTAGGTGGAGGAACTATGCTTGGAATTCAGGGGCAGAAGTGACTCAAGATGTCTACATTTCCTGTGGAAAACTGAATTTTTTAATTTTTTTTTTTTTTTTTTAAAAAGTCCTCTCTGATCCCCTTAACACCTTTCCTTTTAACACACATCTTGAAGCAGTAACTCTTGTTTTCTGAAAATAACCCTGTATCTCTTTCACTGCCTTAAGATGAAGTATAAGTGCTAGTATGGAAACTAATGTAAGCTACCATCTATTCTTCTGTACTGCATTGAGGAGAGGGTTTCAGCAAATGAAATTCTTTGGGGTATTGAATTAAAAAGATGACCAGCAGCTGAGGACAAAAATAGCATTCACAGTCCTTATGCTTCATGTTGTGAGTTGAATTCCAGCTGTTGGGAACAAAGTGCAGTTTAATTGACATATGTGTTACAAGTTTCATTTTCTTCCCAAGTATCTGGCTGCTGGTGGAGTAAAGATAAGGAACCTCCCAGTCAGGTAACACATTTACAGGGAGTGAACAAGTGCATATGTACAAGGATACTGAATTCCCAGTGCTTTAGGAGAAATTTCTCTTTTCACTTGGTGTCATAGACAGGAGAGTTGCACAGTTGTGTCTACAAAAAATCTGAAACGTGAATTTAAGATGCCAAAATATTACTCGACAAAATCTCAGCTATGCATCGTGTCCTCTATCTGTTAAATCACATTTTTTTAAACAACTTTTCTAATGTGACGTAGATGGGGTTTGAGTGAAATCAGGATGGCAGCCGTAACTAATAGAGAATAAGCCTTTGCATCATAACAACACTCTTGAATGTTATTTTTCAGGTTTGATAGCATTGTCAAATAACCCTTCTCCTCTGATTCCCAAAGCTTGCTGGGTGTATTTGTGAAGACAAAGTCTTTTTCTGGGTAATAATGAAGGCTTCTGCTTTTCAGTCAATCTGGAATTCCTTTTGTCTGACATCGGTGCCTGCTGTGTCTTCTGTCGGAGTGTCCCAAGAGAATAATACTGAAAAGACCCCATGAAAGTTAAAACAGCCTTTAGACGTTTTACTGCTGTTGTGTTAGTTTCCTACTCGGGACCGGGGCATTATCCCAAGGGGAAGAAGCTGTAAAAGTGAGGATTCAGTGAAGCCTGTACCCTGTATTATATTTACGGGGTAAAATGCTGTATTTCTCTGTATATGGATCTTACAGCCCATACCTCCAAATCCAATCCGTATTTTGAAATTTGGGACCAGGACTTTAATGTACCAGCGTGGCTGTGGGCTTGGTCCCTTCCCGAGTAGGCTGATTTTGCTTCACAAAGTCTTTGTTGTAAACCTTTGGGACACCCTTGGCATGTTTTTAATGAGTGTAATTTTAAAATCAGAAAACCACATGGAAAAAACAGAGAGCTGTGTTGCCATATGTTGTGGCCACTTATTTTGGGGCAGATATGAAGACAGAAAAAGTGTGAAGCACATGCACAAACAGTAAAATGAGATGAAGTCTCTATGTTTTCCCACATGTTCATGCATTTGAAAACTGGTTCTGAAATTTCCCTGGAATATGTGTGGAATAAGAATCGTCCTTATAATTAATTTCACGTTATTATCTTAATATCCCTTTATTTTAAAAGAATGATAAATAGGAAGTGTCCTGTTCTGAGAATTAAGCTAAAAACCCCCACCTGTTATAGGAGGAGGTCTCATGTTTTTCCATTATTTGTTACTGTATATTGATGTCTTTTTTTTTTTTCCTTGAAAAAGGTTGATATATCTGTTCTTATCTGTGTCTGTAATGTGATACTAGCCAAAAATGGAAGATAGTGCGATGCTGATGAAACGGTGTCTGTAGATACTCTTTACATATGGCCAAGTCATGTCTGATCTAATCTAAAGAGTTTTCCATTGACTCGCATGGGGAATGGACTGCTGCCCTAAACACACATGCCAGGTCAAAAAGTAGATGGCCCCATGCTTTCAGGCTTTTGGTAATACAGGGCTTAATCCTGCGGGACCCTGAGCTGCCCTCAGTACCCTTTGGTTAAGGATATTTGGTAATTCACAAGTGTAGAGCCTAAAGCTGATTCCAGGCTGCTAAAGGAAATAGGCAGTCTTTGTGGTTATGGTGTTGAAAAACAGATATAAGAAAGCTGTCCCCAGCTGTGTCATAGTTTCAGTGTATGAGCCTGAGCAACCACACAATTGCTCTACACCTCAGTTTGCCCATCTGTAAAATGGGCTTACCCATCCTCATTCTCCCTCAGAGATGCTCACAAATGTCACTGCAACTTCAAGCAGGCAAAAAAAGCACGCAACAGTTGCTCTGTATTACAAGCAGAAAAAACACAGCCATCCTTGGGTTTTCAGGCAGTAAATGTTGGAATTGGCTGCCTCCGCACCATGCGTGACGGGGTCAGTGTTTACATTTTTCAGAATTATTTTGGCAGAAGCAAGCTCAGGCACACGTCCTGTCCCTGAAGGCCATTGCCACGGATGAAGCACCACCACTCAGCGTGAGCACGGTGGCTTGCTATACAAGTTGAGTGCAGTTTGTGCAGTGTGTGTATTTATCTGTATTCTTTCTCATAGGTACCTTTAAAATTTGTCTGGCTTAAATTTAATGGGAGCCGCTGGGATCCTGCAGACAGTAAAGGGCGAGGGTAAGGTTTTTGTCATCGTTTGGGCTCTTCCTTCCGACAGACCCCTTCTCCGTCTGTGTGTCTCTGCCTTTCTCTCACTTATCTTTCCCCTATGTTCTTTTCTTATGCCTTTCTCAACCGCATTATTTCCTTCCAGGTCGTTTCAGTCAAGTGAAGTAGGCAGCTGGTGTCATGTCTTCGGTATTTATTATGGGGGCCGCCCAGGCTGGCAGTCTGGGCTGGGCAATCAGTGCTAGGGGATTCATTCTAACAGTCTGGAACCTTTTTTTTCTTTTTCTTTTTCTTTTTTCTTTCTTTTTTTCTTTCTTTTTTTTTTTTTTTCTCTATTTTCTGTGTAGGTCTCTTTAGTCAGCCTTATAGCTAATGCCCTGGGCTACTCGGAACTAGGTGCCATAAAGTCCCTTAGGACACTAAGAGCTTTGAGGCCTTTAAGAGCGTTGTCCCGATTTGAGGGGATGAGGGTAAGATGCCATTAGCAGCTGATCCTTCTGCATGCCTGTGGAGCGGTTTTTTTTAAGCATGCTAGAACTGATCAAAACTGGTGGAAAGAAAATTCCAAACAGAATCATGATGCAGCTGCTGACTCGATCACCTCTACCGTGGATGTCCCCTCACCCTGCCCACCGCTGCACCCTTCCCTCTTAAGAAAGGGAGATGCATTAAGCTGCCTCATTACATTAATTACTGGCCCAAACCACATGCCATTTGTAGACAATGTTAACACTTGGCTGTTCTCATTTAGCCTGGCTTTTACCTCTAGCATCTGAGGGGGCTTCTCAGCTGTAACTTTTTTTATCTAGGGAGAATCACCAGGTGCAAAGAAGCAGAATTTGAACCACCTCAGTGTCTCCAGCCCCTCTAGGTGTTGGCCGCTGGTGGAATTGGATTGAAAGACTTTATCTGAGGGGTTTTTAAAAATGTAATCTGCCTACAAGGGGGTAAAAGGCTGCTTCCTTTCTCGGATCACTCAGGCCTTCAGGAAGGGACTGGCGGGGAGCTCAGCTGTTTGCAAAAAAGGCTTTGGTTTAATTCCTCTTGTTGCACCTTGTTGTTCTCGGTCCAGTCTGGTGGTGACTGGAAGCCTTGTCTGATAGTGAAGCTTTTCCTTTCCACTCCCTCCCTTTTACCATGCTTTACGGTCCCCTGTCCTGTCACTGTGGAACTAGCAACAAAGCACAAGCAAAGCATTGAACTTAACAAGCTTTCCTCAAATTGTTAGACAGCACCACTCTCTTGGGGATTTGAAATTAGTGCAGTGTCTCGCTACTTTGCCACTAATATTCTGTATTTTGGTGCTTTTTTTCCATTTGGGATTGAAATAGTCTTATAAGAACATGCAAAAAAATTGTATGTTTCTGTTAAGTAGAGCGTATGTTGTATTAATGGGTTTCCCAGTTGCTCGTAGAACAATAATGTAGGTCTTTCATGCTAAATCCTAGTTAGCTCACAATTAGAGATACTACAAGAGATAAAATTATGTATTAAAAAAAAAAAAAGGGAAGAGAATAGCAGTCGCAGTTTTACTTCAGGGTCTGACTGGAGCAATTCCACCTGGATCCTTCTGATCTCCTTTGAATTCGCTGTAGTATAACTGAGCACAAAATACAGCGCGAGAAAGGTAATGAGAGCTCATCAGGAATCCTCAAATTCCATAGGAGGCGATAGGAATAAATGATATAAATCCAAAGAGGGTTGTTTCTTCCCTAATATGTTATCCTGCTATTATTTCTTTGTGTCAGTTAGCTTAATTCTAAACTTTATTCTATAATACAGGCACAAAGGATGAAAACTTTTCCACTGACACAAAGCCAGAGCTTTTGCTGGGCTGGGTTCAGGTCCCACCTGAGAGTATGATCACAAAGGAAAAGACCTAGCACTAAACCTGTAGATATTAAAAGCTATTTTTAAGCCGTTCTGGAGAGAAGCTGTGATTTCCAATGCACAATCAGGAAATTCGCATGCTTAAAGTGGGAGATTTTCACCACAGCAAAATTGATAGAGAGTTACGACTGCAGCCCTGTTAGTTACCTAAATCCAATTATTTTTCCTTTGTTTTGACTTGAAGACAAGTGTTGCTGCCCCATACAACCAGAACAATTCTTCTGAGCCAGAGAATAGAGATTTGAAATGCCTTTGCAAAGGAAACATAAAATGTAGTTCTTTGCTTTTCTCTACTCCATAGTAATCTGCATTTTCAAGAGCTTGCTCTGCTCTTAAATTATTCAGGAAGTTTGACAGTAATGTTATGAAACGTGCATGCATTTTTGTCAGTCTGCACACAAAAGCCATGTTCCTTCTCTCAGATCTTTTTGAATGCTGTATAAATTTACTGTACTGTAAGTGACCATATTTCAGGAGGATATGACACTTTTTTTGCTTCCCATGATAAACTGGAATAAACCAGCATATTGATATCTGAAGGATCTTGAACCAAAAAGGCGTACTGCTGCTGTATTGATGTTCAGCAGCAGAGCATCCTGTTTGGATGAAGGGAGAATGAAAGCAAAGGCATTCTGTATAGAGCCTGTCTGGAGGGCTCGACTCCGACCTGTGTCTTTATACCTCACTGGGTATACAGTGATGAATTCACGATGTCATTTACCAGTTGTTGTCATGCTACTTACTGTCTAGATCACTGTTGTGTTCACTTTTCCTGGAGGACAGGTGCTTGCTGCAGAGCTTATCATGTGTGTGGTGGTTGCATCCAGCAAACAGATGTTGCAGGAGGAGAGGGGACACTTGATGGTGGCCAGGACCAGTTGTGGCTCAGGTGCTACTACTTGAGGACTCCCAAATCACTGTGTAATTGAGTAGTCTTTCAAAACTAAGGCAAAGGGGTAAAAACACTTTAGATTCTGTTCATCTATTAAAGGAATCTAAATTAGGAGATCATAATAAAAGATTTAATATCCTGCTGACCTAACTCTATTAAAAGCCTGATAGCTTACATTTTGTCATATGTTGGCCAGCGATGCTTAGGGACATGGTGCTCCCAAACTGTGAAAGGCTAAAATTAGGAGATGGTGGAAGATACGAGCTCTGACAAAACCCCTTATCGCTTCCCGCTGTGTTTGCTGCAGTTTGGAGGAAGGAACATGGCTTTTCTGTCTTCTTGAGCCTGCATAGCTGCATGCTCAGCTGTCTGCCTGAGACAACATGATTGGCCTTGCTTAGTCACAAATATGATCTTGATGTTTATAGCGACTCACTGCTTAGTCTTAACAGAGCAATGCCGGGCTTGGTCCTGTTCCCACCGAAGTCAGTGCCACGCAGTTTGCTGGTGACCTCGGTGGGAGCAGGAGGCAGGCTTTGAAGTGATAACAGCCTTGTTTGAAAGTGGGGAATGGCCGTAAGGGCCACTGGCTGATAAGAGCCATCAAATCCATGAGCAAAAGTGTCCTCAAACTTGGCTCTGAGAAAATTTTAGCTAGGAGCCTGTTTGTTACTAAGAAGAGAGTCTGAGCCTCACTCAGTAATGCCCCCATCTCCCTTTTGGCAACTAAAATTATTGAAAATAATTGTTGTTTAACTGAAGAAGTAACAATCCAAAATCAAACCCAGTAAATCTAACAACGTGGCCTGTTTTATTTTAAAAACAGAGCTTCAGTAGGTGGCTTTTAAGCAGAATTTTTTTACCGCTTGGAATAAGTTCACTGCCAACTTCTGCATGGAGTAAATGCCACAGATCTGTCAGTGGCCTTACCTCCTATTCCCCCCCCAAAAACAGCTGTATTGATGCTTGCTGTTTCCTGCCTTGTGTTTTATACTGAAACTTTTTCCCACCCCTTCCAACACAGGTGGTTGTCAACGCCTTGGTTGGCGCTATCCCTTCCATTATGAATGTGTTGTTGGTCTGCCTTATCTTCTGGCTGATTTTCAGCATTATGGGGGTTAACCTGTTTGCCGGGAAATATCATTACTGCTTTAATGAAACAGCTGAGGAGCGCTTTGAAATAAATATTGTTAACAACAAGACAGACTGCGAAGCACTGATGCCACCCAACTCCACTGAGATTAGATGGAAGAATGTGAAAATTAACTTTGACAACGTTGGGGCAGGATATCTGGCTCTTCTGCAAGTTGTAAGTTTTGCTTTCACCATCTCCCTAGTAGTGGTAAAGATGAGCTGCTTCTAATGCCTTTTGACTGCTTCCCTCTCTCCATGAAATACAGCATCCTGTTAATCCCACTTGGGCTTGGATCTGGAATAAAATTGGCATTTTATCTTTCATACCTTTGCGTAGTGGGGGTCTCCCAGCACAGCAGGTGACCCCAACTCTGCTCTTCAAAGAGTCTAAAAAACCTTCCATGAGACAACAGTAAACCTGTTTAGATTCATTTATCATAGAATCATAGAATAGTTTGGGTTGGAAGGGACCTTCCAAGGCCATCCAGTCCAACCCCCCTGCCATGAGCAGGGACATCCCCAACTCGATCAGGCTGCCGAGGCCCCCATCCAACCTGACCATGAATGGTTCCAGGGATGGGGCATCCACCACCTCTCTGAGCAGCCTATGCCAGTGTTTCATCACCCTCATTGTAAAAAATTTCTTCCTTATATCTAGTCTAAATCCTCCCTCTTTTAGTTTAAAACTGTTAACCCTTGTCCTGTCGCAATGGGCCCTGCTAAAAAGTTTGTCCACATCTTTCTTATAAGCCCCCTTTAAGTATTGAAAGGCTGCTATAAGGTCTCTCTGGAGCCTTCTCTTCTCCAGGCTGAACAACCCCAACTCTCTCAGCCTTTCTTCATAGGAGAGGTGTTCCAGCCCTCGGATTGTTTTTGTGGCCCTCCTCAGGACCCACTCCAACACGTCCATGTCTTTCCTGTGCTGGGGACCCCGGAGGTGGATGCAGTGCTCTGGGGGGGTCTCACCAGAGCGGAGCAGAGGGGCAGAATCCCCTCCCTTGACCTGCTGGCCACGCTGCTGGTGATGCAGCCCAGGAGATGGTTGGCTTTCTGGGCTGTGAGCGCCCATTGCCAGCTCATGTCCAGTTTTTCATCCCTCAGTGCCCCCAAGTCCTTCTCGGCAGGGCTGCTCTCGATCCCTTCAGCCCCCAGCCTGGATTGATTCCGGGGATTGCCCCAACCCAGGTACAGGACCTTGCACTTGGCCTTGTTGAACTTTGAGAGGTTCACATGGGCTCGCTTCTCAAGGTTGATTTGTGTCATTTAGATTGAACGAAAAGAGAAATATTTAAGTAATGTTAAAGTTCAGCATACGGGGCATTCAAGAGTGCCAGGGAATCCTTGACATAGCTGGCACAAATCAGACTTGTTCTTTGACTTTGGGTGAGTCCTAAGAGAACATGTGTTTTTCTTTGCTAGGCTACTTTCAAGGGCTGGATGGACATCATGTATGCAGCAGTAGATTCCAGAAAGGTAAAGTGCATGACCACAACCTCACTTCCCAGTATTTCACTCTGCTGTTTTGCTTTGGTAAAATTAAGAGTAAAAATTGTAGAACTATGCTTACATTATGTATTTAATGCTGTGATTGTTTCATTTGCTCTGTTAGTGTGATAACTTAAAAGATGCTCAAGAAAATCCAGAAGAGGGCAGGGTTATTCTGGATGCTTTAGGGGCAGGGAAGCTCCTGCTGGAGTAGAAATACAGTGAAGAAAGGAATACAATGAAGTTGTATATTTCATCATCAGAATAAATTATGGGGAGGAATTAGCCACGTGGTCCTCCATGAACCTTGCATCTACATGGGAGCCCGAGTGTTGGTTTGAATACAGTTTTGAAATTATGTCTGGGTTGGAGCTCGCTCTTCAGACACTTCTGTTGTTCATGCATGCTGAAATCATGCAAATACCATTACTTCCTTTTTGCTTTCTAATTTTTTTCCTTCTCTTGGTTTTATATGAAAAGATTTTTAAGTGGATTTCCTTGTCCTACACTGAATGCAGGGTTGGAAACAAGTAGCTTGGCTATGTCAGGACAGTGTAAAAAATGTTCTTCTCTTTCTGGTCTTACATGTCCCTCTTCAAAAGAAAGAACGATGTCTTCACTTTGACAGTGCTTGTCATTAAAATGATCATTTCCTTTGTAATTTGCAAATTACTATATATTTTATGGGCACTGACCTCATTTACAGTTAAAGTCAGTTTAAACTGTAGCATATTATATTTCTGAAAATTAGATCACCATTCTCCTGGTATATACGTACAATATACATGCATATACTTTTTGCTTTACTTAAAACAGTGTGAGGGCACAGTTTTCCATATATAACTACAGCTTTATAAAGCAGGACTGCCTTACATGGGAATACTTGGAAACATGACCAATCTCATTTTGACTATATTTGTATGATGTCTTTGAAATGTCATTTATTTCTCTTCTCATCTCCCATTCAGCAAGAAGAGCAACCCAAGTATGAGGACAACATTTACATGTACATATATTTTGTTATCTTCATTATCTTTGGCTCCTTTTTCACCCTGAACTTGTTCATTGGTGTCATCATTGACAACTTCAATCAACAAAAGAAAAAGATAAGTGATCTGTGTTTGCTGATTAGTAGGGGAGCTGAGACCTGTTAGAGCAACATTGAGCCTTCAGGCTGGTGGGTTTTTCTGCAAAATAAAGCCCAAGGACCTTCAGTCTGGGGCACAAGCCTCCCCTCCTAGAGCTGCGGGCTGCAGAACCGCTATGACTCTTACTGCATCACTCCCTACCCAGCCCCACTGAGACTGGCTGAACAGGCTCAGGGAGTACAAGAGGCAGCCCAAATCTTCATGTAAAACTCCACCCAGATTAGACATTTTCCCTAGACTAATTTTCATGCATTTCTGGTTTTTTTTGCCTTGACTAAAATATACAGACTGGAAGTAAGATGTCTTCCTTCCCTCTCCCTCCACGTCTCTGTCATATACTGCTTTTCTTCTTTGCAAGCCAAGCTGAGGATGTGTAGGCTAAATGGCCTGACATCTCTGCTACCTGTTTATCACAAATGAGATAGAGGGAATGGGGAAGGATGTCGTGCAATAAAACAGGTTATTCATAGGAAAAATAGCCAGTTTTCTTTAAAGGAAAATCAGTACACCTTGGGTATTAGTATAAGTTATTTCTGTCTAAAATAGCTGCCACCAACTTCCCATATGGCAGGTATCCTCATGACTTAGCTAGGATGTTATTCCTTTCCCTTCTGGTGTATGAGCTGATTGTAACCAGTTTTCCTTTTGCCCCTTTACTTTGGAGGTCAAGATATTTTCATGACAGAAGAACAAAAGAAGTACTATAATGCCATGAAAAAACTGGGCTCAAAGAAACCTCAAAAACCTATTCCCCGACCTCTGGTGAGTATGTTACAAAGGGAACTGAAGGTAAAAACCTGCAGAGTAGACTTTCAAAGGAGCTTTGGCTCCAAAAGCATCCTTTGTTCTAATTCATGCTGAACTCCACATCACCATGGTCTTGTTGTTATAATTCAGGTATCATCTGAGAAAGGTTAAAATGCTACAGCTGTGGTTGATGTTAATCAGATGGCTCACTTGAATCAACAAAACAATCTGAAAACCCTGTCTGGCTGGGAGGCTATAGATGGAGAGTAGGAGGCCTCCTGATGTTAGTGAGCAGGATCTTGGACAATTAGCCAGCCTTATGAGTTGCACTGATCGAGACCTAAGTGCATTTCCCTGCTTTCTTGAAAGGCTTTGCATGTGCTATTGGCTGAGTCCCTTAGATACTGCTGTGGATAAGGCATCCTGCTGCTTTGCCTGCAGCTGGAACTAGACTGCTGCCAGGATGCAAAAGAGTTAGTTGAAAATCTAGTTCAAGTACCCTGCGGTCAGAGTCACCACTGCAAGGTAGATGTGGCTGCTTTCTCCGGTTGTAATGGAAGTGCATCGCTCTACCTTTGGCCTCAAGAAAGAGGCAGGTATGCTGGAAATAGGGTTATGGTAGCATGTTTGGGGTATAAATAATAGCATTTTCTTACCTTTCCCATAAACAGGTCAAATTGGGGCTACCAGTTTGCTTTGAAAGCTTCATAAGATACTGAAAAAATTATGTCCTCATCCCTGTTTCCACCAACAGTGCAATAATTTGTTGACTAATGGTAGATTTTTGTTCAGACTTGTTTGGTTCATTGTCTCTCTCCTGTTGCACAGAACCGCATTCAAGGAGCTGTCTTTGACTTTGTTACTCAGCAAGCATTTGATATAGTCATCATGATGCTCATTTGCCTCAACATGGTGACCATGATGGTGGAGACGGACACACAAAGCAAGCAGATGGAGGACATCCTTTACTGGATCAACCTGGTGTTTGTCATCTTCTTCACCTGTGAGTGTGTGCTGAAGATGTTCGCCTTGCGGCACTATTATTTCACCATCGGGTGGAACATTTTTGACTTCGTGGTTGTGATTCTGTCCATCGTGGGTAAGTGCGACACCAATTAGATAGAGGTCTGTGAGTGCTAGGCTGTCTTGGTGGTTGCAGAGTAGAGCGCATTCTTATCTTTGAAGGGGATATATAGCTACCAGGACTTCTAGGTTCTCTTTTTAGCCTTGTGAAGAGAGACTGTGGCAGAATTTGGCAGCTTGAAGGCCTGACTAATGCACCCTCCTCCCTCTGTTCTGGCATTCATTTCCAGTTGTATGGAGTAAAACACTTGACAATTACTCTCCCTGTCTTTAAAAACAGAGATTTTACTCACCTCATCAGACTGTTATAATGCTTACTAACCACTGAAAATAGCATTGCAGTGCTTCCTACATCAGCATGTGATTTGAACTCTTGTTTGCAGTTTGGTTGAATGTTGAATCAATCAGTTTCCTCCAACAGGTTTTTGGTCTTTTAGCATCTAATCTGTAAAATACGCATAACCTCACAAATATGACAGGGTCACTCAAAAAGCTTGGCTGCACGCAGCTCTGCCCAGGCATACTGACAAAGCACCAACATTTAGAGACTGTCCGGCAGTCTAAAACTCAGATCCAGGTTTGGCTGCTGCTTGAAATAAGATTTATCTTACACATTTTTTAGCACCTTCAAAATAGAGTCCATAGGCTGACTCCTATGGCAGAGTTAGGCACTGAGAGCTAGACATCTCCAAGAAGCAACTCATCCATCCTTATCCAGGTGGAATGAATCACTTGCTCTGCAGCTGTACCCCTCTCTCTCTCCATTGAGGAGAAGTACTTAGGGAGCCAGAGCATCTAGCTAAGACTTAGCTGCCTGAAGGTGAGGCCTGTTAATTGCAGACCCCCTCTTTGAAAATCTGACCCAGGTGTTCTGTGTGCCCAGTCCCTTGGCTAGGTTCAGAAGCAGCAGCAGCCTGCACATCTCCATTGTCACACTTGTTCCTTCTCTTCTTCTTTAGGAATGTTCCTGGCTGAAATCATTGAGAAGTATTTTGTGTCACCCACTCTCTTCCGAGTCATCCGACTGGCTCGCATTGGACGTATCCTGCGTTTGATCAAAGGAGCCAAAGGAATCCGCACCTTGCTTTTTGCCTTAATGATGTCCTTGCCTGCCTTGTTCAACATTGGCCTCTTGCTGTTCTTGGTCATGTTCATCTTCTCCATCTTTGGCATGTCAAACTTTGCCTACGTCAAGCATGAGGCTGGCATAGATGATATGTTCAATTTTGAGACCTTTGGCAACAGCATGATCTGCTTGTTCCAGATCACTACATCAGCTGGTTGGGATGGCCTGCTGCTGCCAATCCTAAACCGGCCTCCAGACTGCGACCTAGAGAAAGAGCACCCTGGGAGTGGTTTTAAGGGGGATTGTGGGAACCCTTCGGTGGGGATATTTTTCTTTGTGAGTTACATCATCATCTCCTTCCTAATTGTGGTCAACATGTACATTGCCATCATCCTGGAGAACTTCAGCGTGGCGACAGAGGAGAGCGCAGATCCACTAAGTGAGGACGACTTTGAGACCTTCTACGAGATCTGGGAGAAATTCGACCCCGATGCCACGCAGTTCATAGAGTACAGCAAGCTCGCAGACTTTGCTGATGCTTTGGAACATCCTCTCCGCGTTCCAAAACCCAACACCATTGAACTCATTGCCATGGATCTGCCTATGGTAAGTGGAGACAGGATCCACTGTTTAGACATCCTGTTTGCCTTCACCAAACGTGTCCTGGGGGACAGCGGAGAGCTGGATATACTGAGACAACAGATGGAGGAAAGATTTGTGGCATCCAACCCTTCCAAAGTGTCTTATGAGCCTATCACAACTACGCTGAGGCGTAAGCAGGAAGAAGTTTCAGCAGTGGTTATCCAGAGGGCTTACAGGGCTCGTTTAGCAAGACGGGGCTTTATTAGCCGAAGGCCTGTCTCCACAAAACTGGAAAACGGAGGAACAAACAGGGACAAAAAAGAGGGTACCCCATCTACTGCATCTCTCCCATCATATGACAGTGTTACCAAACCTGAGAAGGAGAAACAGCAACGGGCAGAGGAAGGAAGACGAGAAAGAGCAAAAAGACAAAAAGAGGTCAGGGAATCCAAGTGTTGAGACAAAATAATAGAATTGTACAAATTAAAATATTTGCAAGTGAAAAGATTGTTTACAAACTTCATGAAATATATCAATACAGAACAGCTGTGGAGACACTTACCTGAAGATCTTATACCAAACCTAGTCTGCTTACTGTGTGACAGCGTTGCATCTAAAGCAGTGACCTACCACCTGTTTAAAGGACCCTTGTAAACAAACATTTAAACACAAAAAAGGAAAAAAAAAAAAAAAAAAAGGATTTTCTATTGTTTGGGCAGGTGGATACTGCATGTTCCACATCAGTCAATGCAACTTAGGACAAACAAGCAAAATAAAACACACACACACAGAAACAAAACCTGCTGCTGGGATTCATGTATTTTCCAAAGCAGCCAAAAATGGATTTTATTTTCCCATTTTGTTGATTATTATTGAAAGAAAACCCAGAAGTCACAGTGTTAAAAGGGTTTGTTCATGCAAAACTAGATTTGCATTTAGTTAAGCAGCAAAAAAAAAAAAAAAAAGAAAGAAAAAAAGAAAAAAGTTAAAACAAGTAAAACAAAAAAAAAAAAGGAGAAAAGAAACAAACCACCCATTTAGCCCATGCCATTTAATTGTCATAGTTTATTTGATATTAATTATCTGCATTCTACTTTCTACATGGGCTTTACTTGGTTTGGGAGATGGGGTAATCGGGTACCTTCAGCCTGGAGACAGCTCAGGCTGATTCCCCCCAAAAAAAGTGCTCGTTCAATGCATAGAAACGATTTGCATGATGGCATGCCGTGACCAGGAACCATGCATGAGGAACCATTAAACCACAAGACACTCAATAATCTGTCCACAGCAGTGTGTTAAGCCATAAATTCGAGGCACTCCACTGACTACCGTACACTGTATTTGGAGATAAACTTTAACAATAATCATGCCCTTCACCAATACTTCCCAGTTCTTAGCGATCTTTCGTAGACCCGCCAGTAGGAGGAAAAAAAAAACAACAAAAAGAAACAAGCAGATGAAATAATTGTGTGTGTATGTTTAACAACTTGTCTTTTTTTTTTTTTCCATACAGCCATCCTTTTTTGCACACTGAAATATAACAAAACTAAATGCTGCTCTGGACCTCATCCAAGGGGAGATGATAAAAACTGAGAATGGCTTGTTATACTATGTCACTGTAAAACCAAAATCTAGGGCTTAAATACCAGTCAGTAAGTTCATTTGTATCCTGCAATATTTATCATTAATATTAATTATTATTCAGTCTCCATCCTGCAGCATAGACACTTTTTTTTTTTTGGTGGAGATGAGTGCTGAAAAAAGTAGCATGTTATCTCTACCGGTAGAAATTTGGGGAGCTTACCCAAAGCGATCCCACTAGCAGGGCTGGGGGACGGGGACATGCCTCACAGCGTTCAGTTGTCCATCAGGATTCCTCCTCCAGGTGGGATGCAGAGCCATGGGTGGCTTTCCGAAACCCTGAACCCTTCCTCCCTTGGTACAAGTTTTTTTGCAGCTCTGCACTTCGTTGCTGCATGGGTTTCTCGCTTCTGTAGCCACGAGGGTTTTTAACAAGACGCAGCACAGGAAGGGCCACGTCCCGGGGTGCAGGGTGGAGAGCCGGCTGTCGGGTGCCTTCACGTTCTTCCCATTTCTTACGCTTTCATAGAGCAACGACTAAAACGGCCCCGCAGGTTGGGTAGGAATCGGAGCTACCTCTTGCCTAGTGTTCTCGCTGCAGCAGTAAATAATGCCACAGAAACATCACGAGCCAAGTCCAAACATTTCTTTTTCTCAATGACCAAGACTCAGACATCCCCAGATCCTGTTTTCATGGTGTCCTCATGACTAAGCCAGCTCTCAGCCGTTGCGCTGGTTGAGATGTTTTTCTTCAGGGCCAGCGTGGGTATTCTTACAGGGTAGGACAGCAGCGCCGCAGCACGGGCGCTTTTCCGCCGGTGGTTGGAAGGAGAAGCGAGGGGTCAGTGCTGCTGCTTGCCTCGATCAGGAGGTGCTGAGGTTGAGCGCGGGCGTTTGAATGCGGACCAAATTAAGGGTACCCAGAATAGCAGGAAAAAAAAAACCCAAACCCCAAGACAACAGAACTTGATGGCAGGATGAATCTCGGTTTGCATAATCTCACAACCCAGAAAATTACAGGAGTCACTTAAAAAAAAACCAAACCAACAAAACCAAGCAGGAAGCCATCCAGCAGCCATCTGTGCCACGTCCGGCGTCCTCGACGCGCAGCCTAGCCATCACCATGTCAGTGGAGCAGTTCTGCTGCACCCAGGAACACAACAAGGAACCTTTTCTATCCTGTCAGCTCTTGCCCCAGTTGCTCCTAAGATATGATGTATAATAACAAAGAAAAACTGCATACATATGTACAGGCTACATTGTAAACAGCACAAAAAAAAAAAAAAGAAAAAATAGCTGAAAAGTGTGGTTGAACTTTTTAAGAGAATATTATAAATACTGTAATATATCATTTTATTTTATCAGCATGCCTTTTTGTAAATACAAAGAACTACAAAAATAATAGAATGGCTTCTGGCTTATGCCATTGTCCATGTTTATTTTTATTTTTTTAATATTTTTCTGTTTTCCTTAGACTTTAGATAGCCAGTAAACATCCCCTAAAGAAAAGAAAAAAAAAGACAAACAAAACCCTACCCTCCACCCCAAAATAGATTTAAAAAAAAAAAAAAGCTTTATTGCAAATGGTCTTTGCAACAGCAAAAGTATATATTTTTGGGTTCCAATGTGCAATAAGTTGACCACTTCTATGCAAGATTTGGCTAAACTTCATAATTGTTCTTAAGCTGGGCTATTGACTTGTAGGTGAAGCTTGGTACGTTTAGTGTTCGTGCTGGCAATTCCATTAAGCTACTCAAGTACTTTAAAAAGTCCCTTCAAACTATGTATATATATTTATTTTTTTAACATTAGATCTGTATTAAATGCAAGAGGCCAGTGGCATTGTCAGTCAGCATTGCTGAGAAGGAACAGGAATGAGCAGTTTCTTCAACTGTTTGTTAGCTGGAGTCGGTCCTTCTGCTCAAAGAAAAGTTTCGGGGGGATTTTTTTTTTTTTGGTTTGTTTTTCTCTCTTTGTTTCCTCCCGAGGGCAGATATTTCCATCAGCCACAGCTCACGGGTGCTGAAAGCAATGGGTCTGCATTTCTGTGCACCTTCACTGGGTGAAGCCAAAGACAGAGAGGGAACTTTGGTCAAAGAGCATTAGGGACATTCGTGTCATGTGCAAATCTCCAAATTCAAACGTGTGCACAGAATTTATGTTCCCAATTCAGGGTTGTGGGAATAAAGCAAGGGTGGTGTTGTCAATTAAAAAGACATAGCCAAATATCAAGACTACAACAAGTTGCTCTCTTCCCTCCCCCACTTATAAAATCCTCCCTTTTGGGTTAATTTGTGACTGTGTTCTTCAAAGAGCAGAGGGGAAGAGCGATAAAGAAATACCAATTCAATCTGCTTTATTCACTTTTCCTGTTCACCTTTTTTTTTCTTAAAATATAGAAGCCAATGTTGAACAAAACAAATTAAAATAAAACCATGATGTTACATAGAGGCCACACCCGAGTTTGAATTATTTTCTGCCGCAAAAAAAAATTGTTAAAGCTGTAAAAGATCAATAGTGAAGATTAGTGTATTAGAAATTGCATGGTGGCTCATAATGATCTTACCCAACATGATTAACAATTACGTTACTATAAGCCAAAAGAAAATAAAATAAATGTTACCCTTTTCACTGTACAAGGTAAGGTTGTCTTGGTGTCCCAATTATTTGACTGGTTGCATTCTCCTTCCCCTCCATCTCCTCCATCCTTCCTTCAAGGCTTTTTTAGTGTGTTTTTATCTAAAGCATGCAGAAGAGAGCAGAGTAAGTTGCAGTAGAAGCTGCTGGAAGGGAGTTTGGTGTGTTATTGGGTGCTGGGTCACCGCGGGTGCCTGGCAAACACAGCTCAGCCTTCCTCCCCGTCCTGAGCTGCCCGCGCTGGGTCCGTGGGGACCGATGCTGTCGGGGGGTCAGCGTCTGCACGGGGCTCCTGTCTGCGGGGCAAGTAGGTGCCCTTCGGCAGGTCCAGCCGCAGCGCGACGCGGACGCGTCCCTTGCTGCCGCCCACCTTGGACCTGCTCTGGCAAGGGAGGAGACTTCAGTCTGCAGGGCTTAACCCTGCAGCCCCTCTCGCTGGCACTAAAAGTCACTTAAAAAAGATGAGCCAAAGCAGATCTAGAATCGCCAGCGAACCCTTCCCCGGCATCTTGATGTTCCCTTCCGAACATCAGCGCAGCTGCGGCCGGGAGCCAGCGGCTCCCGTGCACGGACAGGGCTGGGGGAACCTTTCCCTGCAACCCTCGCTTGGGCACGTCACCGCAAGACCACAACTTCACGTCCCTGTTCTCAGCTTGCTTTCTCCAAAATCAATAACGTGTCCCCCGTGCAGTGACAAGGGCTGGTCAGTGGGGACCTTACCCGTGCTTGGGGTACAAGTGTGGGGTCCTGCTGCTCAAGGGTGCTGAAGGGCCCTAAATTGGGGCTGCAGCCAGCAGCAGGCGACCTGGACACCCACACCCCACCATCAGCCCATCGTCCCATCCAACTTTCCCAGTTTTGACCCAAAGGGCTGAGCAGGGCATGAGCTGCAGGTATTACCTCTGCCTCGTTGGAGAGCAGGATTTAACCTGAAGTTGCAAGTCAAATGGCTGAGGATAGCACTTTGAAATTATTTTTACTATTAGAGTTTTGGTCCAATTTATTGAACAAATGTGAATTTTGCTGCTCAGTTAAGGCCAGCTAGTGCAAGCAAACTACTGGCACTGCAAGACACAGAGTGTGGTTGTGCTGTCCTGCACCTCCACCGGGTCAATGTGTCACACAAAGACAACAACACTGGTTTGATTTTTTTTTTCCCCCCAAAAACAAGTCAAATTAAACAACAACAAAAAAAATCATTTCCCCTTTGCCAGTTTGCTGCATGTTGTAATTTTATAAAGGTGTGTATGTGCATGGGGGTGTCTGCTACAGCAAGCAGAGCACAGCCTTGTGCTCGGCACAGGGAAGGAGGACTCCCTCCCGCCTCCTGTCCCAGTTCTACCCATCTGTACATTGGGTGTCTCATTCCCTACCTCACAGGGGTGTTGTGAGGCTTAATTAGCAACCAAGTGTAATGCATCGAGAATCACAGGCACGGAGGTGTGCGCAGCCTGAGCTGGGCGCTGCGGGGGGTGACAAAAATGCTGCTACAATCGTCCTTCTGAACCGGCACAGCTCCAGCCACCCACCTTCCCACTGTCAGGGCCAGAGCTGTCTTTTCCCTTTGCATAACCTGTTCATGACGCTGTTTTTTTCCCCTGTGCTGTACTTGCTCCCCACTTTTGCTCTTAGGTTTTATTCTCTGTTCTGTCTCACATGAAGAAAGGAGGAGGATGAAGCCGGCCGGGGGAGGGAGGGAGGAGGAATGTGATAAAACAGCGGGCTGGGAGTTCGATGTCTGAACTTTTGAGTTCCTTTGTACTGTACATCTTTTTACTTTGGAATTTGCAATAAAGAGGTATGGCCATCTTGTTTTAACAACTTCTCCTGGCTGCCCTGTCATTCTGTTACCTTTGCACAGCAGCAACCGCCCGCCCCGCATCCCTGAAAGTCCACCGTCGTCGGCTCAGGCAGGTCATCGCTTCTGGAGTAGAAACCAACAGCGGAGGCAGGACTCCTGCCGTGGCTTTACAAAGCCAGGCTGATCTGAAGCATGGATGTCCAGACCCAGCCCCTGCCCTGAAGGAGCACCCAAGCTCCTCATATGGGGGGAAGAGTCACAGCTTTGAACCCCCCCCGGTCTCAACACAAAGCTCATACCAGCCCTGGCAGGCCATATTCAGGCTTTTCTTGTTTTAGGGAGGTCAAGTGCTAAATTGCATTAGGGGACATATTCTGCCACAACCGCTCTGCGTGTGCTTCCTTGCATTAGCCTAACCCTGCAAACGCGTGCCGCTCCAGGGAGATCTGCAACCCCTGAGCAGCATCTTTGGCTTTTGCGACCAGCCCTCCTTCCGCTCCAGAGTAAACGCCCTCATCCCTTACAGCTCTAACACCATCAGACACAGCATCCTCCGAGCTCTGATCCCTGCCATCCCACCAGCACCAGGCTACAAGCTGCTCATCGGGCTTCCCGTGGCCGAGGCAGACGTGCCGCAGCACGGGAGGACGGCACGGCAGATGGCAAAACAGCCTTTCACCCCCGGAGCTGCGATTCCCACACCGGGGCCGGCAGCAGCACGAGTGGGACGGCCGCTGAGCCCTGACCTTCACTTACGGTCAGGAGCCGCCCTGAGAGGAGCATCTCCGTGCCAGGAACTGGCTGCGCTGGTGCTTCGGGAAACAGCACTCTCTAAGGGCAGTGGGTACAATTTCATTTCAAAAAAAAAAAAAAAAGTATTACATAAATAGTGAACTGTTTCACTCTGCTTTTAAAGCTGCACTCATTGTTATTTGTCCTTCCCTTTCTCCTCCAATACTTGCATGCCACCGCTAGCTGCTTGGATTGATGCAAGCCATTTCTTGATACAAAATACAGGTTTTAATTCTAATTACAGTAATGCAGATGGCTATAATCAGATCCAAAGCACTTTGAGTCCCCACGCACACCACTTTTCATTATACAGGTTTCATTTCAGTGGTGGGGAGAGGCAGCAGATGCTCCAGGACGGCAGAGATGCTGCAGTGGGGTCCCAGGGACCCTCACCGGGCAGAACCAGCCGTGGCAGCATCACCTGGGGACCTCCAGCTTTTGTATTTTTAGGACTAGGTACACACGAAAAGCCAGCGAGGCATCTCAGTGCCCTGTGCAAACGTTCAGATATTTGCAGTTTTCCCTGTGCAGCCCCTTTCTCCAGCGGGTCGCATCCTGCCCTCCTTGGCCCCATCAGCAACACAAACCCCATCCAAGCCTCGCTGTAACACACAGCCTGTGGTTTTTAGTTACTTCACGGGAGTTCTTAGGCTAAGAAATGGAGAGAAAAAAACCTAAACCCGCAGTAAGAGACAGACCAAGAAGGGAGTGAAGCCCCCAGACCGTCAGCAGCTCGGACGGCTCCTCGGCACACCCAACTCCTGGAAAACCAAGGTTGTCGTCCAGGACAACTCCAAGCAGCACAAAACACCTCTAACTGCAACACCGAATCAGGTCAGTGGTGTTATAATTAACCTCTCTCCCATGAATAATTAACCCCAGGTGCTGGCTTTGCATAATAACCCAGCAGAGAGTTTTTGTCCCTTCCCTGCCTGGGGGCTGGGGAGACAGGGAGGTGGGGACACCCCACGCTGGGGCACGTGGGGCTGCAGCAAGGACACGGCCGAGGGGGCTCTGCCCAGCTCCATCCTTGCCGTAGGGCGCTCCGGCATCCAGTGACAACCAGGGACATCCCCAGTGCAGGCGGGGATGATGGGGATGGCTGGTGGACATCCAGCCCTGGATGCTGCAGCAGGACCCAAGCCGAGGATGGGACCCTCCCCGCCCAGGAGAAAACACAGGGTCCGGTTCTGGATCTCAGCCCCTCCACGAGGCTTTATTAGCTCTAGTTTTCCCTCCAGCAGCTTCTGGGAGACGCTCCAGTTTGGGTGACATCCCAATTTCAGGTGGCATCCAAGCCCAGCGTCCAGCGGCAGGAGTACACGGCGGCGGCGGCGAAGAGGACGGAGGCGACAAAGCCCCCCAGGATGCCCAAGACCACAGGGCCAACCCAGCCCAGGAGGCTGCGGGTGTACGGGGGGGGCAGCCGCCTCTCGAAGCGCAGGTCCCCCAGGTCCCCGTCCGGAGCCCTCCTGCCCCGCGCCCCGCCGTGCCGTTCGCCCTCCCGCAGCAAGGAGGAGGTGAGGTGCTGCACGGTGCGGCCGTACTCCTCCACGTTCCTCCGCAGCTCCAGGCTCCTGTCCTGGTTCAGGTTTTTCCCCAGCTCCAGGGCGATGTCGGGGCGCCCAATTTGGTGGAGGCCACGAACCAGCCAGTCCCAGGTCATCACCTCTCCTGCCGTCCTCAGCCAGTCCTGGAGAGCCTCCGAGCATCCCGTGAGGCCACGAAGGTCCCGGCGGCGGCGGCGGGGATGGATGGGGTTGTTCTCCTCGGAGAGCTGCTCCAGTTCCCCCAGGTCCTTATCGGGCCCCGTCAGCCACCCCTGGAGCTGGCGGCACTCCGAAGGGGACAGCAGCTCGGCGATGCGGCTCATGGTGTGATAGCCCACGTTGGCCGCCGCCGCGTCCTCGCACTCGCCACCCGCTGCCAGCAAGAGCAGGATAAGTCCTACGGGTGCCAGCATCGCTTGGGTGCCCCTTGGCATTGGGGCGGCCCAGGAACACAGATCCTCCTGTCTGACCTCACAAGCTGGCGTGTTCCAGGGACACATCCCCTGTGCCCCAGCGCGTTGTCCCACGTCCCCACCCAGGGTTAAGCATCTCATGTCTGCACCACTGTACCCCAGCTCCTTGCCTCCAGCCCAGCATCCCTCCTGGCATCCCTCCCCTCCCCAATTCAGCCCATCCGAGCAGTCCATTTGGGCACCAAACGCTCGCAGCACAGGGACATGGGGACACAGTAAATGGTCGCTCGATTCCCAGCAGAGCCAAACCAAAGGGCTGGAAATTTAATGCTGTGAGGTGCTTCAAGGCACCTTCACCATCAGCAGTGACATCCGTCCATCTGTCCAGCCACGACAGCCTTTGCTTCCTACGTCCCCCTCACCACGGGGCATCCTGCCTGTGTCCCGGCTGGGCTGGGTTTGTCCGGGCTCGGCAGCCGCCATCCCCACCTCCCTGCCAGCATATTTGCAAAAACGAGGATGGGGAACGGCCACTGCTCCCCTGGGCATCTCCCCCACCCTCTTCCCATCTCCCGAAGGCCCCAAAGTGATGGCAACAGCTCCCCTTTCCCTCCCCAAGGAGGGGGTACGGATCCCCCGCACACCCCACTGGGACCCTACGTTTCCCTCTCCCACCCCAAACTGGGAACTGGAGTAGAGTTGAGTTTAACCAAAGCGGTTTTGCTTGGGGACCGGGCTCAGACCCCATAACCACGAGGTGGCAATGCAGCCCTGGCCGCAGCCACGCACCACCAGCGCACCCGCTTTTTAATCAGGGCGCTGATAAAGCTGTGATTTTTTTTTTTTTTTTTTTCCCCAGATCTCCCCAAAGAGCCCCAGCGCGGAGGCTTGGGCTGCAGGGTTATGCCGGGGTTGTGGTCAGGACTGGAGGAAACAACAAGGACCAAAGAGCAGGAGAAGGAGCAATTCCCCAGCTGGGAGGTTGGAACGGGCTCACGCTATGGAGCTCTGTCCTCCGTTGTTGCCTTCTGCCTCTCCCAGCAATGCGAGGCATTTGCTTCCTCCAAGCATCCTCCAAGCAGCCAAATTGCTGGACATGCCAGTGCCTGAGGGTCTCATCCTGCTGCGAGGATTTTTAGGATCCCAATCAAGACGCCTGTGATGGGCAGCGAGCCACAGCACTGCAACTCCAAAATGCATCCCACCTCCCCGGGATGGCTAATGGGGAGGGAGGGAAGGGAGCAGCTCCTTCAGGAGTGTAAATAAAAAGATGGGAAAATGCGGTCACAGAGCCCCGAACCCACTGAGCAAACACCTCCTGCTGCAGCCGCCTTGCCGGGGTGGGGTTTTGGGGTGACGATGGCTCCTTCCCCCCCGTGCCAGGGTCTCAGCCCCACCACCCTGACCCCACTCCATAGGGACTTGCAGAAGGGTTTTCCAGGAGTTTCTGCCTTGTCGAGAGCTGAACTGTGGCATCAAACGGGCTCAGAGCCACCCAGTTTCCCACGAGCCCAGCACCCAACCCAAAAATGAACAAATTCTGCATGAAAACACCAAACCCAGGCAGGGACAGCAGCCATCACACTGGCTTTTCTAACAAGACCGCTTTTTCTCGATACCCTTATTAAATCTTTCTACAGAAGGTTACTCTCAAACAAGCAAACCCTGCTCGCTGCTCCGCTCCTGCTGCCACGTGAAGGTGGGTTCCTTCTCCTGCAGCCCTGATGGGAGAAGCAGCGACGAGCACGTGGTGCCAGATGGCGTTTGCCAACCCCATCCCTGTAACGTTCAGTTTGGCACTGATGGCAGGAAAATCCTTCTCCAAGGATGCCGCATTTCAGGACTAACACCACCGCCACCATCATCTTGCCGCTGCCACTCCTGGAAAGGCTCCCCATCCTCACCACCACTTCTGCCAGAAGATTTGGGAGCATCTTTTGGGAAGGTCTGGGCAGTATCGCCCCACTGTGCCAGGAGGGTCCGCGGAGGAGCCGGGACCATCCCCTGGGTCTCCCTGGGAGGAAAACGCAGCCAGGGCAGATGCACAGGCCAACGGGGTGGGAGGAATTGCTCACGCGTGTCCCACCAGCAAAGAGGACAGCGGGTGAGTGGCACACGTGGTTGGACTGGGGAGGACCGCTAGGAACGCCGGTGCTGTTAGCCCCATGCATTCCACATGGGACTTGGCCCGGATTTGGGGAAAGAAGGCAGGTTTCAAGAGTTCTGTGGAATCCAGACTCCGAAAGGCCAGAGTCCAGCTGCAAATTCATTTTAATAACCTGAGATGCTGGGAAGCATCCGCCTTGCCTCTTTGTGCTGGCACATCCCAGCTAGGAGCAGCCCGTGGCCAAGCCCGACGTTTTCCCCGGCTGGGATGGACAGAGCATGGCTGGACCCCATTATCCCAGGTGGGATAACCAGCTTGGATGCTGCAGCACAGGCCCAGCAAGGGGGTCCCCATCTCCGACTCCCCATCCCGCTGCCGTGGGACTTTGCTCACGGATGGAAACCCTGCGCCGGCTACCACTGGGCTCGGCAACAAAAACAACCACTACCAGCCACGAGGTCCCTCTGAAAGCCAACACCGGACCCCAAACCTCACTCCGGCACCACGGGGCCGGACAAAGCAAAGGCACAAAGCGCAAACAGCATCTGCGAGGTTTGGGAGCAGGGATGCGCACAGCAGCCCTTGCAGCAGGCGGAGAGGAGCCAAGCCTCCCTTTGCCGGAGGAGGAAGAGGGAACCTTCCTCCCATTTTCCCGGCTCGTGACTCTGCAGCCCATCCACCAAGTAATTTATTCATAGTGCCGTAACCTCAGGGGTCCTGATAAAAGGCCGGAGCTGCCGCATTGTTCCGGATACGCCAGCACAAGCACAAAGGCTCCGGACACCTCCCGGCCACGGATGCCACCATGTCCCCTCCTATACTGGGAGGAGGGGGGGGGTCCAGCACCCGATTCCTCGCCCTCCCACCCACTGAAAAACCTGAAGCTGCCACGCTAATTGGCACAATTATTTCTGCTCTGGGACGCAGGGCCCCTCTGCAGCGGGCTGCACGCCTGCTACTGCTAATGAGCTTAACTCCTGAGCTGGGTGCAAAGACAGAACCCGGGGGGGGATGCGTGGGGGGGTACATTTATTAGCCTGGCCGAGGCCCTCGAGATAACAAACAAACAAGCAGCCATGGGCTGGGAGCCACTTTTCCCCTTATTTCCATGAATAACAGCAGCCAAGGGCGAAAAATCCATCCCTGTGGCACGGCCAGGCTCCCACAGGGATGGAGGGAGCCGCGTCCCGTCCCACGCAGCCACCAGGGACGAGCGTCCCCTCCTTTGGGGTCACAGCGACGCTGGGGGACAGGGATGCTCAGGGCAGGCGGCATTCACGGAGCCACATCGCCGGCCGGAGCTGGTGGCAAAACATCTCTGGTTATCGATAACGCAGAGCCCAGCCATCGACCGGGCGCTCCGATCCACGCAGAACTAGAGGAGAACGCGAGCACATTTGGATTGCATGGGAATATCGATGTGGGAAACCCTCCCCGCTGAGATCGGTGGGGGCTGTACTGGCATTTGCCAAGACGGGGGGGGCATCGGCAGGGATCCCCCCGTTGCACGTTCACAGCGATGCAGAAATCGCAGCCTTTGCCGCAGCCGCCTTGTTCCCAACCAGAGCAAAGCTCACTCGGAATCGCTGCTACGACTCGGAAATTGCCCCGGACATGGGGGAACTGATTAACTGAATTAACTGATTTCAGGATACAAAATTGTCCAAGCGTATAACTTCACACACACAAAAAAAAAGAAACCAGGATGAGGATGTCACAAGCCTCCAGGTAAATGAATACTCCGGAATTCATGACTTACAGCAAACTCTGAGAAATAAAAAGTGGGGGAGCGGCAATGCTCAATGTAATTAATTCAGCTTTAAAAAAAAAAAAGGCACTAAAAACTCAACCCAACCGACAAAGAGAAAATTAACCCAGAACCAACCCCGAGCCAGCCCAGGCACTACAGAGCAAAGCTCACAGTGAGGCAGCGCAGGCAAACCCCCCCCCGTCCTCGCGTCCCCCCCCACGGCCGCCCCTCGTACCTGCAGGTACCGGATGGGTCCTCACCAGCAGCAGCTCCCCCCCGAGACCTGGGGGGGCCTTTCCAGCAGGGACCCCTCCTCGACAAAACCTCAGGACTCGCTGCACCCAGCCAGCTCTACCTGGGAGCCTCTGCCCTAACGAGGGGAGGGGGCACACCTGGACCCCCCCCACAGACCTAACGAGGAAAGGGGACACACCTGGACCCCCCTAACAAGGGAAGGGGATACACCTGGACCCCCCTAAAGAGGGAAGGGGACACACCTGGACCCCCCCACCATTAACGAGAAGAGGGGAGGGCTGAGGCTCTGCCCTTCCCCTGGCTGTAATACCCCCCCTGCACCCCCCCACCCCTGCAATATCCCCCCCCCCCCATGTCCCTTCTGTCCCCTGCAATATCCCCCCCACCCCAATACCCACCCACCCACCATGTGCCAGCACCCCCCAGGGGCTAAAAAAGCCTGGGGGGGGCCAGGGTTGGGAGAAGGCAGTGCAGGCTGTCAGCCAGGCGTTCATGTAATCTCTTTAATACTGTGTAATACTTTTCTTTTTAAAATACAGCATTTCTTGAGGTAGACCATTACAGTTCAAAAGCATTTCTTTTTCAGACATTAATAAGACATGAATTAAATACTTTCATGTACAATATGTTGCAAAATGAGGTAGAAATGGTTACAGAGAGTGTACAAAGTCAAATATGATAATAATAATAATAAAAAGTCTTCAGGAACCCAGTACCACTTTTTGGAAGCCGGGGTGGGGGGCATGTGCCCCGGTAATGCCCTTTGCACGCAGGCAGCTGCCTGCACGCTCCCGTGCACGCTTCAATGGGAAACTGCAACAAAAATTGGGAAAACATCCCAAAGCTGGCAGATGCATCGCTTCTGCAATTGGGGCGGGGGGGGGGGAGCCCCTGCGAGGGATGCGTCCTCTCTGCGTGCGCAGACCCTGAGGTTATGGGGGGGGCTGCTCTGAGCAGCGGCCGGTGCCGGCGGGTGGCTGGGCAGCCCTGGAGCAGCTGCCTCCCCCCAATATAATATAGAGCTCTAAAAAAAGAAAAAAAAAAAAAAAAATTAATATTTTTTTTTAATTGAGGAAAATAAAAAACAACCCCACCCGGTGATGCGGAGCGGGTTGGGGGGGTCAGGTGGACGTGCAGTGGGTTCATGCTTTGTGTAACGCAGCTTTTCATCCGCCGGTGGTCAGCAAGAAGGGGGGAGCTGGGCTGTGTCCTGACCCCCGCAGCCCCGACCCCCCCAGGGGAGGGCAAAGAGCACCCAGGGCAAAACCCCGCAGCCCATCATCAGCCCTGCTAGACTTTTTTTTGGGGGGGGAAAAGTGATTTCCCCACATTTTGCGGCCACCGCCAGCCTCTGCCGGGGCTTCTCGGTGCTCAGAGGTGGCGACTGCGGTGGGAAGCCAAAAAAATCCCTTATTTCACGGGAAAAGGGAGCGCCGTGCCCTCGTCAGCGGCGTCCTCCCCCGCGGCCCCATCCCCAGTGCAAAAATGACACCGGGAGGAGGATCCCACCCCCCCGGCCCCAGCCTGGCACAGGGGTGGGTGCCCCCTCCCCGCACCCAGGGCCCCAGCCCCGGGATGCAGCGGGAGATGCTGGAGGGTGACGGACCCAACCCGATCCAAAAAGTGGTGCTAGCGACAGCTTCCAAACTACAGCACTAATACTCTTTCCGTTGAAGACACGTTACTCCACCAAACGCTACAATAACAATGTTAAAAAAAAAAAAAAATTAAAATAAAATTATGGCATAATATACGTGAAAAGCACCCAAAATACATTCAACTTTCATCTTTGTAACAGCTTCAAGTTTTTTTTTTTTTCTTTCTTCCTTCTTTCTGTCACCCTTTTTGGAAGCAAACACACGAGGCAGCTTTGTCCCAGGTCTGAAAACTCTTAAAAATCTCTTTTTTCCTTTTCTGAGAAGATAAAAAGAGTTTTTAAAAACACATTCTTTTTTTTTTTTCTGAGGTAATTCTTTTCCTGAGTAGTTAAAAAGAAAAAACAAAAAAATACTACATACCTTACAAAAATAAAAAAACAAGTCTAGTATATTAAACCATCTACAGCATTTTACTCCAAAACCCCCTGGTTTTGTGTCCCCCCCCCCCATTCCCTCCCCGCCCCCTTCCCCGATCAAGGACATCGCCGCCGGGCTGCTCGTGCCACGTGCAAGGGGGGCTGCTTTGCTCAAAAGACGCCCGAGGTATTTCTGTTAGGAACAATAAAAGCAATCCAAAAAAAAAAAAAAAAAAATTAAAAAAAATTTGAGCCTCTGGGTAGACGGGGGAGCTCGTGCATCCGATGCCGGAAAGCCGGATCCCGACTCGCCTCCGGCCCCGCTCGCTGCATCGCTGGTCCAGGGACGGATGAACGGGAAAATAATAAATAGGTTATCCTGAGTTCAGTGGGCGACGGCTTCCGAAAAAACAAGGAGAGGAAAAGCCCGGCCGAGTCCGAAATAGTCAAGAAGAGGTATGTCGTGCTGCCGTCGGGGCTGTCCAGGGGTCTCCTGCGCTTCGGGACGAGGGGGTCCGGCCCCGGCGTGGCTCTGGGGGAGAACCGGAGCCCCCGCCGACCCCAACCCGGCCCCTCCAAACCCCCGCGTTCACCTCCCGAGTCCCAAAAACCGACCCCGGGGAGCCTCGGGCTGGGGGCGAAGGGTCCGTCCCCGGTCCCCCCCCCGCTGCCGCGCCGTCAGTGCCTGGTGCCGTACATTTTATCCCACTCCAGGAACAAGTCCAGCTCCTTCTGGGAGGCGGCGGGGCGGACCTTGCAGAACGCCTTCTCGAAGTCCTGGTAGGAGGTGGGCTGGATCTGGCCCGGCAAAGCGTGCAGCGTGGTGGCCCCGGCGTGCTGGCAGAGCTGGACCAGCTCGCTGCCGGAGAAGCTCTCCGTGTGCTGCACCAGAGAAGCCATCTCCCGCTCGCTCAGGCAGGAGTTCTGCTGAGCCAAGGCGTGATGGAGGATCTGCCGCCGGGCGATGCTGTCCGGCGGGGAGACGTAGAACCGCTTGGCGAAGCGCCGGTGGGAAGCTTCGTCCATGCTGCCCGGCCGGGAGGTGGTGCCGATGACGACCACGTTCTGCTCGGATGAGGTAGCCACGTTGTCCAGGTAGGAGAGGAGCTGGGATTTGAGGTTGCTCGCCTGGCTGCCGTCCTCGCCGGCCCGGGCCACCAGCAAGGACTCGGCCTCGGTGATGAGCACCACCGCGGGCTGCCGGCAGCTGGCCACGAAGAAGACGGTCTGCAGGATCTTCTCGGCTTCGGCTTTCCAGGTGGAGAGCAGGGTCTTCCCGCTGAGCTTCAGCAAGGTGGAACCCAGCTGGGTGGAGATGCACCGGCTCAGCAGGGTCTTCCCCGTGCCGCGGGGACCGAACAGCAGGATGGTTCGCGGCGGCCGGCTCGCCCCGGTGTAGGCGCCGGGACGCAGGATGGGCCACACCAGCTCTTCCTCGATGGTGGCCTTCACGGAGACCTGCCCGGCGATGTCCGTCCACTGCACGGGCGGCCCCCGCTCCACGATCTTGGTGTTCACCAGCTCCAAGACCAGCGGGTCGACGTTCTTGGGTTGCTCCTCCACCGGCGGGCTGCCAAAGACCGGCGCTTTGGGGGGCAGCCGCAGCGGGAAGGGGGGTCCCGGCTCGGCCGCCTGTTCCCCGTTGGCGAGCGGGGGGCTGAACTTCTCGAAGGGCTCCGCCGGCCGCAGCGGAGCATCGCCAGCCCCGTAAGGCGGCGAGACCATGCTCTTCATCGGCTGCCCGCCGTACTTGCCGGCGTGCTCCTCGGCGTTCCCGGCGCCCGCCGGCCGCTTCCCGGGTTTGAAGGCCACCTGGGGGGACTCGGCGCTGCCGCTGAACCCGTTGCCCCGGCACTCGCCGTTGTCCGACATGGGGTAGGGGGACTTTGGCTGCTCGTAGCTGTATTTCCGATACCTGCCCTCCCCCTCGTCCTCCCCGCCGGAGATGTCGAAAGCCTTCCTCTTCAGGGCGCCCGCCGCCTCGGTGCCGAGGGGCGGCACGGCCAGGGGGGCCAAGCCGGCCCCCTGGTAGCCGTAGCCGGGGACCCCGGGCGGGCGGGCGGCGGGCGGCGGGGCCGGGATGGGGGTGGGCGCCGCGATGCCGGAGGGCAGGTAGGAGGCAGAGGGATGGGGCGGGTGGATGGTCCCGTAGCCCGGCTGCGGCGGGTAGCTGCCGGCGGCGTAGTTGTACATCGTGCCGGAGGAGCCGTAGCCCGGTACCAGGGCGGGCGAGGGGTGCGGGGGCTGCAGGAGCCCGGAGCCATGGAGGGCAGGGGGGTGCGGAGGGGGGAGCGCCGCCGGCGGCTGGGTGCAGTAGCCGGAGGGCAAGTAGGTGCCACCGTAGCCTGAGGGGTACTCCTGAGACGACCCGAGCCCGCCGGAGCCGGCAGCGGCTCCTCCGCAGGAGTTACCAGGGTACATGGGATCGGCGAGGTTGGCGGACACCACGGGGGAACCGCCGAGCCCGATGGCCCCGCCGCCGGGGGGGACGGCCGGCGGCACCACCCCCTTGGCGCCGGGGAGGCCATCGTGGATGGGGGTCAAGGGGTAGGCACCGTCGGAGCCGTGCGCCACCGGCCAGGGTTCCCCGTCGCCCTTCTGCCCGTTAACCGGCCCGAAGGCTCCATCCCCGTAGCCGCTCAGCGCCGGGCGCTCGTAGGGCGCGTCCAGCACCCCCGAGTACTTCTCGGCGTACCTCTTGAGGAGGTTGGAGGCGGTGAGCGCCGAAATGTCGTCGTTGGCCCAGGCGTAGTTGAAGCGCTGGCGGGTGCTGGGGTAGAGGTCGGACTTGTGGGCTGGCGAGGAGGTGGTGGAGGAGACGTCGAGGTGCTGCTCCGGCCACTGGTTCAGGGACTGGGCATGCTCTGGTGACCAGTGCATCTTCGACAGACCTGCGGGGGACAGGACAGCGCGGGGTGAGAGCAGCAAAACGGGGACGAGCACCTCTCTGCGCTGGGGGTCTCCAAAACCCACCGTACCGCCCTGTCCTTCTGGACCACATTGCACCTCCTGACGGCAAACGCGTGCTCTCAATTACGCTCACGCTCCAATTTTCCCATGCCAAAATCCCCTTGACCACCACCAGCGCAAACATCCCCCAGGAACAGCAACCGCGAGCACTTCAGACAACCCAGCCAGCTCAAGCTACGACGGTCACATCGTCCAACAGAATAAAATATTCAGGTTATCAAACCATGGCAAGCCAAGGCGATAACGAACTGCACACCCCCCAGTGCTGTCGGCAGCGCCGCGGTGCCGAGCACATAGCCGCAAGGACGACCCTGCCCTGAGACGCTCCACCTGGAGCAGAGTATAATTATAATATTATAATTATAACGCATATAATATTAATAGCATAATAATAGCGTGCAGCCAGGTGGCCGGGGAAATAGGGGCTGCACTGCACGCACACACACATGCACGTGGGAAGCTGCCCGTCACCCCGGGCTGAGCACAAGCCTTTTGCCGACATCCCTTTGCTCACCCCCTGGCACCGGCGCCGGCACTGATGGACCGCGCGTGACCCCACCAAAACAATTTCTCCGGCCAAGGGGAAGACAGAAACACCACGGTCGTGCCCAGACCCACCCCTGCACCGAGGTCGGCATCACCTTCTCTTGCTCCGACCCCCAAATACCGGCTGGCCCCCGAGCACCCGCAGAGGGTGGCGGCAGCGTCCCCCATCACCACCCAAAGTGTGGGGTCCCCCCGCCGGCCCCCCCAGTCTCCCCCTGCCCTGATGCCCAGCGCCTCGGGGGACGGCTAACGTAGGAGCCGCGAGGGGACCTCGTGTACCGCTCACTCGCCTCTCTCAGCCTTTAAGCTACTTTGTGACCACAGCACAATTAGATTACTTAATGCTTTAATTGACTTATATGGCATTTGTACTTCCACTTTGGATATCAAACTTACACAAGAGGATTTAAATGGCGGCTTTGCGTGGCTTTATCCGGCATCCTCCCTGCATTTACTGGCCATTATTAAAGTGCTCCTGATAGATAAACGCTCAGACAGAGACAGCCACGACAGCCTGCGGGAAAGGGCCCTTTTTAATGAACACAAAGGAGAACGCTGCCCAATAAACCTGCGCTCCTGCAGCAGATTTTTCCCCGAGCCGTACGCGTGGTCTGGCTGGACGCAGAGGGATGGAGGGGGCCCTTCCCTCTGCCTGCGAGCAAAAAGCACTGAGAAGCTATTAAAGGGAAAAAATGAGGGTTTGGATGACTCCGTGAGGAATAAGACATTTTTTAAAAAAAATTTTTGAAGGAACTAAAGCACCAGGAGTTTCCATCCTTGCTCAGACCACTGTGTGGTGGTGTACAGCTGCTTTTGGGGTCCCAAAAAAATACAGACTGCAAATGCCTGGGGCTCAGGGGAGGAGAAAAGGGGTTTGGGAGGGACCCGGGAGGTGGCCGATTGCACCATGGCACGGGGGCTCACTGCGGAGCGGCGTGGCAGGAACGAGGTGTCACCATCACGACCGGCAAATCCCGGTGACATTTCCAGGCTGTTTCTCCTGAAGCCGGGAAGCAACCGCCCTTGGCGGCGGCACGGACACCCTCACCCTCACCCATCCCTCCTGGAGAAGGGAGGACGTGGCAGCCCACAGCCCCAGCAATTCTATGTCAGTCTTCTCCTGCAAGACAGCACCAGGCAGCGTGAGCTTCGTTTCTGAGGACAACACACCCTGAGGACGGACACAAACCCCCGCGTGACGACGGTCATTTCTCCGAAGAGCGCCCGGCTTTTCCCCATCGCAGGGATCGATGCCAACGCCTGAACCCCGCTGCTCGGACGCCAGCTAAAAACTGGTCCCTACCGACGAGCCCGGTGATGGGAACTGCTTTTTTTTTAAGAGCCTGCGAGAGGGTGGCCAATGCCGCGGTGTGCGGCTGGAAGCCCACCATCACGGCGCGAGCTGGGGCTGCTCCTCCAGCCCTGTTCCCGAGCACCGGGCCCCGCAAACGGCGAGAAGAGGGGCGGGGGGGGGGGGGGGATGCACGGGCACAGGTTTGCACGGGCGCTGCTGCCACCAAAGCAAACCCGAGCGCGAAAGGATGGAGAAGCAAACCCGCCTCTATCCGACCCCTTTAAAGACGAGATACGTTTGGGAGAAGAAAAAGCCCAAATCTCCGGAAAGTCCGGTCGCACCCTGGAAAACCAGGCGGAGGGGGAGGGCCGGCGGGCAGGGAGAAGTTGTCAGGGGTTTGAAATGGGACGTGAATGAGGCGGCGGAGCGGGACAGATGTTTCAATGCTCCCCTTGGCAGTGTGAGAAAATTACTGTCCAGTGACCAAATGGCCGGGCCGGTTCCCACCCTCGCTGCTGCCCATTATCCCCAGCGCAAGACAAAGGCGGGCAGGGGGGGCTGGGCAGGGGAGAATCCTATTGTTCCCGCCCGCCCTAATTATGGAAATCTTGTTAATCTATTCAGCAGCGACTCTGAACTGGGCTTTTGTTCGGGGGCTTTTTAGCGGGGCGCACCGCCGAGGGTGTCCAACGGCTCGGCGTTGGGGATGGGGTGCGCTCCCTCCCTGGAAAAGCTCTCGCCGAGGGATTTCAGGCGTAGCCATGAGGCTGGGGGGACGCAGGGCTGGCCCGAGCAGCACCTCGGCGCGGGTCGCTTTTGTTGGAGCACAGATCTATCACCCACAGCCCTCATACGCAGAGCGTACCACGTATGCACGCACGCATGTGCCCGTATTTTATATGCTCCTGTCCCAGCCCCATGTCCACGCACCCATCGCTAACGCTGGTGCATAAAAACTCACGGCAAAACCTACGCGGGCGAATACAGAGATGACCCGCAGGCAGCGTGTGCTGATGGCTGCAGCAATCCGGCATCCCTACGGGGATCAGGAGAGGGCTGGAATGGATTTGGAGGGCGAAGAAGGAGAGGGAGCGCGCAAGAGCAAACACGTTCAAGCTGAGGATGCACTAAAGCCAGGGTTTAAATCCAGCCAAACTCCCCCGAGCCCCGGGAAGAGGGACCAGCCCGGAGGGAGTGATCTGCAGCCCCGCAGTGCAAGCGCTGGATGTGTCTCGACGTCCCCTTGGACAGCCCTTGCTGCTCTGCAGAAGCATCCCAGCCCTTGGGAGGGAGCAGACGCTGCCGTCCTTCAGCTCCCGGTGTAGGAATGAGCCGATGAGCTGCCTCCGCGATGCTTTGCTCGTACCGCCGCTGTCTTGCTGGTTTAAACGCTGGCGGCTCCTTTTTCTGCAGAGCTGCCAGCTTGGAGGATTTACGCCTTTTTCAAAAGATGTGGAGCAGTTTCATTATCCCCGCAGTTACCCGCAGCAGCACGGTCCGATGAGGTCGGCTTCCCAGGCAGGGAGAGCCTGTCCCGGTTCCAAGGCTCTGCCCAATTTCCCAGGTTTTTAATTCTCTGACGTGCAAACTTTGGGCCCAGAGGGAGCAAACCTGGACACTGGGAGTCCCGTTTCACAGCCCAGCCTTCACCAAGACCTCTCGTATCAGGGATGTTGTGCGCAATGGAACTTCTGTGCTGGATATTGCTACCAGCACCTGAAGGTGGGTCCAGACAAGAACCTGGATCAAGCACCCACAGCAGGAATGCAGCCTCACATCAATGCAACTCCTGCACCGACAGCGTTGCCACTGCAGCTGGATTCACAGCACCGAGAGGTTTTTGCACCCATGCAGAAATGCTGCAGATCTTGCAGCAGCCGCAGCGTTATCTTCAAGGATAAAGGCAAGCTGGGAAAAAAATGCAGGAGGAGAGAACAGACTTTCCCAAGTCTGCCCAGTGAACGGGAGGCAGGGGAATGACTTTTTCTTTTTTTAAATGAGGCATTTCCTGATGATCTTTTCAGCTTCTGCTGCCAGGAGCTTGTCCTGGGCTGGGGTTTGTCCCTGCCTCCTAAGAGCAGCAGAGGCAAAGTGCAATGGCATTACCACGAGTCAAACCACAGCTATAAATCAGAATTATAACCCATGCAGATACTCCATTTACACTCACTGTGGGCCTGAGGCTTGCAGCAATGTTTCTGAAATGCTTTAGTATTAATGCTGTAGAGTATAGCAACATTTCTGCATGTTGATACACACATTTAAGCTAAATACTGGTCATCTCTAGTGAATCCCTACATGGCAGGTCCAGAATAGGCAAAACAGCCCGGCAGTGATTTACATCGGTGGCAGAGCTGGTCCCAAAGCCAGGACAAGGGCAAGGAGAGCACAAAGCCACACTTAGATGTGATATAACCCAAGCCCAATACCTGACAGCATTTGCAAAGGGTGAGACGTTTAAATCCCCCAGCCTGGCACGCTGCCGGAGCTCAAACATCAAGTTTTCCAAGGCAAATTTCAGTTGTTTGGCAAATCCATCGGGGAGCTGCATTTCTTTGTCCACCACATTCCCTGTCCCCTCCTAACCGGTGCCGACAAAGCGAAGGATGGTATTGCAATCAGAGCAGGGTCAATGTACATATGTTAAAAGGATTTAGGCTAACTCCCACCGTGCCCTCTCCCCACCCCCAGGAGAAACAACCTCCACCCCGGCCAGTGCGAGCCAAAGGCTCCAGCATCCGCTCTGTCCACTCATATATCAAGTGCAGAGCAGCTGGACACCAGCACGAACCGGGAGTGACCAACGGGCCATCGCCCATCTGTGCTGCTCCAGCACCCGGCCAGCAAATGAAAAATTAATATGGATCCGCTCATCCTGGCAGCAGCTGAGCATCACCCATCTGTCACGGCGAGAGGAGAAACTCTCAGCTAAATGTCATCGGGAGGAAACTGTACGCGGCGCGTGGCCCTGGGAATCCCCAGATTGAGGGGATATGGCAATAAAATCCAGATATTATTAATAACAAGCTGATGCAATTAGTGGATTCGAGGAATTTTGCTCCACCTTTCACTGTAAGATGGATGGGAGAAAAAGAAGCAATAAAAGGGACCTAAAAAAAGTGGGGAAAAAAAAAATCGGCCTCTTTCTTGCTATTTATATGTGTCTTAATGTGACTTGTCCCCAGGTCTCATGGATCACTCACGTCTGCTGAGATCTGGGCTTCAGCCTTGCACCCAGCCCCAGGAACATGGCACAAAACCGCAGAACTATTTGTTTGGGTCTACAAATCACTGAAAGGTGGGACTGCCCCAACCCTCCCTGCTCCTGCCACTCCACTGGCACATTCCCTCTAATGCTTCAAAGAGGAACATTAATCCCGAAAGATTAATTATCGCATTAATCCGTCACCGTCTTGCCCACTCCCTACCATGGGCGTGCTTCAGCGCATGCAAAATGCAGCTCCCTGCCACAGCATTCCCGCTCCCGGCCACGGCATTGCTTCTCCTCCAGCAGACAATCTCCTGCCCTGACCCACCTCGTCTGCTGTAGGATGTTCCTTGGGGCCACATTCCAGCTGTGATCTCCACCAGACCGCTGCTTGAAGGACGGTTCTCCGGTAGGAAGAAGGGTTTTAGCAAGAGCATCACTGAGCATTCAGGTCGCCGAAGTCCACCGCCTCTCAAGGTCAACTCAGGGCCGATGCTCAAGGTGCAGCGTGCCCCAGCAAAGGGTGCCACGGCCCACGGGTGCTGCTCAGATCCCTGTTCGGACTGAAGCCCTTCACCAAAATTTCATTCCTTGACACCAGACGAGGTCCTGGGGCCTGGGTTTGGACCCAGTCCATTTTCAGAGTATTACATTAGAGAGGAAAATCCATTTCTAATCAGCAGAACCATTTCCCCAAACAGACCCGGCCCCATAAAAAGGTCAGGAGGTCAAATGGACCCAATTTGCATGCAATCTGCATAACAACGGCCTAGCCAGCGAGGGTGATGAGCAGTACCCCAAAGCTCCCGCTCCCACCACCCGGTCCCAGACGGGACTTTGCCTCCTGCTTCTGCTCCCGACCCGTGGCAAGGCTGGAGGACGCGGCGAGGTGAGGACGTCGCTTCTCCCTTATGGGCTGTAAGTCTGCGCTTGGCATGGACGTGACCGTGGCCATCTCCTCCTCAAGCCCGTCTAGAAACATGCCACATGAAACCACCTGCGGAGATTTCGGCTGTGGGTATGCACATTCACGTGGTCTAGAAGAGGGACGTAGAGAAATAGTTTGAAGGCATCGTTATACCTTCTCTGTCTCTGCTTCTACAGAAGCCACTTAGCAAAGGGCGTGCTTCAGGCGGAAGCCGCTCTGAAAAACTTCTTGTCCTGAACTTGGTCCATTCAAAACCACTTGTTGAAACCCATCAGGACTCCCCACATCCCCCCTGAGAGGGACTGTCTGAGCCCACCCGAAACCCCAGAAGGAGGATCTGGGGGGGTCATGCTCTTCTGTTGGCCCCCACCAGCCCCCAGCCAGCGCTGAGCTGCCGGCCGGGCGACCCGTGATGCTGTGCAGTAGGATGTCGGTGGTGGTGGGATGCCTGCAGGATGCGACCTCTGGGATCTACGCTACAACGGCATAAGAAGAAGCAAAGCCAAACTGTTACGGGGCCGGATCCTGAGCCTGGCTGCCGGACCACTGCTACACCCTGGGGAGCCGTGGTCTGATCCGCACCCAGTGCTGTGCATGCCTGGCACAGATGCTGGGGGGGGGGGGTGTGTCTACAAACCCCGATATGCACGTAAACCCCAGAAGGCTGAAAACAATTTTAAATGACTTATTTTTCCAAGAAGAAAGCATTGCCGTTACATTTCGCGTTCCCACAAGCACTTGGATGAAGGTCATTAAATGCAGATGCCCTGCAGCTCAGGAAGGGGCCCAGGGACCAGGCACCCCCCACTCCTGCCCAGGCCCTCTCCTCCCAAGGTGTTTTTCCCGATGAAGCTCCAATAACAAACTCCCCCGGGGGCAAAAGCCAAGGCAGGAGCCACCAGCCCCCGGTCTATCTTCTCCAATATCTGGCCTTGGGCTGGGGTCAGCGCTGGGGGCTGCGGCGGACGCGGGAACTGGGCTGCAGCAAGAAGATAATTCGCCCCGTGCACTAGAGCCTGTCCGCAGCGGTAGCAGCAACGCTCCAGCTCATCTCCTCCACGGAACGAATCAATCTTAATTAACTCTAATTCTGGGGAGCCTCCCAGCCCTATCCAGCACTGCACAACGCGGTTGTATTTTCCGCCTCGGTGCCCTGCCGGGCAGCGCGCTCCACAGAGAATTGAGGAAAAACTCCTCTTTTCCCTCATTTCTGCATCTTCTTTCTCGCGGTCCCCGTGTGTCCCCGTCGCACACCCTGCGGGATGACGGACCCCGTCCCCATCCCCTGTGGACCACCTTCCCTGCCCTCGGCACCCGCAGCTTCACCGTCTCCCGCCGGAGCTGGGCTGGGGGAGGCCTCTCTCGGTGGCTTTTGTTTTCACAAGCCTTTTGACTCGCAGATTCTTTTTTAAACACCGCCTCAGCAGCCTGAAAAGCTGAGCTCCCTCCTGCACTCCATTCACTAATGGATTTTCCAGAAGTTCCCTTTTTTTGGCTTCTTTCTTTGCTGACACTGCTGCCCCCATCCACGCCCGAGGCTGCGGCTCGCCCCTGCCGTATGCCTGCACTTGCACGGATGGACGGACGGACTCTGACTTTGGGGACCCTTGTGCCGTGCTCGGAGCAGCCACCCGTACAGCTCCCACCTTCTGCGCCCTGGGAGTTTGCACAGATATCTGGCTATTATAAGCCAATTATAATTACATATCATTATATAGCACAGGGTGCAAACGCCTCAACCTGCCACTACAGGGGTGCTGCTCAAAAAAAAAAGAAGCTAAAAGAATAATAAGGTGGCAGCAGCATCAGGGCGAAGGTATCGCCAGGAAATCGGGGAGAAGTTTGGTGCCAGGCTGGCTCCGTGTGAGAGCGTTATCGATTGGGGCAGCACCGCTCCTGTCTCCTAGAGCTAATCCTACGGCAGAAATAATTCATTTTCCTCCCTTTTCAGCAGCCACTCATTAAAAAGTAATCACCTTGTAGGAGGAGGATATGAACAGCCCAAGGTCAGATCCGTAATGACGTTATTTCTGGAGCGCGTACCTGGCTCGTGCCGAACAGCGGCCGCGCTGCGACCCCAGCCTTGCCCGTGCGGAGCCGGCACCTTCGGCCCCACGGCTGGGCCCTGCCCTGCTGCTCAGGTTGGTGGCCATTAAGATGCAAATGGAAATATCTTTATATTAGCAGATATTCATTTCTGTACGCGCTGCCTGCCAGCATCCGTGGCCAAGCACCCAGGTCGCACTGCACGGATGTTGCTCTCATCAACCCCAAGCATCTGCAACACCTAAGGTGGAAAATAGGAACAACACTTCAAAAGGTATTTTTTAAATCTCCTTATTTGGTGGCATCTGCAATAAACCTCCAAATCTCCAGCTCCTGATTTATTTTTACACTGTGGGGACTTCACTGCAGCTGCTAAAACCTGTTTTTCTAAGACCGTGAAGCCGCAAAGCGTAACATGAAGAAGTGTCACCGCGTCCCCGCCAGCGGCACGAGCAGAGGGACCACGCAGGTGCCCGTGCCGGCTGGGACATACGTGAGGAAAGACCCAAATAACACGTGGACGGCCACTGTGCCACTCGCACCGGCATCTGAGCAAGCACCGGGGCTCGGTGCGAGCCTCCTCCTGCCGGGAGGGATGTCCCGGGGACGATGCCGTGACACGTGGCGGTGGGATTCAGCCCCCAGCCCCATAACCACATCTCCCGCATTCCTCACCCGGCACGGCCACACCGGCACCGAGCCCCCGGAGCTCGTCCACATGCAGAGCTGGTATTGCGGCACCTCGGCGTGCTCTCAGGTTGCCGTAAACCCGTGCCGGGCACCACGTCCTGCCCATCGCCGTTACTGATTCACCCGGGGGATCGGGGTCCAGCCCCGGGGGGGGGTCCCAGGAGGGAGAGCGTGGGCTCAGAGCGATTGCCCCGACCCGGCGGCACAGCCCAGGGTTGCCAGGTCTAACGAAGTCCAACCTGCTCGCGGCATGTCGGCATTTTAGCAGATTTATGTTTGCAACACGTGGCCCGGTTCAGCGTTTGGAGGGAGGAGGAGGCGATGCTTTGGGAACCGGCTGGAGCGCAGGGCTGGGACGGGGACGTGGCAACGGGGACGGGAGGCAGGACGGGGCCGATCCCAGGGATTGTGGCAATTCCAGATCCAGCTGAACTATGGGAAAACAGCTACAGCGATGCCAGAATGGGTAAAAAAATCCCCACACCTAAACCCTTCCTGGTTACATCCATAGCGGGGATGCTGTTGCACGCACGGCTCTCTGCTGCCTCGCCGTGCGGGGCTGGGTCAGCTGGGGACCCTGGTGTCCCCCCCCCGATGACAAACAGTGCAGGGCACGTGGGACACCCTGAGCAGGGCGACCTGCCTTCCCAAGGCGGGACGCGCAGGACAAACCCTTCAAAACACACTCAACCTCTCTAACCTCCCGTGCACAGCACAGCCTCGCAGCTCGTCACCCCTGGCCTTTAATTACACATTTCTGCAGCCATTAGTCCTCTCGCCATCAATTACACCCACATTATCCCGCTCCGGGAGGCAGCAGGACACAGGGAGCAGAGTCAAGTGCTTTGCGGATTCTTTCCAAAGGAAAGAAACAGCCTCCGACGGGAACGTCCCTTCTCCGCGGCAGAGCCGAGGCAGCAGACAAAGCAACCCGGCAGCCGGTCCCGCTGCTCTTCAGAGGCCTAAAGCAACGCCGCAAAAGATTAATCACAGGGAGAGGACCCGGGCTTCAGCGTCCCCTGATGCCACGAGTCCCCTCGAGCTCGGTGCCGCCGCTGCACCTCTCATCTATTTACACAGCAAAGTCTTTGTGAGAAGCAGGCTCCTCTTCTGAGTGCAGCCGGGGCAGGGAAAGGGGTACTTATTCAGCTATTATTCAGCTTTTTTTTTGTAGGCAAGACAAGTGTGGGTTAAAGTGCAATTTGTCTTGACATTAGTTTTCACTTTCTTAGGGGAAAAAAGAAAAAAAAAGTGGCTCTTTTATCTTTTGAGGGAAAACACTCGCCTGGGTACCACACCTCCACCAGCAGAGCATCCCACCCAGGAGCGCACCCCAGCATCCCTCCCCAGGGAGGGCACCCCAGCATCCCGGTCCAGGGCGAGAGTCCCCAGGCACCACCACAACACAAGCCACGATGGCATCACTGTAATTAAATAAACATGCCCAGGTTTTCCATGATTGAGTTGTCCATCCTAGGGTGAAAGGAGCTAGGAAGAAAAACCTTTAATTTGCATCCTCCCCTGTTCTCCACTATAAGTCAGCAGCATCTGCGAGGCCTTGGCTGGGTTTATTAGGGCCCCCATAAAGATCAGGGGTTGCTGATAAGTGACCTGAGGCATGCACCACTGGAGGAAAAATTGTGCTAGCGATCTGTACAATTTAACCAACATTAACTTCAGCTGATGACAGGCCACAAGGCCAGGAGAGAGATTTTACAACACCCTCGTTACACAGCAAAATAAACTTTGCTGCGGAGAGCCGGTGCTGACTTTCAACTCTTGCTCCCATTAGAGGAGACACGAGCCCAGAGCTGTCGAGGTGCTGCCGTGCCTGGGCAGGTCTGCTGGGCAGCACCCGCGCATGCAGCAGCATCCTCTGCAAATCACGACTGGGGTTCACGGAGCAGAAAAAGCACCACGATCCTGCTCAGGGCTTAGCAGCACGAGGGAGAAAAGTGGGGAGAATCCTTCTCACCGTGCCAGAGCGCGAGACCAAGCCGAGTCCAAAGGAAAAACCAACAGGAAAATATATCAGAAGTAATCGCGGCAACGAACTCACGGCGGCGGGACCTTGCAAGGGGACAAACTGTTTCTCAGCACTGGGAATTGCCAGGGCTGGCATTGGGAAGAAGTGATTTATTCCCTGCTTGGATGCTGATCCAGCAAGGGGAATTTTCCTGCTTGATGCTAATAAAGTCTGATTCAGTCTCAATGGCTCCCTTCGGTCGGGAGCTGGGTGCCACTGCTGGCACCTGTGTCCCCTGGGACAAGAGTGCTGGATGCCCGATGTCACACGCAAGTGACCGAGCACCAGCAGCACCAGCAGCACCAGCAGCAGGGACGAGCTTTCTGGAGCCAGAGCACCACAGAGTTACTAAACACATGCATCAACCGGCACACCCCTCCATGCCCCAAAAGGAAGAAAAACATCTTTATTTTGCTAAAAAGCTGCAAGAGAAGGACCCACCCCACCGGCACCTGAGCTGGGGCTGCCTGCCGGAGAGGAGGAAGGGAGCGCACCGAGCAAATTAGATGCTCGGAGCCACGAGCCTCGAGCTTTCCTGCACGCTGCAAAATTCCAGCTGACATTTGGCCAGATGCGACGGGATCTGCCCCAGGACGACAAAAGGAGCCTCCCCGACAGCCTCTGTCAAACGGCAAAGCTCTGCTTCCAGCCATATAATCACTGGAGCTCAAAAAATATAACTGAAAAGTGTTTACAATGGCATAAACGCAAGGGTCAGCGTCATGCAAGGGTCACTATCACTTCTCTAGATGCATTAATGTCATCTGCGGGGAAATTCCCTTTAGGAATCCTCGCTCAAATCCGGTGCTCCCACATCTGCTGCTGTAAACTGTGGATTGAGGGATTTCTCCTTCCCTACACGCGACCCATCTCCTCCCAGCTGTAGGGGCAAAAGCAGGGAGCTGCAGAAACCCCAAACCATTAGAAAAGCAGAGACAGAAGGGAAGAAAGGAGAATATTTGGCTATCGGCAGAAAAATCTGGAGGTGGCATTTCTACCCTCAGGAATTTCTCCTTGCCTAGGAGGATGCAAAAATAATTAATACGAATAAAGTCCTCAGCATCTGCAAATGCCATAGCACACGCTTCCAGACTCCTTCCAGGAATTTTTTCAATAATGCTAGAGATGCCATCGTTACAGAGGTGACGATGTGCCACGCAGAATCGTTTTATTCCTTCTAATCCACGCGCGCTGTTGCAGGATGCGATACCGGCTTTGGAGGCGAATGCTCCCGGAGGCTTTGTGTTTACCTTTTCCACGGGGGAAGGAGGAGGTGAATTAAGTGACCTGACAGCCACTCCCTTGGCCTAAGGTTAGGCCCTCGCATCTGTATTTGGGCACCCAAAGTAACAGCTTTTTTTTTTTCCAGCGGCTACTGAAATCCCCTGAAGCGGAGGACGGACGCGGGGTGAGGGCTCAAAACTTTCAGCCTGCTTACTTTGGCGCCTCGATACAAGTCTGGGAGCAGCCTGAAGCGGGGATTTGGGAAAACCACAGCCCCTTCTTGTTATCGGTCTGGACAAACACGCAAAGCAGCATTGGGATCCTCTCCTGGCCGTCCACCTCCTCCCCAAATAAAGGCAAACGGAGCCTTAGCTGCACCAGGGGAGAAGCCCGTTGCTGGCCAGAGGCGTGAATCTACGAACGTGGACATGCTGGTTTCTTCAACAACTGTTTTCTGTATTTCAGAGCATCCGGGGAAACCCGCTTTGGAGATTTCTCTGCGTTTATTCTGTTTTACCTTGGGGAATTGACTCTGACGGGACGCAAGAGGAGAGGTTTGGGTTCTGGGACAGCATCAAACGGGCACCAAACCCAACATGCTGTTAAAGCCCCAACCCAGACCTCAGAAGGGAGAAAAAGGCCGGGGGGAAAGGCAGGGAGGAGAAAACACCGGCTCCAGATAAGCAATTGTTAACATGATCCATATGGTACACAACTTGCCTTTCTGTTTAACCAAAATGATAATGGCAAAAGGGAAGAATGCGGCGGGGGCTCCGCGGGAGAACAAAGGCGGCTGCGAAACCCTTCCCCGCTCCAGAGAAAACGAATTGTGAGCGGGGAGAGCCCGCGGCTGCTCCTCCCCGGGCCGAGCCGCCCCGAAACCCACCCGGCTCGCTCCTTCTCCTCCGCGAAAGCTTTACAACTAAAACACAGAGCAGGGAGTGAAACTGCAGCTGTCAGCAATAAAATTTAAAAAAAAAAAAAAAAAAATCTGACAAGTATTAACAGGGATGTTTTCATAATCAATAATAAACTTTAAATGTGAGCTGTGGCTCAGGACCAGCATTGATGTAAACACCGAGCCCATTCTTTTCAGATCTGTGATGAATTCAGCCCTGGGTGTTTATGTTATTGCAGGATCCCGCGGCTTTCCGAGGAACACAATACAGTACGTGCCATTCATTATCCCCGGCAGTCCCCCAAGAGAAAATGTCAACACACTTCTGCTAAAGAGAGCTAAAACAAATGTTTAATGTGATAAACAACTCCTGGGCCTCAGACCCTGCAGAAATGTTTAATTCAGAACCACCTCTAAGAACAAACAGGCGCCGGAGCCGCACGCTGGCATGTAAGAACGCCAAACCCGGCACCCTGTCATCACCGGCCGCGCGCCGGAGCAGCGACCCAGCCAGCTCCCGACCGTCGGCGCTGGTGGGGAGCGCGTTGGAAGGAAACCAGGGAAAAACCTCGGCAGTTCCCATGCATGGAATCAGTAAATCAATTCTGAGCTGTTATTACTGTATTCACGCACCCTCCACAGAGGGCAGGCATTCAAATTAAAGACCACGCGTGCCCAAGTCTGAACGAATTCAGTTCAGCACATTGGCACCCCTGAAATCTGTTTGTCACGACACCAGGATCCAATTAATGATAATGGTCATTTCTGTGATCCCAGAGTGAAACTAGGAATGATGTAAACCAGTGCACGGCATCTCCAAACCCAGGAGAATTTATGCTGGAAGACACAGTATAAAGCTATTTAAAAACCTTTCTGGTTTTTTTCCCAAGTGCCTTTTGTCCCCCAAGTGGAAAAAGCACACTTCAAAAAAAAAAAAAAAGAAAAAGACCCTTCAGGCAGAGCTCCTGATTAAAAATCGCCATCAACTCCTCAACGCCACGACTGTTTTGAAGGCGAGCGCTCCAGCATGCGCTTGACGTGCGACAGTGGCTGAGGGGAGCGCGCATTGTTCCTGGGTGGATGGATGGATGGGTGGTTGGGTGGATGGGTGGATGGATGGATGGGTGGTTGGGTGGATGGGTGGATGGGTGGTTGGGTGGATGGTTGGGTAGATGGGTGCTTGGGTGGTTGGGTGGATGGGTGGTTGGGTGGATGGTTGGTTGGGTGGATGGTTGGGTGGGTGGATGCTTCGGTGGTTGGGTGGGTGGATGGAGGGTTCCCTCCACCGTGTGCACCCCTCTGGGCGCGGGAGCCACCGGAGCAGCCGGGGCCGGGCACCCCCCAGGGTCACCCGCTGCACTCCCCCCGCCGGGCAGGCTCCTGGCCGAGCAGACTCATGTCAGGAGCACGTTTGCCCGGAGCTCTCTGCAGCCTTTTTTGGGGTAAGAAGAGAGAGGAAAGGCAAAGGCCAAGGCGGCGGGGGATACCCCGTCCCCAGGGAGAGCTTGGGTTACCGGCCGCACCAGCCCCCCCACCCCCCCCACCCCGCCGCGGCCCCAATCCGGCTGTTTTCTCCCCAAAATCCAGCCTCGGTGGATACCGGGGAGGGGTGGAAAAGCCGCCTCCGCCCGAAGCGGGGCATCCCCGGCAGCGCGGAGGATGCTCCACCGGCAAAGCGGGGGGGGGGGGGGGGGGGGCCACCCCATCCCTCCACCTCCCGGTGGAGCCCCCCCCCCCCCGGGTTCCCCCCCTCCTCCACTCACCTCCTCATGCCGGCGGACCCTAGCGCAGCCCGGCGGCGGGCGGCCGGGCGGGATCCCGCATCCTGCCCCGCTACCGCCGGGACAATGCGGGGCGGCGCGGCGGCCCGCGGGCGGCGGGGGCTGGGGCCGGCGCTGGGGCTGGGGCCGGGGCCGAGGGCCGGGGCTGGCCCCCCCCCCCCTCCTCCTCCTCCTCCTCCTCCTCCTCCTCCTCCTCCTCCTCCTCCTGCCCGCCGCCCAACGACCCGCCTCTACGCCGCGGCGGGGCGGAGCGGAGCGGGATGAGCGGCGGAGCGGAGCGGCCCCTCGGGCGCAGCGGGGGCGGGAGGCGCCGCAGCCCCCGGGGGGGGTGGTTGAGGAGGAGGAGGAGGAGGAGGGGGCGAGAGTGGGGTTGGGGCCGGTTCAGGTTCAGTTCTGGTGCCGCTGAACGGGGCCCGGCCGGTACAATGGCAGAGCGGAGGTGCGGGCTGCCGAGGTCCGGGCGTTTGCGGCAGCCCGGCGGGCTCTGCACCCCAGCACCCGTGTACCCTGACCCCCTGCACCCCAGCACCCATGCGTCCTGACCCCCTGCACCCCAGCACATCGGCAGCCGAGCCCCGTGCATTTCATTCTCCAGCATCCCAGCGCCCGTGCAGCCCGACCCCCTGCACCCCAGCACCCACGCAGCCCAGCCCCTGTGCATTTCGTCCTCCTGCACCCCAGCGTTCCAATGCTCATGCACCCCAACCTCCTGCACCCCAGCATCCCAGTGCCCTCGCATCCTAACCCTCTGTACCCCAGCATCCCAGTGCTCCTGCACCCCAATCCCCATGCATTTCGTCCTCCTGCACCCCAGCACCCATGCACTCCAACACCCTGCACCCCAGCACATACGCAGCCCAGCCCCTGTGCATTTCGTCCTCCTGCACCCCAGCGTTCCAATGCTCATGCACCCAAACCTCCTGCACCCCAGCATCCCAGTGCCCTCGCATCCCAACCCTCTGTACCCCAGCATCCCAGTGCCCTCACATCCCAACCCTCTGTACCCCAGCATCCCAGCGCTCCTGCACCCCAATCCCCATGCATTTCATCCTCCTGCACCCCAGCACCCATGCACTCCAACACCCTGCACCCCAGCACATACGCAGCCCAGCCCCCATGTATTTCATTCTCCCGCACCCCAGCATCCCAATGCTTATGCACCCCAACCCCCTGCACCCCAGCCCCCCAGCACACATGCACCCCAGCACGCATGCATTTTGTCCTCCTGCACCCCAGCATCCCAGCACCCATGTACCCTGACACCCTGCACCCCCGCATCCCAGCACCCATGCACCCCAGCCCCTATGCACTTCATTCTCCCGCACCCCAGCATCCCAATGCTCATGCTCCCCAACCCCCTGCACCCCAGCATCCCACCGCCCGTGCACCCCAACCCCAGCATCCCAGCACTCGTGCTCCAGCACCTGGCACTCTGGTACCCCAGCATCCTTACACCCCAGCCCCTTGCACTCTCTACCCCTGCCCCCCCTCTACACCAGCCTCCAATATCCCTGCACCCTGTCCCCCGGCTCCCCAGCACCCTGACCCCTGCACCCCAGCTCCAGCTCTGCCCGTACCCCTGAGGACCCAGCTGCGGCCTGCGAGGAGCCGGGGGCTGGGTCCTCAGCTGCTGAACTGCGCTCAGAGGAATCCCAAATACCTGGAATACTTTCCTACTATTAGTTTACCGTGCAAAAATAAAACAGTTGCCCCAAGGATACTGTGTCAATGGGAGGTGTCTACAAGACAACCTATTTATTAAGGCATTATCCACCCCACCGAAAACTCTCTGGACCCACATAGTCTTTGCTCAGCCCAGGATCAGCTGGGCTGGGGCACCGGGTGACACGCTCCCTTCTCCGGGCCCAAAAATTCACCTTCTTTGGGTGGGTTTGCGCCAAGAACGCCCCGCAGCCGCCTCGTCTTTGCTCTCTGAACCCCCGCTTCATTTTATTTAACCAGCTCAGGCTCTTCCCTGATGTAATCACATTACAGCGTTATTTCCCTCACACGAATGTTGTGTCATATCCCTCAGGGATTATGACACATTTTTCTTTTCAGGAGCAGGCGAGCGTTGCCTGTTCTTGGGTGGACATTAGAGCTGCAGGCAGCCTTTGCCTGCACCCACCCGGATCCACGAGCGATGCAGCTCAGTGCCGAAACCCAAATGCCCTTGCGGAGCGGGTGCGCTGTTTGTTTTAACCCGGCTGCAATCCAGGCACGGGAATACCGCTTCTCCGGCTGGCCTGAGAAAAGCCTGGAAAGGACAAATTAACCAGATTTTAAGCTGAGAGCTGGGCAGCCCTGCTCAGGCAGAGTGCAGGGAAGGGATGGGATGGGGGAAGGAAGGGAGGATGGAGGGGGGCCATGCCCCATCTTCCCATGGCAGTCATTCTCGCTCCAGCCCGGTGACGGGAGCGCTTCCATACACACCGCTGGCTCAGGACACAAAGCAGGACATTCGCAGGGACAGTTCCAGAAAGGGCTTTGTCTTGGCCTGAGCCATTTGATGCAATTTCACTAATTGGGGTTCACCCACGGAGACTAACTCTGGCAGCTTGTCGGTCCTTTCCTGGCTGCCGCTTTCAAGTATCGCCCCATCTGCGAGCATGTTCTGCTCCCACCTTGAATTCTCTTAGTGCAGCTTATTTACATGCAACAAAATCCTATTTTTTCTCCCCCCAGCTGCAACAATGCACCATTGTGCTTTTTAATTTGGGTGCGACAAAGAAGAAGCTGTTATTTAACACGCGCGGAGCCCCGCTCAGCGCTGGGAGCGTGCGTGGACGTGGCACTTAAACACTGGACGCTCAGTTCTTCTCAGGCTTAGCTTTGGGAGAGGGATTATGTGTCACGGCTTCCTGCAGAAGCTGCTCAGCGACCCGGCAGGGGCTTCCCACTCTTCCCATTTTGGTAGAAAAGCACTGGGTGCTGGACGTTCCCATTTTATCTCCACCACTAAAGTTTTTATCAGGGGAAAATGCCTAAAAGCTGCCTCCCCACCCCTCCCAGGGCCACTGCCCACCCCTGCATCCACCACTGGTTTTTCCTGGAAAGCCGTTGCTCCAGGAGGAATATCCAGGGCTTTTCTACATTCGACAGGAAAAGGAATGAACTCAGCTTCTTGCTGCATCCCCAAGGGGTGCCTGGATGAGTCCCTTATCTTCACTCACTAGCAGAGGGAGCAGCCCAAATGACAACACCAGGAATTAATTTTGTGTGTGTGATTGCAGTAAGAGACCAAAACCCCGCAAATGCGTGAGTCCAACCGTGGCCGTGGGGCTGCTGGACGCGCCAGGATCTGCACCACGTGCCCGATGCCCTGGGCCAGCTCACCCAAGGGCAGCTCCTGCTCCGGCTGAACCTCTGCATCCTGACATTCTCGGGGCTTTACTGTCCCAGTTTAGCACCCAGTGAAGCTCAGCGTGGGTCTGGGGAGCGGCTGCTGGAATGAAAACGCCGCCTTCCCCACTCCCTGCCCAGATCTCGCCCGCATCCCCTCCCTGCGACGCAGTGGGATGCTGTGATGCTCACCGCAACGTTCGGGCACCGGGGACCGGAGACCACGCGCTTAATTTCACTGCTGCCTTATAGTAGCGCTGAAACCCTCTGGGAGATGAGTGCTCGGGTAAAGGCACGTGGCTCGGAGCCAGCACGGGCACGCTCGGTGCAAGGCACGGCCGGACGGTCGGAGCGGCTGTTACTGGATAGAGGTAGGGAGATGCAAAGCAGGACTGGCTGTTTGCCAACGGGATCAAGCTTGGCTTATTCTGGTACTATCTCACAGTACCCAGGATCCCATGAAGGTGCTGCTGAGAGGCAGCTCGTCAAGGTGATGCCAACCTCTCTTGACCACGTTGGTTAATTTGGCCACGGTCACCCATCAGCCTCCAGCAGCGGGTGCTCCAGGGCTGGGACTTTCCAGCATCACAGGACCATGACTTTGGCTGCGTGCATCTGGGTGCTGCTGTCCTGAAAACAGTATCTAATGATACTAATCCTAGCAAGCTATAAAATGAGCCTGACATTTACTGTGGTTCTGGTTTCACTAGGTATAAGCTGCCTCTTATTAAACTGGGAAGCCGGATTTCTAGCCCTGCTTGCAGAGTTCAAACTCACCTCATTAGCCAAGGAAACGCTGGATGGGAACTGCGGGGTCATGCAATTTATTTTCACTAATCACTCCCCATGATTCCTTTAAAAAATAAACTCCTAATCAAAAGTCCGAATTCGTTAATTATTCCTCTGTTTGATCAGCAATAGAAACCATCAGCAAAAATCCGTGCTGACACCTTCTTCTTAAAAACACTGGGGGTTTCTCTTCTCCCACAGGGAAGCTGGCATTCCACAGCTCACATTAGGGTTTAACGACAAAATATGATAATCCGAGGGCTGCGGGTTTTGGACATGTGATGCCTGATATTTTCTGCCGGTTCACGGAGGGGTGACATCTCCCTGCCTCGGCTTGCGCTTCCCTCGGCGAGAGCAGCTGTGCCGAGAGCTGGGCTGAGGCACTCAAAGTGCCCAACACCGAGTGAGAGACATTAATTGAAGAGGCCTCTAATTATTTAATGTCCTCATTCCCTAGGGATTGGGAAGAGCTATAAATTCCTGCTACAAAGGGTTTAAAATCTGGCCACAAATCTGTGAGAGGGTGAGCTGAAATGCTCGTGGCTCATCCCTGGACGGTGGGACGGGGTTTAGATTCGCTTTGGCTGGAAGGGAGATGCCGGAGATGTGACGCCAGGCCAGGACCTGCCTGGATGCTCTGTTTCGGGGAGCAGCTCGCTTCAGCTCTTAAAAACAAGTAGACCGACAGCTTACGGCCTCGCACCGCTGGCAGCAACGTGGCAGGCAGCCGCATCCCTGTGAATCATCACATTGGGATGAAGAGTGTTATAGAGAGACTTTATCCCAGCTCCACTTTGCAGGCGGAGCGTTGCCCTGCGGTGCCGGAGACTCTGCATCGTGTTTGGGGCTGGGGTCTGGCTGAAAGTCATGGAGACCCTGAGAAACCAGCTGCTCTTCAGCAAAGGGAACCACTTGCCGGTATGATCGGGAAACACGCCGATGCTTTTGGGGGGTCTCAGACCCACCGAGTGCCCGAGATCCCACTGGAAGCCCCATGCACAAGAATAAAACCCGCAGGCAGAGCGGATTATCCTGCTGGAACACGCTGCCTTCGTGTCAGGGAGCAATTACCCTGATCCACCGCCCTCCGGCCGAGCACTTAACTCTTCACACCTCCAACAGCAGTAAAACATGCAGCACCGCCAAAAAAACCTCATGCAAACCCTGCACTCGATCTCTCCTGGGGCACAGCGGCACCGGCAGCTCCTCTGCCCGCAGCCACGGAGGAGGATGCCCAGTGGGGCAAGAGGCAGCTGGATGGGCAAGATCCGAGGGGTCCGTGGTGGGGAGAGCAATTTTCTGCTGGGCACCGACCGGCTGTCTGCAAAAACCAGTTGCAATGGGGCTGAGCATCATCAGGTACCGGCACGGATTCAGGCAGGTTTGAGAGGTCTGCCGGTGACATCCAGCTCAGTCTGGTAGTGAGCATCAAGCCTGGGTGAAGGATACCAGTTGTGCCAGTATAACCAGTTACAGAATCTGGGTACAGGCCAGGTCTAATTGCAAACAGCAGTTAATGGAGTCAGTGCCCTTAGGAAGGAATTTTATTTTCGGTCCACAGATGGGGAAAACGAGGCCAAAAAGTATTAAGTGGTTGCCCACCAGCAAGCGGTAAGGATGGGGACAGGTCTGGGAGCTCTGACCCCACGCTAATGCTCACAGCACTGGCCCCAAAAGCCCGAGGGACCTGCCAGGGCAGGGAGCGCAGCGATGCAGAGCCCAGAAATTAAAACCAGGGCAGAAATGAATAACGGAAACAGACCAAAATAAAGGAGTATTTTCCCCTGGGTTTGATGCCAACATTGTCCTGGGATTGCTGCTAAGGTGAGAGCGAGGTCTTTGCTTTGCCAGAGCCGGCACTGTGCCCACGGTGGCAGCAGCCAGCAGCCTGGTGATGCCGGTGCATCCCTGGAGCAGCCACGGCATGGTGAGCCCATGGGAGCTGCAGCGGAGGGCAAGGAAGGGTGATGGGGTGGGTTTTTTGGAAGCAGGTCTGGTGGGTCCCTTGCATTCCAGCCAGCGGTGCTTTCGGAGGGTGCGTGCGCAACTCTGCCGAGCTGCACTTCTGGTGCTTTTTCCTCTTTCAAAACCCTCGAAGCCCTCTGTGATGGGAGCACGGATCCTGTGCCGGCAGCGATGCCATCCTGAGACCGGCAGGAGGAAGGTGACCTGATCCCACCAAATTTATACCCAGAGCCTGGGGGACCTCAGCTTCATCGCACCAGAAAAGCCGATCCCAACAAAGCGCACCCAGGGTGAGGAGCAGCCAGGACCCACAGGCTGCGTGCCCGACGGTGCTGGGGTTGCTGGCTCGGACCTGATCCCTGCTCCCCACGCTGCAGCCATCCCCCAGTTCCCTCCGAGCCGCTTCTGGCCAACTGGGAAGGGGGGAGGAGCTGGGACTCTGCCCGGGGAGACATTGCACCGCAGCGGTCATTAAAAATCTTCCCAGGCCCCCAACTCCCTCATTCAGCCAGACAACCATCAATCTACAAATTATTTTAAAGCACCGTGCCAGAGCGGAAGGTTGATTTATGCCTTACAAGGCTCGAGCTATTTTCATTTGTCTGATTTATTAACGTTACATAAAATTACAGAGAGCTGCTGATTTATTGGCAGCGGGGCTGCTGGATCCTCGCTGCTCGTGCTCTCCCCCGGGATTTGGGGATACCTGCTCCCAGTGACAAGACCAAAAGCACACCAACTCCTAAGAGAGACAATCTCTGCTGAGTCCTCACGTGCTTTTGGAAAGCCAAGTCCTCCAACCTGCAGAAATTGCAGTTCGCCTCTTGGAAATGGGTCTCCTGTTTATAAAGAGCTTGCGCTGAATTTCTGGAGGAGGTGACGCTGGTAAATAAGCAGAAATTGGGGAATGAGCTCGTGGCACAAGCCTTAGTCTTGGTTTTAGCAATGAGAGACTCCCCGAATTGTCACACGTGAAATATCTGAGCGGCACTGTCCCCTCCCCGGCCTGAGCGAAGCCTCTGGTTTCAGTAACCACAGTGGAGGGGGCACGGGGCAGCGCGGGGGCCTGGGACCCCCCCTCAGCCTCCGCCGAGAGCACAAAAGGAGTTTAACAGCTTCATCTCCCACATCTGGTTGTGCTTAAAATTCGTGTACCTAATAGGGCTTTTTCCAGCCCAGTGCAAGCAGAAGGCTGGAGCCGGGGGCTGCACTGCTGGCGGCTGGGGAGCGTCCCCCGTCCCAAGCATCCCCACTCCCGTTGGCAATTAAACCCAGCTCCTCCTCTCCGGTGAGAGGTGAAGCTGCCTCAGTTCCCTTCCTTTTCTCTGTGGAGGAGAGGAAATAACGACAGGCTGGCTGCTTTGCTCCTCATCGTGATGGAGAAGCGGTCCCCGCTTTGCAGAAGGGAAGCAGAATGATGGGCGAGACCCGAGCCCCAGAGCATCACCGCCAGCGTGGGGACCCTGTTCACAGCAAACTGTGCAAAGATGGAGAAGGCAGAGGGTCCATTAGCAGCTTTATTTACTTAAAGTGGCTCCTGAGGATAAACAAGGCAGCTCGAGGATCCCAGTCCATCCCAAGGAGGGTCCTCGTGGGCTTATCTCTGCTGCGAGGCAGCGGAGGGGAGCAGGAAGAGGACTTCCAGGAGTTCTTTGTTTAGTCCATTTGTGTAGGGAAAATCGTAACTCAGCCCTAAGATCTTACCCCAGGGCAAACATGTCCCCTTAATTAAAAAAAAAAAAAAAATCCCATAACTATGAGAACGATTTGGGGATGAGCCGCCAGCACGGACCCAGCCGTGGCTGCTGCCACCAGGCTCGGTGCTGCCATCGATGCCGGCTTCGGCTGGGGGTCCAGCCGTGGGGTTTAATCCCCCCGAACGCCCGATTTAGCAACAGCGGCCACAGAAGCAGGGCTGCACTCTGCACGCACAAAGGGAAAAGATTTATCTTGAGAGGCTAAATCCACTTAGAGGAGCTTTAGGGGCCATAAATTGATTGCTCAGGGGACACCGCGACGGCAACAGGAAACAGCTCCATATTTACTGAGGTTTCTGTGTTTTTTCTGCGTCACGAACTGCGCGCTCGCCGAGCAGGCGTATGGGTCTGAAACCGCAATCAAAGCCCACGCTCACAGGGTGGGATTAAAAGGAGGCGGCTGGACCCTTTGCAAAGGGGGGCTCCGACATCGCTGTGCCCGTGGCAGCCCCTATCCACATTGCCAACAACTGCCAGGGTTTCGGGGCAAGATGTGTAATGAAACCCTCATCAAAGGAAGGGAAGATCATGGCTGTCCCTGCAGCTTGTAACGTCCCAGGACCTCTTCCAGCATCCCAGCAAGCTGCATGTCCCATGGCTGCTGCTGCACCAGCACCGGGTGCTGGGAACTGGGAGCACAAAACCAAAGCTGCACCAGGCACAGGGAAGTAAAGGTCAGAATCAAACCTCCTTGTGAAGAACTGCATCCTAACCAAAAGTAGTGGAGCAAAACAGCAAGTAATAAGCAAATCTGACTTTTTCTGCTCCTTTCATCCCTCTGACTCCTGTTGTCTTTCTAACCCTGTTCCTTATTTTCAGCTAATGAGGCATATGCATCTGAGGTGAGAAACAGGGAGAGTTTCTCCCAAAGGATTTGGTTCCACTGTAACTGCTGGGCAGGACTCACCAGGATGGGGCTTCCCTTAGGACCGCTGTAGCACAGGGAACCCCAGGAGGTCAAATGACAACCGTGCATCCCCAGCGCAACCTCAGCATAATCCCACCCTGACCCATTTTCCACTCCTCTGCAGAATATAGAGTATCGTTTAAAAAAAAAAAAAAAAAGACACTAATTTCCCCTGCACCAGTTTTTTCCAGGGGCCAGAAATTCCTCTGCACAAGTGGCCTCATTGCCAGTAAACATCAGCTGAGCATCTCTGGCTCCGTGTGTTAAACAGAGCGGAGCGACGTGAGCAATGGCCACATTTAAGGGTGGGCACGGACGGGGCCAAGCACAGGGATGGGGTCTTGCAGCACGTTCCTCCGTGCAACGCGGGCACAGGTTGTGAGTTAACACTGACCTGAGTCTCAGAGGGGCTTAATTTAAGCGTGTGCTTAAAGTTGTGGAGACTCGAGGCAGAAGAGGAGGACAGGACACCAGAGCATCCCACACAGATGATAGAAAAGCCCCTGGAAAATGCTGCAAAACCCCAGAGCGTCCTGCAAACTTTGTACCCAGCACCTGGTGGGGCACCCTGCCCTCCAGAACGGCAGTCACGGGGGTTTAACTTAAGACATGTATCAAAATTTGGTAATTAAAGGCTAGTTTGCCCCTTGCATTTAACCCAGGCGGTTTCTAAACACTCGCAGTCCACTTCCCTGCACCAAGGCGAAGCCCCAACGGGAGCACAATGGAGTCTTGTTTCTGGTAACCCGAGATGCCTTCGTCCCAGCTCTTTAATTTTAGACTCCAACGCGCTTGCATTCCTCAGCACTACAATGGCAGATATTTATACTCTGGAATGCAGAGCCCAGTGCTAATTTAACAGGGCTGGGTAACCCAGGGCTGCTCTCCAAACCGGGCTCTCACAGAGATAAAATTGGACCGGGCAGAGTTTTATGGGTTTACAAATCTTTGCATTTGTTCGCTGGCCCCCTCGGATCCCCATAAAAGTTAAACGATGCTCCCTGTGAAGGCACTGGTCACCTCGCCGAGCAGATGGACAAGCCAGCTGTGTTGGGTGGGAGAGGGTGGCATGGCCACGGCCGGCCACTGCCCAAAGAAGAGGCTCCTACCTCTAAAAAGGGGTCACAGAGAGAGGTTCAAAACCCTCAGTGGTTCATCTGGACGTAAGTCTATCTTCTGGACACAGGAGAGAGCTGCCCAGGGGTGCAGAGCATGAGGGACTTGCAGAGGCTGTTTTAGCTCCTGACACAGGACCTCTTGCTCGAGCTGATGTGATTGTGGAGGGTCCCAGGTCCACTGCAATGCCAAAAAATCTCTTTTACAACCCTCAGCATGACATGACTCTTCTAATAAGCATTTTCCACTATTGTCCTGGGGAAGGACCTTCTGGCTGGGCCACAGCAGCAGCTCGAGCTGGTTGAAAGGGGTCACCTCCCTTTGGTTCACCAGGGCAGGTGGGATCTCAAGGTGTTCCTCTTGATGACCTATAACATCCAGGGAAATGAGGAAAATGCCCTTGCAGTCTCCTCAACGTGGCTGACGAGGCTGGAGCTGCTACAGGACCCTCACAGCAGCTTCATCTTTGCTTTTCCCTCTGCCATGTCTCAATTCTCCCCATCAGTAAAAGACAAGGATGAAGCTTTCTTTGGGTGCTGGTGCACTGGTGGACACCCCTGCCTGGAGGTCTGTCCCTGAAGAAGGATGCTGTAGGACAGCGACAGCAAACCCCAAGGAAGCATCAATGATCTCCGTTTCAGAGCCACGGAGGCAGGCGCCGTGCGGCGCTACCCACTCGTGCATGGAGGAAGCCACGCGGATGCCTGCAAAGTGGTCCCAACTTCACCGGGTCGGGGGGACGGCAGCTAATTGAGAGAGGAGCAGTATTAGCAGATAAGGGAAGAGGTCAGCGCTGCAAAGCTAAATCCTTGACCTGTTATTTAAAAGGTCAGGCAGAGTTCAATAGACTACTCCAGGTCAATTCACTCAATTAAAATATTAAAAGTTCGAGGCAGGAGCACAGAGATGGAGGTTATTCCCCTCTCCTCCTCACAGGGGGAGAGAGATTAGGAATTATGTCAGGGGGTCCTGGTGGGCAAAAGGACATGCAACAAGAGGCAAGGAGCAGAGATTTATTCCCAAATCAGATGATTGTAAGACAAACTCTCTGGCCATATCCAACACTACAGAATCCAGCATTTATCAGAGCTTGCCCCAGACCCAGGAGCCCAGACCCTGTAGATGACATTAGGGATAAGAGAGGAGAATCCATGAAACTGCGTGTCCTCAGCCTTATGCTGCTGGGAGGCAGCAGCCACCTCCAGCCAACGTGTCCCACCACCAGCCCTCGGGATGGGAAAACTCTGCTCCCATTCCCACCGCCACTCAGCACTGTTGAAGAAACAGAAATCTCATCCTGGCCAGAGTCCTCCTCAGTACCCACTCTGGCTAAAAGAGGGCTGTGATTTGGGCTGGGATGGCAGGGAATTGGTGCGAAAGGTGATGGGGAGGTCGTTCTGCTTCTGAACCGAAGGGCCAACGCTGCCCACGTGGCACTGCTGTGGACGAGCATCGGCTGGAGAGCAGCTGTACTCACCTGTGTCGGTGCCTGGAGGGAGAAGGATTCCCAGGAGCTATGGGTTCATGTTTTGTGCCTCCATGGGTTTTGGGGCTTTTCTGCTGATGGTATCCAGGACACTCGGCCATGGCACAGCAGGAGCACACAGGAGGTGTTCAGGCTCCCGGTGCTGTATGTAACCCACTCACACCCACATCAAAAGTGCTTCTCGCACCCTCCCCGCACCCGCAACCTCCTAGAGCAACTCCAATTAATCTTTGTGATGGGGTAATCAAAAGGAGAGGGGACAGGGGCATACAGATGCATCAGCAATTAATCTAATTCCATTTAATGGAAAGAAGGGAAGGTCAGGTTCTTGGGGCAGAGGCATCACTTGGGAGGACCCCCGGACACCCGTGGTGGCCAAGGCTCAGGGCACGGTGGCTCCTACCTCCGCAGACAGAAATGGAGAATGATTTAGACCCCAGTGCTGCTGTACTCAGAGGAGAGGATTATTCAGACCACGGAAATAGCATCTTTAAAATCACGTCCCCCACGTTCATCCCTATCACAGACAGGTCCCCTTCATTAGGAGCAGGGTCATGAGAACGGAACCCACAAGCTTCCTGCAAAGCTCAAGGACCAAGCAGCAAAACAGGGATGACATCCTCAAGAGCTGGCCTATCTTTCCATAAATATTTGAGGATAAACTGTGATTCTTCTTCCTCCTGCCCCAATATTTGTCCAGCTCCAAGCCTGGCTGGTAGGAACACGTGCTCTTCTCAGCAGCCAAGCTGTGGTCCCAGCAAAGCTGTCAGCTCCATCAGAAAAGCCAGCACCACTGATGACTGAAAATTGGCCAGATCTCATCAGCCAGATGAAAGCAAGCAGCGTCCTGCCTCGGCTGGAGTGATGCCACCCATGGTTTGTGTCCATGAAGTCCCACGTGAGCCATCGTAGAGAAGCAAAGGCTTTGTCCGTAGTGGATAAACAAAGTTTGCTCCTCTCCAAGCGGGCCTTGCGCCAAGCAAGCATGCTTCATAAGAATAAATAAAAGCTTTCAGCAAAATTAGCAACAGAAGGAATAGATAAACACTAAGGAGATATTGACTTCTGTTGAGGTGAACGTCAAGATTTATTGACCTGGGGAGGTAAATATTGACCAAGGCAAAGCTAAGGTCAATAATTAACTCAAGGGATGATAAATCAACGTGCAATGAAACATGAACTCTGGGCGGGCGTTGTTACAGACATTTTGAATGTCTCCATTGAGGAACATCTTGACTTTTCTGCAAGACTTTTGGTTAGGTAGCAGGACTTCAAACACATTGTGGATGTGCCTACTGACCTCCAGAAATCGGGAAAGAAGAACAGTGTTTTGATGAAGAAAGTCCTAAAAATGAAGATTCTACAGCTCTGAGCCTCAAAATTGGTTCAGTTTTGGAAGAAGAAAGCCATGGGTCTAGGGTGGATTTGTATCAGTACCAACGTTGCTTGAATTTAGGACAAAGCACCAATTGTATGACTATTTCCAGGCTTATGAAGGTCCAGATTTGGTCCTTCTTGCTCATGAACCCATTGAGACAAAGCTTTTCTTCTGAGTTGAGGCTGTGGTGGAAGCAGAACGCGGGCTGAGGAGGCGATCGCTGGTCCGACACCCAGGACAGCGGCATTTACCATCCGATGCAGTTTCATACCAGCTCCTCAAACCAAAGGACTCAGAGGGAGGAGAAGCCACAGGTCCGCTCCAAGCCGAAGAAACACCAGCGGGTGTATTTCAGAAGGCAGATGCGGGACCTCAAGCCTCTCTTCTCTCCACAGGGCAGCAAAGGCGAGTGGGGTCAAAAGCCCGTTCATACAAATGTGTGAAGGGGGAGGGAGGAACATGCCGGGGCAGCTCAGCCGGCACAGAGCAGCCGTGCGCCAGCGGCTCCATCGCTTCCTCGCATCCCCAGGATCTCCCATCCATCCAGACGCATTCTGACTCTCCAGCCAGTTTGACTTCTCCTGTCCCCAATGTCTGGGGACACGAGATGAGCTTCTTGGTCTCCCCTGCACAGTAAAAGCCGGGCAACTGCAACAGCTCTCTCCCTTCCCCGCAGCCCTTCCCTGCTGCTATTTTTCATGCTTGGTTGAGTGCAGCACCTGGATCTGCTTTTTCCACAACAAGCCTCTGCAAGCAGCTGCCTCGTAAAAATCTCTTTACTATTATTTTCCCTCCTCAGCTCCGGGCAGTCCTGCCGGTGCCGTAGCTCACCGCAGCCCAGGAGCCGGCACCTCAAGCGGCCGCGGCACCGGACAGGCACGCAGAGCCGTGTCCTTCCCTCTCCCATGTCTCTGCTTGCACAAGCAAGACCAAACCTTGCCGTAACGTGGCTGCGGCACATAATTCCTCGGTCCCCAACATAATTCCTCGGTGAATCCGCGCCAGCGGCAGGGAGGTGCTGCGTCCCTGGCTGGCGGCTCAGCTCCGACACCAAAGGGAAACACTGATGGCAGCGGGGCTGACGCTTGATGGAAAGCAGAGCAAGATCTCTGTTGTCAAGAGCTTTTCTCACTCTGGTTGCAGTGCCCTGCACCCTGGCTGACCTCGATGTATACAAGAATAAATTAGTTAAGATAGAAGAAACACCCTCATTAAGCTCTTCAGCGTGAAACTGAAGCACGGGGGTTGTGCCGGGAGTGGGGACCTCGTGGACCGACACGGGCGGATGGTGGTACCCAGCACATCAACCCCCAGCTGATGATCCAGAGGTGGGGAGATGGAAGAGATCTCCACCAGCAGGTAGAGCATCCTTAATGAAACACTCAGTGCTGCTGAGCTCAACTTCCAGATACTTTTGCAGTGGAAATTGCTAATAAGCTAATTCTGGTGCTGCATCTTTCTCAGCAGAGCCTGGTGACAGTGAAGCTGGGATGAGGGTGAGTTTTCCCAAGCTCAGGAGAGCCTGGGCAGCCCAGCCTGCCCCTGCCCAGCTCCCCACGCGTGCAGCCACGTCCCCAGGGAGCACGGGGACGGGGCTGAGCAATCTGGCAGTAATTAGGCAGGGAAAGTCAAAACCTTGCTGGGTTGCTTCAACCATCAATGTGTCACAACTCAGAAGGGAGGTATTCCAAATGCCAAATTCAGATGTCATCAGCAATAACCTGATATACATACAAGGGGCAAGTGGCCCATCGATGGCACTGGTGTCACCACCCCTGCCCTGGCTGCTCCCCAGTTTCTATCTGAAAAAGGGGCAAAAAGGGGAAATGCAAACAGAGCACTGGGGTACGGGAGGGCAGGCAGCACAGGGACCCCCCACAGACCCAGCACAGCATGGGACAGCCCAGACACTCTCCTCTGACCTGCTCACAGCCATAAAAAGATAATGAAAAGCTAAATTGCCATTGATGACGGCGGGTATCAGGCATTTCACCAGTGCCAGGGTGGCACCCAGGCTCCCCGAACCCATCCCCAAGACACTGCTGTGGATGTCCACGCATGCCCGTGCATGGAGCCAAGCTCGATGGCAAGTTTCCTTTTTCCCTGAAGCTGCCGATGCCGGCGCTCATTGACAACGTTATTAGAAAGGCAAGGGTGAGGAATGGAAGTGGTTTGACCTTGGAGAGACAAGCTTCGCTGTCATCCCTCCCCTTCCCCCCGTGCCGTAACGAGGGGCTTTGCAATCTGTCAGCACTCCTGACGTGTGAGCAGAAAGCACTTTTTATGAAAGTAATTAATTTAAAACCTATTAAATAATTTTAGAAAGATGCTGGTAGACATCTCGAGGTGATTAGCATTGCAGAAGAGCACCGGGAGGCAACCTGGGGTACAAATACCCTCGTGACGTTCAACACAACCCACCCGTGGAGGCTGCAAACCCTAACAGGACAGGGCAGATTGCCCGGTCCATATAGCAGCTATAGTGCCCAGGGTGGGATCAGGTGCCCAAGAAACTCTCGCTTCCCATGTCAAACCCGAAAGCAAGCACAGGGGCTGCTTTCACCTTGTGCAAATCAAGCGGGGGCATTTCGAACCCCCCTTGGGTTCGTCCCCACGGTGCTGGGGCTGGGTGAAGGGGTCTTCCCTCCAGACCGGGGGAGAGCGTGGAGGGTCTGCATTGTTTTTTCCACGTTCATAAATCACTGCTCTTTGTGGCCCTTTCCCCATGCATTGCACAATTCAGGTTAGGTTATAAATAGGATCCTGGGCTCTTTCAGGTTGATAAAGGCCGAGGGGGGTGGAGCAGCAGGGAGGCGTCACGACTACATAACACTTTCATTGCCCTGTCAAAATAAAGAATACCGGCGCTGCCGACCCCTTTTTTTGCAGCATATATCAGCCAAGCTTCTGACACCACATTTCAGGCCAAAATAGGGATTAAAAAAAAAACCCAAAAAACAAAACACAACAACTCCCAATGGGGCAGAGGTGTTGGTTGCCCAGCCCCACAACCAGTAACCCAGTTGCTGCTGGACTTTGCTGGGGAGTTCAGCCTCGTGTCGGTTGTGCCCAGAGCATGGTCCACCCGGGTGCCCTCTGCACATGGTGGGGCATTGGGATGGAGATGCTGGAGCCGCAGGAGCACAACCAGTTCATCCCAGACTTTCATCTCCTGGCAGTGGAAGGGGGCAGAAGCCCCCGGGGAGGATGCAGTGGCAGGAGGGGGATGCTGCAGCTCCGAGGGGACAAGACGGAGCTGCCGTCCCACAGGCAGCCGCAGCACAAGCCCCATCGCTGCAGGAGTGTCCAAGGCTGGAAAGGTTTAAAACGGAGCCCCTTGCCCCATCAAGGTCTCTTAGGGCAAATTTTGCACAGTGAAAACATACAGTGATGCTCACGCCCGACACGCAGAGTTTTGGGGAAGACCCAGACCCACAGTAACTTTGCCTGTATTGAACACTCCTCTGAAATATCACACAGGTCCACCTCAGCTCTGTCACACGAGCATCCTTGTCACAGACTGTTAATGCACCAGCCCACACTCAGCCCTCGTTCCAAAACATCCCAGGATGCGGAGATTTACTCACCCCTCTGCAGACACCCCAGGCCATCTCCTCCTGCCCAGAGGAGCGGGGTTGAGAACCCAGCCATGACCCAGCTCCCCCAGGGAGCCCCCCCTACATCAGACCTGAGCACCCCAAAGCCTCGTGTGCTGCCAGCAGCACCGACAGCAGCAGCACCCGCTGCAGGGGAGAGGGACTGACCCGTGAACATGATGGAGGACGTGCCCCGAGCCCGGGGCGGGGGTGGTTTGTGCTCGTCCTTGGGCGACGATGATAATCAGAGAGATTTATATCGGTGAAAGGGCAGGGGAGAACTACAGGGAGATTAAGAAGGTGTTTGTGAGCAGGTGAGGTGGGTCTCATCCTAACATCTCAGTGAAATAATATCAGCAAAAGGAAGGGAGGTCCTTGCTTCTGGGCTGCTCCTTATGGAAGGACACCGGGTTGCGTTCCCTGCACACCCTTTGGCCGTCGCATCATTTAAGCTACAAAATCAGGGGCTGAGTTAAAAGAAAAAAACAGAGAGATGCCTGAGATCACCCTCAAGGAGCCACTGGCTTCCTGCTTGCCTGCGAGGGGCACTTAAAAGAAACAACATGGGCGAATGGCAATTCTGGAGAGGCCAGGCTGCGAGGAGGAGCCCCGGTCGGGCAGGCAAAGCCCTGAGGGTCCCTGGGGCCACGGTGGTCCTAGGACAGGGTTCAGCTGCCGCCGATGGAGGATCAGCACCCAGGCAGCATCCCATTCCCCTGGGAGCATCGTGCCGGATCCGGGAGAGGTGCCATCCCTGCGGCAGCCGCGTCCCCTCCCAGTCCTGGACCCCCGTTCCCAGATACAATGAGCCCCTTTACGAGGGCAGGGAGGTTATCCCCAACGAACCCCCGGCCGAGCCCAGGGACAAATCTGACACAGATCTGCCTTTAACAGCTCCAGTGATAAAAATGCCAGTTTATTGGAAACACATGGAGTATTTATAGGGGACATCAAAGCGGGAAGGAGGTTTACATAGCAACAGGCCAGATTAAGCAGAAGGCATCTGCTTTTTCAGCAGCCATGGGGCTCTCAGGAGGCACAATAAATTGGCGGCACACTGGCCCTTTCATTCCCTCCTTTGGGGAAAGCAAAGGTTGGCAAAACAAAATATAACCACATGCCCGGCCATGTAAAACATGACAGGAATGGGAGCGTCGGGTTACCGGCTGTGCGGCTGCACCCCGACACACACACAGGGCTTGCAGGGGAAGCAGAAGGGGATAAATAGCCATAGCTATTTGGTATCACAGCTCCAAATGGCACCTCGGCTCCAGTTCGGCTTTGTTTGCCCCCTGCTTCCTCCATCCCCAGGCTGGGGATGGCACCCAGCATCTCCCACTACAGCTTCTCCTGTGCCGTGATGCTAAAGGAGACCCTACCACCGTCGAGCTGCCAGGCGCAGGATTTTCCTCTAAATACAGTTTACGGTGAAGGAAAAACCTTTGCCCTGCCCAAAGTGCACCATAAGGAGCTGTTTCTGGATTTATTTGATCCTTGAGGCTCACGTGGGATGAGAAGCAGCATCCCAGGCAGGGTGATGAGCTTGTTTCTTGCCGGTAAGCAGCATCATCTGCTGCTTACAGGCAGGGCCCCAGCCCAGCTCTCCTGCACAGCGCAGCCAGCTCCTCTCGCAGCTTCATTCCTCAGTTTCCCCACTGCTGAAGCAGGTCCCCCATATGCCTGGTACCTGTAGGGCTGGGATAACTGGGAAGCATTGCATGGGAGACGGTCCGAGGGTTGCATGCTCTGATGCTGCACACTCAGCAGAGGGAAGGGCTGGACGGTGCCAGGTCTAATCCTGCCCGGAGGAGACCGCGCGGCTGTAAAAAGGTACCAGGTGGTCCTGGGTGAATTGTGCTGGGGCAGGTTTTATTTCAGCTCGACAGCCTGAACTCGGCTGGCCGAGGGCTAACCCACCGGTGATGCCGGGTTCCCATGCTGCAGTGCCTTGTGTTAATTAACCTTCCAAACACTCCCATAATATTTTGCCAAATCTAATAAGGCAGAGCTGGCCGAGGAGCTGCGGGAGGGAGAGGCAACGCCTGGGGTCCAGAGGGGTTCCCTGTGACTCCAGCTGCCATTTGCAGTTTTCTGCTGCCCCCCATTACCACCCCTCCCTGCGCCGGGGATGCTGGAGCTTATCGTCATCACTCCTGTCATGAGCTGCCAACCTCAGCCTGCCTGGTGCTGCCCACCCTGCAGGGTCCTCCCTGTCGGCAGGCGCTCCCCTTGCATCATCCCAACCTCAGAAAAACCTGGAAAAAGGGTAAGACCCTTTTTTCCATCCAGGAACCAGCCCACCCAGCCCCTGCCTGCTTCCACCGGAGCAGCAGCATCCCACCCATCTGTGGGTGCTTTGGGGCAGAAACAGAGAAGGAGAGTAAAACCGCATCCTCCTGCTGTAGCCAGGATTCGGCCGGTAGAGACTTACCCCCAGGCATCCTTGGAAAGGGTTAACTCACCCAGTGTGTGCTGGACGCTGGGTGTTCACGGTCCTATGGGGGCCTGGGGAAAGATGATAAATAGCTGGGGACGTCCTCTCCCCTCCGCTAACACCAACGGAGCCCAGCTGGGGAGCAGCATTACCCACCTCCTATCCATCATTTTCAGCCAGCCTTGTCACATCTTGTAAATCACCAAACCTGGCTCCATCCCTGGTCCTGCCCGTGCGTCCCTTCCCCGGACTCGGGGCATCCCACCCTTCCTGACCACGCAGTGACGCTCTGGGCGGATGCGGCTCCCATCACCATGCTCTCCTGTTTCTATTTATTGCCTGCGTGATCAGATAACTTGACATTTATTTACATAGCCAGGGACCCAGCTCCTCTTCTAGCTCTCTGCGCTCAGCTGCCCCAGGGCAGTTATTAGGTTTCCTCAGGCCCCTCTTTCTCCCTGGGCTCCAAAAGCAGGATACCCCAGTGTGGCTGGGTTAAGCACCTTGAAGGTAGGGGAATTTCTGAGTTTTTTTCTTGGCCCCAGGAGCTGCTTTTCCCCCAGCTGAGGATGGTGTGGAGCTGCTGGAAAATGCCTTTCTGGGGAGGGACCCGACGTGAGGAAGAGGATGGGTGTGCAAGCATGGCTGCGCATACTTGTGCTGCTAGGAGATATCCAGACAGCTGCTCAAGAAACAGTGTTTTATAAATATGGGGAAATACCTGCAAATGACACAGCCATTTTCCCTGCCACAAGCATTAAAAAAAATCAATTACTGCGTTCATGGTCACCACCAGCCCATGGGACCTTCACTGCTGTGCTTGGGCTCATTTCCAGGCTTTTCTTTGCAGCCCTGATGGCCAGGCTTTTCCTCAGACCTCCCTAACCTAACGGGTCTTCCAAGATCACGATTTCGAGAGTTATCCTGAATATCAGACAAATACTGGCCATCTCCACTCCTGCACAGAGACGCCTGTGACGGTGTTGCATCGCCCTTACGGAAGCCCTGGACCTCGCTCCTGGTTAAGAGCCATTTTCAGGGAGATGTGGAAAGGCTGAGGGATACGGCGACGACCAAGAAGATGGACTGGAAATAAACCCAGACGGAGGCAGGGACACTGGCTGGGGACAGGGACACGGGACACTGGATGTGGTGGCCTTTACCTGCCAGGCAATTCCTTATTGTCCCAGCTCCCACTGCCTTGTAAAGGGCCTGATGGATAATGCTCATCATGAAGGCGAGAGAGTGATGCCGTCACCTCGCCTTCCTCCGTGTGCCGCGATCCATCTTCTTTATAGCAAGTATCCGGAGCCAGCACCATCTGCGGCACCAGAAATACAATTACCGGGGAGGGAGGGGAGCCCCTCTCCTTCCAAATTTCATAGAGGCCTCGCAAAGCAACCCTGAATTACTCCTCGCACACCAGGGACTTCATGCAGCACCGTTTCTCTTTAGGTATAATTACAGCCAGGGAATTAGCAAGTCTGATTTTCTCCCCCCTCTTCTGTGCTGTCCCCGGTGCTCCCCCCCTCCAAAAAAAAAAAAAAAAAAAAAAAAAAGGAGAAATTGAAATTGATCTCCAGCTCCGGCGCTGGCCAGCTGTAATTTAATCAGAAAAGCCTCTCTCTTGGCATTTATTTATTTTTTTTAACCCCAAGGTCCTAAATTAAAAAGGACAGTGGCAGGGTGGGAATCGGAGTGGCCGAAGCCTCAGCTGTGGTTTCGGGGAGCCGCAGCGGTTGCCGCAGCATCTCACCAACCCCTGAGTGTGGAGACTCGCACGGGCTTTGCTGACCGGTGACTGGCAGCACCGAGGAGCCGTGCCTGGCTGAACGTGGGACTGGTTTGATAACCTGGTACCCAGGGCCCAATCCTGCTCCCTGCAGACACCCTCCATCCAGCAGGTCTCCTCTGGTTTGGGCTCAGGGCTGTTAGTCGTGTTGGCCTCAAACTGGACTTTCAAAAACAAAGGCAAATTGCAGAACTGTAATGCAAAAGCCTCCTAAAAACCCTTTGACCTGATGCTGCTGTTACTGGAGCAGATATGAGAAAAAAATTGCTTATAACGAAGGCACCCAAGTCCTTAATTGCCTTTTCAGGCAGCAAAGTCGGGCTGTGCCAGGGCTGGATCCCCCTCTGCCTGCACTGGGTTTCTGAAACTCTGTGTGAAATAAGGGAGCAAAATCCAGATTTCCATTTTATTTTGAATTTTTTTCCTGCCAAAGATAACTTTTCCTTTCAACACCCGTTAGCCTGCATGCCATAGCGCTGCCGGCTCGCTTTGGACCAGGAGGTAACATCCGTGCCAGAGAGCCTGCCCGCAGCCTCAGATAAGGCGGTTTATGGTCTTAACGTGCATTCGAGGTAAATCCTGGTGAAATCCCCCGCTTTCAAGCACGTGCTGGAGCAGGCAGGCGTGCTGCTTCCTCGCTCAACATGTGTCACCTCCGGGGATGTCCTGGCATGGTACCAGGAAAGTGTAAGACAAGGGGTTACTGTCCCTGCTGCCCTGAACCCTGCAGGCAGCAGCTCCCCAAGGTGGTCGGCCAAGTGTGACCGATGCACAGACTGCTTTGTCCTCGCTGGTGGCAGGGGGTGACATTCCTCAGCACGGCAGGACCCATCATGGGAGGCAATCCCCCGTCGGCAGCGTTTTGGGTAAGGAAAAGGGACTCAGGCAGCAGTGAAGGCTGATGGTTTGGTCTCTGGCCACGCAGCTGATGGGAAAGGCAGAGGATGGGATTTTGCACCATGGTAGAGAAACCCTGGGATCACACTTCATGTGCAAACCCTGCTGCTGCCCCCGCCAAGCCTCAGCAAACTCCTGCTTGCACCAGGTTTTGCTGCCTGTCCAGGAACTGCAGCGGTAACAGCCCCTGCCGGCACGACGGCTCTGGCACAGCCGCAGCGATGTAAATCATGGCTTGACCCCAGGTTTGCACCGGCTGCCGGCCCTCTGCGAAGGGTTGGCTTTGTCATCTCTTACGGTGACACCCGCCACTGATTTACAACCGGGTTGGGAGCAGGGCTGTGACACACCAGACACCTCCTCGCCCTCCGGCAGACGGCTGCGCCAGCACCCAGCCCTTTCCCTGCCACTCCGCTTCTTCCCAGGGCATCACCCAAGCGCGGAGGCAGCGGGGCTGGATGCGGCCATGCAGCAAAGCGCGTTACCATGTCCCCGCAGCCCTCTCTTGCGCATGGGGCAGGAGCTGCACTCGGCCATGACCCGTCCCTGACCGCAGCGAGGAGAGCCAGGGTTAGGAGAGCCCATCCCCGGGTTTAAATCAACGCCCTCCACTTCCCTTCCATGCTGAGTTATTGCGCCCTGGTTTTGTGATGGAGATGACCAGGCAGTGAGGGATGAGTGACCTGGGCCAGACCACCGGGCTTGGTGCTCCCAGCCAGACCCTGGGCAAGGGGTGAAAGATCAGGGCTGTCCTCCAGCCCCTTCCTGGCCCCCCCACCTGCGTGGATGCTCCTGAGCGTCAGCTGTGATTTAGTGTGTGCGGGTTCACCGGGAGAGCGGGCGATGCTCCGCTGCCGGAGGAGCCGCTCTCAGCAGCGCATCCCCGCAGCGAAGCGGCCGGCTCTGGTGCTCTGGGCAGGGCTGTCCTTCTCCCTGCGACCGTTTCCACGTGTCAGCTGGGTTATTTATCTCCTAGCTGTGCTTCCCTCCCTCCCTCTGTCCAGGATGTCCTTAAGGAAGAGGTTCCCAGGTAGTGAGGCCCAGGTATGTACAATGAAGCCTGAGAGGATGCCATCACATCTGGAAGGATGCTGTGACATCTGGGAGGATGCCATGATCCCTGGAAGGATGCTGTGACATCTGGGAGGATGCCAAGATGGCTGGGAGGATGCCATCACATCTGGAAGGATGCTCTGACATCTGGGAGGATGCTGTGACATCTGGGAGGATGCCATGATCCCTGGGAGGATGCCATCACATCTGGAAGGATGCTCTGACATCTGGGAGGATGCCACGACGCCTGGGAGGATGCCAGGACATCTACGTACAAACTTCTTTAAATAGATAAATAAATAAATAAATAAATAGAAGACCTATACCCAGCCTACCCGCTGCCCTCTCAGAAGTCATATGTGTCTTTCCAACCCGGTGGGAGGACAAGGGTGTGCTGGAGGCAGCCGAACAGATCTGTCACCCCTGCCCGGAGCTGCCCGGCCGCCCCAACCCCGTCCTTCCCGACCGGAGCCACCGGGACCGGCGGGACGCAGCCTCCTACCGCAGCCTCCGGCATCCCCTTGTGGCGGTCGGAGGTTTTGCAAATCCACACAACACCCCCCTCTCCAGCACAAGCGATGTCCTCCGGTACCGATCAGCCTGTCCCCCTCCGTGGCCCGGCCACCCCAACGGGACTGCACCGGGGGAAACCTTCATCCCCGCCGAAGGCACCGGCGATGGGGGGAGAATTGGGCGAGCTGAGACCACGGCACCCCCAGACCTCGTCCTTACGCAACCGGCTCAGAGCCTCCCGCTTGCGCCAGGCGGCAGATTACGGCACGGAACTCCCCGGATAACTCCCTAAGCCCTAAATCTGCTCCAGGTTCTCTCCCGAGATAAGGCGGCGTGGGAGGGTGGCTGTGGGGCAAGGAGGTGTCGCACCGGGGTGACACCGCGCTGGCCGCACCATCCCGCTGATGAAGCTCAGCCCCGAAGCGATGGGCGAGGGTTGGGGTTTGGTGCTGCAATAGGGGATCCGGAACCACAGAGGTTCCCCCATGGAGTGTGGGGGCTTTCCCAGGCGGAGGAGCCCGGAGGGGGCTGGTAGCCCAGCTACACGCGGTGTCGAAGGGCTCGGAGCAGGTCCTGGCCCCTGGCAGGGATGGACACGGCCGGGGTGACACCGGGGTTTGGGAGGACACTGCAAGTGCAGAGCCCAGCTCCGGCTCCGCAGTGTTGAGCTTCAGGATCCTCACGGTCAGCAGCAGGATCCTGACTTTCAGCATCAGGATCCTCAGCTCGCGCTTCCCAGCAGGATGCACCCAGCACAGAGGAAACAGCTGGGATCCTTCATCTGCTCCGTATTTTCATGTTCAAGGATGGAAGCAAAGTGACCTTTGGGACTCCGCCTTAATGGCTGCTTTAAATGGAGAACGTGGCCTCCCACGATCTGCTTTGGGACCAAACTCACGCCTTTTTGCCATGAAAATAGCTGATCTGGAGACTAAAAGTGCCCTTTCCCAGATCTCACAGGCCAGCTGGCCCCTGTACCTCAGAAAACATGTAAAAATCAATGAACCACAAAAAAAAAAAAAACTTTAAAGATGAAGATAAGAGAGCAGTTATGTTTCACATGGAATTCAGGAAACCAGTTTTTGCAGCTCCTCCACTAAGGCTGCCCTGTGCTCTCCAGCGCCCTGAAGGCTTTGGCATCTCGATGCCCAGAGGAGAAGAGGGGCTGGAGGCTCCAAGGCACCTCTCAGGGGGTGATTGCTGAGTTTATTTAATGCACCTGCACAGTTACAGGTATCTGTGCCCTTGGCCAAAGCAGCAGTTCCCCAGATTTATCTGAGCAGCAAATTCACTTGCATATAAAGGGAGCTGGAAGGGGTTTGGGGGGTTTTAGCTGAGCTGATGGGGGCTGCTCAGGCAGCAGCATCTTACCAAGGTGAGACAGGTATAAAAATACAGCCCAGGACTCCCAGCAGCTCCTCAGCTAAAGATGTTAAATCCTGCCCAAGCAGCCCTGATCCTGCTCAGGATGGATGGAGCCATTTTAAGCAACAGTTTAAATTAAGATATCTTGGCTAGCTGAGCACACGTCAACGTGCGGGTTGTCACAGCTTTGGTGCCCAAAGGCCACCTCAGACCCAGAGCAGAAACCTCTTTCTCACTGCAAAGGGTAGGGTTGATTTTCCACTGTCTCTCACAAAGTTTTCCGTCCTGGTTGGAGCCGTGATGCTGCCCAGCTGAACAGGGACCCACGGTGAAGGTCTGAGCAGCCCCAGGTAAGATCCGACTACAGTGAGAAGGGCATCCCTCATCCCCAGAGCCTGCTTTGGGATATCTGAGAGGGGTGGGAGAGTTTAATGGAATTGCAAAGGCTTTCTTCCTTTCACAGCACCAATCAATTAATAATTGGCTTCTACTTAGAAGTAAACCAGTTTAATTTCTGCTGCCAGGCTGCAGCCAGTCCGTCCCTGCCCCAGAGCTCCTGTACCAGGGCTGCGGGTTGCCCTGTGTCGTGCGGTTTAAGGGGCTCCTCGGGGAGCCGAGAGCTGCTCCGGCCTCTGCTATCCTGCTGCTTGGTCACAGGGAGCTGGATTTAACCCTTCTCTCTGTACACTGCTCTGGTCCTGCTGCTAGGAAAGGTCTTTGCAGCTGCTTTGATGTGCACCAGTTAAGTGGGGAGGGCACCGTGGGAAGGGCTCAGACCCTGGCTGTGTCGTAAGGGGAGGGATGGAGATGGGGTCTTCTTGCTGGCACTTGGCACAACAGCCCGGCTGCTTTCAGTGCCCCGATCAGCATCGCTACCACCCCAGAGGCATTCCCAATCCCCCCACCCACCTGGTTTCAACACCTAGACCATGGGACATTTATCGGCCTTTCAAACTCCCAAGATGTCCCCCCGTTTTCCCTGCTGGAGATGGTGCTGTGGGGACCTGCTCCCCACCTGGGGTTTTGCAGCATCCAAGCCCCCAGTGCAAGCATTTGCATGGGACAGAGGATGGAAACTGGACCCACAGGCTGTGCTGGCGGCTGGGAGCCGGCCGAGGCTTCCCAGTGGGATGAGCGATGCCGGAGCGCACATGGTTCCCACACCCACTCTGTGTCTGCACAGGGGGGAGTGAACGGTCCGGAGTGTCCCCTCGTCCCCCCGGGAGAGGCTCCTGGCCCCAGACAGGGCTCGGGGCCAAGCTGGGCTCGCTCCCCCCAGCCGGGCCGGATGACAGATGCCTGTGGTGGAGGAGAACATGCTGCAGCCCCCACTTCCAGCCTGGATGCCTCCGACCCGGAGCTGTATTATGAGGAGGAGGAGGAGGAGAAGGAGGAGTCAGAACCCTCAGACACCAGCAGCATCTTCTCCGACGACTCCGTCTACCCTTGCTACGAGCTCTCCCCGGGGGCTGGTGGTGCCGGGGACCTCAGCCTCTACCAGTGCTGCGCCAGGAACGATGCCAAGCTGGTGCAGGAGAGGCTGGAGCACGGGGTGACCCGGAGTGAGGCCACAGAACTGGATGTCAACGGGAGGGTGAGTGGCTGCGTGGGCACCCTGCAGAGCAGAAAGAGGATTTCTTGGGAATAGGCAAATCCTGAAGGATGGTGGTTGCTAAAGCAGGTGGGGCAGGACGAAGAGTCCCGGGTGGGATGGCTTTGACATGGGATGGGTCTCCTGGTATTGATCCAATCCTTGGAGTAGAACCTTGTCTGTTGTCCCATCCTGAGTCTGTCTGGTTTGGGGTGGAGGGACCATGGGGCAGCACCACAGTGGGGAGGATGGTGCAGTACCAGCCCCGGTGCTGAGTGCTGCCCCCTCTCCAGAACGGTCTGATGGTCGCCTGCTACAAGGGCTTCATCGATATCGTGCCCCTGCTGCAGAAGTGCCCCTACATAAACGTCAACCAGCAGGACAAGGACGGGAACACGGCCCTCATGATGGCAGCCCAGGCAGGTAGGCACCGCGCTCGGCCTCGGCAGAGGGCAGCCCCCACGAGACCCCTTGAGAAGTGATGTGACCCCCTGTGCTTCCCCTCCAAAAACCTTAAAATGAGCCGTCAGGAAAGCCGAGGGTTCCAAGGGATGTGACCCTCCCCATCTAAGTTTATGGTTCATCTTAGCACCGTTTTAAAACTGGGTAGAAGATGCAAAAATGGAGATTCCTACAGCAATGTTGTCTCGCAACACTTCCCACCCGAGCAGTGGTGTCAAGCTGAGCCGGAGCTGCCCCACGTGCTCCAGAAAAGCCCTGCGAGCCGCAGTGATTTACCTGCACACAAGATCCGAGCTGGCAAATGCCGTGTATATGAACCAAATCTCCAGTCACGATGGTTCGCCTTGTTACAGCAGAAGAGCCCAGCTCCCTCCACCTTTGTTAACCACAGGCGAAAGGAGAGGGTCTCAAAGTGGGGATCACCCTTTATTCCCACTTTATCCTTGCTGGAATTGATGAGGGGGTTTGCATTTTTGGACCCTTTCCTGCATTCTCTGCTGAAGCAGCTGGTGCACCAGCGCTGCTCCCTGCACAGCCAAACCCAAAACAAAATAAATCCGAACCCTGTCGGTCCTGATCCCTCCGAGTTTCTGCATCTTTGTCCTCACACAATGCAGTTCCTAAATACTCTTTCTCCAACAGGCACCAGCAGTTATCACTCCTTAACTGTCGAAACTCTAACGCAGCTTCTCTCTGGCTGTTAAGGACACATCACCATCGTCAACTACCTCCTCAACTACTACCCCGCACTCGAGGTGGACAAGCGAGACCCTCGGGGCCTGACGGCGCTGATGAAGGCTGCGGTGCAGGGGCGGCATGACTGCGTGGCCGCTCTGCTCCTGGCCGGTGAGCATCTCCCCAGGGATTTTCGGGGATTTTGGGGGAAGGAGTGGCATTGCTGCTCGCCCTGCGCTTGCTCCCTGCTCTCTGGGGTGGGACAGGGTGGGACACTGCGGTGATGCTCTCTGCATCCCGGTGTCTCCAGGAGCAGACCTGCAAGCAGTGGATCCCATCAAGGGGAAGACGGCCAGGGAGTGGGCAGCCTTCACTGGCCGCTTCGAGACGACCGTGCGGATCCGGAGTCTCCTGCAGCGCCCGCGGGCAGAGCAGTTCGGCAGCCAGTACCGGCCCGAGTGGCCGGCCCTGGCCGAGTTGGTGGCCAGGGCACTGAGCCCCAAATCCAGGGGTAAGAGGCTGTCGGAGAAGATCCAATCCATGTTCACCTTCAGCTTCCCCCACGACCCCAAGGAGGATGGCGTGATGGACCACATGGTGAGGATGACCACTTCCCTTGCCAGCCCTTTCGTGGCCACTGCTTGCCAAACTGTCTGCCCCGACAGCCCCCCTGAGGTAGGCAAGCGCAGGTTGTCCGTGCCGGAGATCCTCGGGCAGCACATGCCGGATCCAGATGCTGAGCCAGAATCCACTTCATGCCCCAGCACCAGCGCATCCTCTTGCAATGGCCAAGCCATGTCAGAGATCCGGCTCCTGCCACCACGCCAGCCGGCCGGTGGGCTCCTGAGATTCCTGCCCCTGTGGCTGCGGCGTGGGAACAGCATCTTCCCTGGAGAGCCTGTCCCAAAAATCAAAGTGAGCAAAGACTCCTGCCCGCCTGCCAGCTCGAGGGAGCGGAGGCAGCGAGGGAAGGACAAGAACCTGCTGCAGCCACCCAAGTGGAAGTACAAGGAGCTGAAGGAGGAGAAGAAAGCAGCCAAGGAGGCAAAGAACGAGGAGAAAAAGAAGAAAGGGGGGAAGAGATGCTAAGTGAGAGGTGTCAAGGTGGGGGCAAGGTCCCAGCCATCCGCTTGGACCCGCTTGCTTTTTTGGCATGAGGGTGGTTTCCTTCCCCAGCGGAATGGTGGTGCCTGAGGGAGGAGGATGCCGTGGACGTACCCAGCTGAGATGCCCCAGCCTTTGTGGTCCTGGGTCCCCAGCCCCTTGTCATCTCCCACCTCAAGGGTGGACACCCCGGCCTGGCTCTGGTCGTGCCGGGTTCTGACGTGCTGAGACCCAGCCCTGGGCCGGGCTCTGGGTCTTCCAGGGAGCAGGTCTGTGGCGGAAGCGGCTCTTTTCTTTTTTCCTTTTTATCTCCCTTTTTTTTTTTTTTTTTTGCCTCTTTGATCTTTCTGAAATCTTGATATTGCAGCACGTGGTGGAACATGGTTGTGCAAATTAAAATGGAAGTGGTTGCCATGTTAACAGGATTGGTTTAATGAATAAAGCTCAGGTTGTTTGTCGGGCCGGCAGGAATGCTTCCGCCTTGCTACCAGCATCCCCTGTCCACCCCGTCACCCCCTCAGTGACATTAACTTCCCCACTCCTGTGTATTCCCGGGTTGCAGATGGACAAACCAAGGCTCAGCGTGGGGAAGCATCTCCATGCTGCAGGAGGGTTAACAGGAGCTCTGGGTGCCAGGCAGGGGCTGCAAACCAAACCTGGGGTTCCCATGGGCTCCATCCCCAGCTGCAGCTTTTGTGCTCCAAAGTTACCCCAGGACAGGACCCAGTGATCCCTGTTCCCAAGCAAACCACCCTCTGGGAGCTCCAGCCTGCACCCACATGGAGCCCTGGGGCCCCTCATCCGCACCCATGCAGCCCCCCGGACCCGCTCCCATAGGGAGCTGTGCAGCTGCTTTTTTGTTGGGTGCTGGTGCACGCTGGAGGTGCTGCAGGGCAGCGAGCTTGTGCTCCCGATATTTCAAGCTCCTCTTAGCTCCGGCTCCCTCCTGGCACGTAGGAAGGTAAAACCGGGGTGCTGCCTGCCCTGAGCAGCCGTGTTGGCTCCTGCAGCACCCAAGCACCCAGGGTTTGCCCCCCAGGGAAAGCGACTGGCAGCGAGAGCTGCTCGAAGCACCAGTTATCCGGGTAATAACTAACTCTTGGCCAGGCACGCAGCCCAGGACGGAGCCCCCTCCCTTCGCCACCCCCTTCTTTAGAGGGACAAAAGCCCCAACTCCCCGCTTTTAGGCTGCAGCTCTGCCTTTCGGTGGGCACCAGGAGGTTTGGGGCGAGTCACAAGCAGGCAGGAAAGGATGCTCGTCGGGAAGGAGCTGCAACCTCCCCGTCTGTTCCCCTCCAGCCCTTGGCTCGCATCAGGCTCCCCGGCACGTGGCTGCCCTCCTTCGCCAGCTCCCGGCGGCGGCTCGCAGATGAGCCGGGGGCGGACGGCACATGGAGCAGCCATCGCACGCACCACGCCAGCCTGGCTCCTGCCGTGCAGGGGGAAGGGAGAGCCAGGCTCCCGCTGGCCCCTCATCCCCCTCTGCCACGGCAGGGACGGCTCGGTGAAACCCCGAGGGGCGGCTGGATGTGTCCCACCACGGTCCAGGGGTGCCCCGCACCCTCCTGTGGGATAAAGTCACCGTGCGCGGTGATGAGCGTCCAAACGATGACGGAAAGTCTCGCTTTGGCTTCGAGAGGGTGGTGGGAGGTTGCACCACGGCAGGCAGGGCCGGTGAGGGATCGCGAGTCGCGGTGCTGCCGGCGTGCCGGCGCTCAGCCCAGCACCGAGGCGGGCGCCCATCCCCGCTGATTCACCCCGTCTGCCCCAGCCGGGGGCTGGCACCGGCGCGAGTGCGGAGCAGGGCAGGGATCGCCCTGCCGGCGGCTAAGAGAGCCTGGGGTGGGTTCGGTATGTTCATTAACGCACCTCTACAGTCAGTCCCTGCTCCAGATGAATTTGCTTTCCCACGGCGGCACTGCCAGAGCCACAGCCTGGTCCGGGGCTCCCACCCACCCCTGCCCTTCAAGTGGCCCAAGAATAGGACTTAGTAACTTTTAGAAGTTTTTAGGCAAGTATTTATCCCCCCAGTGATGATTATGGTTTAAAAAATGAAGCTGCCCCATTTGGAAGAGGGAAGCGTAGGGACCAAAGCAGCCGGCACCAGACCTTGCCGGAGACCTGCCACGCTCGGCTGCCTGGGGAAACTCCTGCCTGCAGCTGTAAAAGCAAGGTGCTGACACTCGCCGTCTGCCTGCACCCATGGAAGGCAGCGAGGACACAGGAGCCATCCAGGAATAACCCTGGGAGGGGCTGATCGCCAGTCAGATCACCGAGACCTGTGCGCCAGAGCAAAGATGGTCACGGCGATAAGGCGTCTGCAGGCACCGGCTTCCTCCCGGGCGGCTCCTATCAGATGGAAACTGCCCGTTTCCCCTGCGCCGGCTCTGCAAAGCTCCCGGCCCCGGTGTGGGCAAGGTCATGCGTGAAGGTCCCTCATGTTTTATCCTGGTTTTGTGTTTTTGTTTGTTTAAACTTCCTAGATCATGGGCGATAGCAGGGGAGAGGCGGCGGGCAAGACTCAAAGCGTCGCAGCCGCGCTCCGCCAGCATGGAGAGGCTTCGGGTGCCAGTTGGGTTCGTGATGCAATTGGGGTTGGTGATGCAATGGGGAATGGAGAGGTAAATCAGGCCCTGTGACTTCGTTAGGAAAGAGGCTGCAATGCCATCCTGCACGCTGCCTGCTGCCGGCTGCCTCCGCCTGCCTATGGGAGCGGGTCACTGTGCCGGGGCGAGCAGCCAAGAGAAAAGCAAGGATGGGGTTTGGAAAGGCACTGGAGGGAGAGGAGGGGGGATGGGAGGGCTACGAAACTGCTGAGAGGCGGCTGGCCCAAAGAACCCCGAAGCGGCAAAAGGGGAAGCGGCACTTCCACTGCCCACAGCTCCGACGGCCCCACGTGTCCTGGGGGAGCGGGAAGTGCCCAGCCTCCCGCCGTGGGAACGGCCCCGCCGTCGGCATCCCAGCGCCTGCTACCGCGGCATCTCAAGGGCCACGGTGGGGGACGGCAGGGACGTATGGGCAGGAGACACCGAGCAAACTCCCTTGGCCCACCCCAGCCCTGCTCCGCGCCAGCAGCCAGGGCAGAGCATCCCTAATGGGGTGACCATTCGGCAGCACCCCCCGATGCTGCTTTATGCCCCGGGGGAGAAAACGTCCCCTGCCCTCCAGCGCAGTACGCCGAAAGTGTTGTGGCCAGCAATGAATATAACCGGGGAGCCCCTTGGCTCTGCCATGGTGCTCCCATCCCCACAAAGGTGGGATGCTGGAGCGGAGGGGATGGTCAAGCACGTCAAGGTCATTCCCACAGCATCTATCCGGACCGTTCCCACCCCCAGCGCCACCAAAGCAACCAGCTGCATTTCTGCCAAACGCCTTCAGATACTCGGGGAAGGAGACCTGATGGACGTCCCCCCACCAAAGGCTTGGGTTTGCCTTGAAAACCAGGAAACCTGGTGGGAAAGTGCCCAGTGAAGGACAGGGGTGGGAGGAACGGGTCGAGGGAGAGCAACCAGGATGGAGCTGGGGCCCGGTGTGCGGGAGGAAGGGAGGCTGGCCGTGGATGTGTGCTCAGCAATAGGAAATGCTTTATTAGCTGGGAGTGGTGGAGAGAAGCCAGGCAGGAAGAGGCAGTAATAAGAAACATTTTTTTGACTTCTCCCACATCCAGACCACAGAGCGCTTGCCAAGCGGCTGCGCTCGGACAACAGGGCTGCTGAGCCGAGTCCCCAGGGCCGGGACAGAGACAGAGACATTCCCCCACCGGGACGGGCAACACTGCAGCCGCGGGAGCCCCCACAGTGCCGGGACGGGCGGTGGGAGGGGAGCAGACCCATGAAGCTCCTCCAAGCCGGGGAACACGGCACGGAGCAGAGCTGCCCCGGCTGAGCCGCGCACACCGCCTCCGAGCTCGGGACCGCAGCCGGGAAAGCCTCGCCGGGACCGGGCAGTTCCGTGGGCGCCCGTGGGACACGGATGCTGTAGGTGAGTGGGGAAGCGTTGCGCGCTCACGGGGTCCGAGGCTGCACCGAGCTCAGTGCTTCCCTCCTGATTTACCCCCGTGCAGCTGAAATCAGGATTTGGCCCCGTTTCCTTCACATTCAGTGGGACGCCGGGGTTGACGTCAGGGTTAGTGGAGGCTGGAATCAGGGCTCTGGCGGAGCCAGGAGCATATATCTGGATTTACACCAATGCAGTAGCAGGATCTGTCCCCAGGTCTTCACTAAAGAGCTGAAATAATACACAGCTGATACCAAAAGCCCAGACCTAATGTGGGAAATGGGGAATTTGGGTGTATTTGAAAAGGCGTGGGGGAAAATGAGGGAAAGTTGACAGCTCCGCTAGCGGGGGCTGGAGCGAGGGCAGTGGGTCACCGACAGCAGCGACGGCGCAGGACACGATACCTCGACGTGCCCCTTCTGCAAAGCCAAACCCTGGGTCTCTTGGAGGAGGGGTGGGCGAGGAAGAGCCAAACAGCCGCTGAAGAGGCTCCATTTTCAGAACAAAGTGCCTGAAGCGAAGCTGGTGCGAGCCATGCCGTGGGAGCTCTGCCGGCGTTCGAACCCTGCCGCAAAGTTGGGGCAGGAACACTCCCCTCATCCCCACTCTGCACGAGGACCTGCGTGTGATGCCAGCCCCACGAAGAGTTTAACATGAACTGGTTTTGCCACTCTCTTTGCCTGTCTCTTATTTACGGCGCAGCGATGCCCATCGGTGCAAGAAGGGCCAGCACGGTGCAGCCCGCCGGCGCGGGTCCCTGAGCTGAACGTCTCTCCTGCGCCGGCTGCACCGAAGGATGCAAATGCGTGACCAACCTGCAGCTACAGGCAGCAGGGAGGAAAACCTCTGTCTGTTCCTTAAAACCAGGCTGAAGCTTTGGGAGCCTGTGGCAAAGCTCTCACCGACTCCGACGTGGTGTCCATCCAGCCCTTCGCACCTGCAGCTGGTACCATCGCACACGTCTGGCTCACCCTGCTTCCCCCCAGCTGGCACCGGCACCAGCCGGCACGAGGGTCTCTGCTGTGTCTGGCTCCCTGCGAAAAGGCGACAGAGGGGAACTGAGTCACGAGCCCCATCCTGTGGCGAAACCCCCCCCAGGAGCAGCAGAAACCACAGGGGAGGGCGGAAAAGCCAGGATTGCAAAGCTCTGTCGAGCCACCCCGGTAAGAGCAATGGACCCTCCAGCCATCACGCACGTCCCTGAGGATTGTGTCCAGCCACCCCCTTTCCCAGGTTCCTGCCGCCTCCCGCCCCGTCTCCCCCCAGCAGTCCCTTTGCTTTTCTCTCCGTGGGGTCAGCGGGAAATTCCCCTTCCCTGGGGCTGGGTCTTGCTCCAGACCCCCCCGTCCGGCCAGTGCTGCGGCACAACTGCCTGTTGCTCCCAGCCGCTTCTGCCAGCGCCAACACCCCATCTGAGAGGTTTCAATTGGGGTTTTTTCCTTCTCCTGCTGCTGCTGCAAATCCCGAAGGATGGAAGGATGTAAGACAGCAACGTGACTTGCCATCACCTCCCAGCCAGGCTGGGGAAGATGCTCCGGATGCCGGGAAGGTGCGTGAGCTGCAGGTCCAGCGTGAGAAAGGAGGGAGAAAGGTTGAGGACAGGGATGGGGATGCAGGGGCTGGTTTGACCCGTTACAGAAGCACCCGGGATGTTTTTCCCGTGGGATGCCAGGGGCGGCTCTGGATTAAGGTTTGCTCTCGGTTAACACCAACACACATCCTTGTGATGTTGTTGCCCGTACAGCAAAGTTTTGGGTGAGGCCCTGGCTGCTTTGTGTTTCATGGCAAATATCCCGCAGCCGTCTAACGGCTTGGGATTTTGTGGAAGTGCCCCCGAGGAGGGAATTCACCACCCGGAATCTTGGCTTCCCTTTAAAAAGATGCGTTTTGTAGCTCTCGGGATTGCAAGGAGAAGCGCCGTGCCTGGGAGCATCCTGGAGGCTCAAGGAACAGCAGCCCAACTCCAGGGGAGTTTGTTTTTTAAAATAAAGCTGATCCTGGGCCAGTCGAGGAATCAGCTGCTGCTTCAGTCGGAGATCAGCCCAGGCATCGCTCCTGGCACAGGGCACCCGGTACCAGACCCTGCTCCTGCCTTTCCAGCCCTGGGACCCAGTCGCCGTTTCCTCCCCATGAGCAACAACGAAGTGAGCTATTTTGGGGAGGAAAAGTCCGTTTTATGCTACGGCCGGAGACTGCCTAAGTCAGCCACGTACGTGTGTGCTCTCGAGGGCCAGGCTTGCGTGACTTTGCTTCCCCATCAAGGCCAGAATCTAAACAATCTTGATTCCTGTCCCGGCAGCCCTGGGCAGGGCTCCTTCAATTGCAGGAAACGGAGACTTTGGCGTGTTTATGTCGGGAACCACGAAGAATGAGCCGAGGAGGGGCTGGGGAGCCCCGGCCGCCGCCGGCCGAGCTCTCGGCCATCTGAAAGGGGCAGCGATGCCGGCAGGGCGAGGGGCAGGGGGCAGCGCCGGCTCTGCCGTGTTTGGCTTGGCAGAAATGTCTCTTTTACAAGGAAAAAAAAAAAAAGAGAGAAAAAATAGCAAAACTTCCCCCAAAGGCGCAGCTGGGGAATTTTTGGCTGCCCGCAGCGCCTCTGCTTGTGTCATCGATAAGCTCCATACAAAAGCCCCCCAGGGGCTGAGCTGCACCCGGCAGCTCCGGCTCCAGTGGGGGTGAGCGATGCAGCGTGGGGGCTTTCAGCTCCGTCCTACGGCATGGGTCTTGCCGACTCCGTGATCTCCGGCAGTGCCGCGGCCATCACCGCGCTCGCCGTGGCTGCCGAGCCCATGGGGTCTGCCACCGGCTGTGTTTTTGCAGCACGGGAGCCACAGGAATGGTGGGAAATGACAGAATACGGATTGCTGGGATAAAGGAAGGATGTTGGGGCAGCATGGACATGGCAAGGTCCCTGTTCCGGAGTGCTCCCGAGAACCACGGGGCCATGCACGGTGTCCCACACCGCCGTCAGGAGGTCCCCCGAGCTCGGGAGGTCTTGGGGGTCTGCTCTCAGGAAGGGCTGTACCCCAGATGTCCGGAGCTGAACTCCGCTTGGAAGCAGCACATCCTACCCCTCACCGCTCCACCCTCCCTCGCCCTCCCCGCCGGCCTCCGTTGCTCACCACAGCCCCCCAGTTCCTTCCCAGAGCCCCCACAGCCATTCCCGGTCCGGCAAGGAGCCTCATTATGGGGGCTGAGGGCTGCGGTGGGCTGCGGTGGGCTGCGGTGGGCTGCGGTGGGCTGCCTCTCACCCCCTCTGCTCTCCGCAGGAAAATGCCGTGTGGAGCCTGTGGCCGGGCGGTGCTGGCACTGATGACCTTCTCCATCGGCTTCGCAGCTGGTGAGTACCAAAACGATGCGGTGAAGGCAGCCAGCACCGGATGCTCTGCGCCACGCTCGGGGGGTTAAAATAAACCCTCGGCTCTTTGGGAACGTCATCGCTTGCTCTGCTCAAAATAAACCACTGCGGAGAGCAGCTCGTTCGAGCTCGCCTGGAGCAAGCGCCGAGGGAGGCAGGGCTCCTCGGGGACCCGCGTCGTCCCCAGCGAGGGGCTTCTCCCCTCTGGGACCGTGACCTGCCTCCCAAAGAGGATCTCAGCTTAATTAATTACGGTTCATCAAGTGCTTTGACGTCACCAGAGGGGAGATGGGGAAAAGGCTAGCATGCACGTGCTTTAAAACGTGGTTTTTCCCAGGGGTGATGGTGGCGAGCAGGGATGAGCTGCTCCTGCTCCCAGGGGAGCATCAGGGTGACCTGGGGACGAATCCAGGCTGGGTGCTTGTGCAGGGAGGACCAAAGCAGCGTGGCTGTGCCGGGAAGGAGCAGCAGAACTTGGCAGGGGGACGAGTCCCCACCGTGTCCCTGTCCTGTCCATGGGGCCACCCACTCCCAGGACTTACCGACCCAGCCACACCACCACCCCATGGCCCTGGCACCAGGCAGCCTTTGGGGCAGCAGGGCGACAGGCGCAGGAGGGGAGCTAGCCACAGCCATCCGTCCCCTCGCCGCCGTCCGTCCGTCCCCTCGCCGCCGTCTGTCTGGCTGCCCTCTCGCTGAACTCGCTGATTCCAGGAGGGATATTTTCTGCGCGAAAGGGCAGAGCTAAATCGGGAGGTTAGGAGCGTGGCCGCCCTCTGTGCCGCTCCGGCACCACGGTGCGGGGAAGCGCCTTCGGGGCGGCCGATGAAAGCTCCAGGAAAGACCCAGGGTTCGACACCCAGCTCCTGAAACACAGTGTCTCTGCAGCACCCTCTGGGGAGGCACCCGCTGAGTTTGAGGCTTTTGGTCCTATCCTGGCTCCCAGGACCTGGCTCCTGCAGGCAGCCCTGGAGCTCCCATGTCCCCTGGGATCCCACGGGCAGGATGTGACCCTGTGTGCTGTGAACCAGTGCATTCCAGTTAATCCCAGCTGGATGCATGACCCCTCCGCTGCTTCCCCGGGAGCGTGGGGACACGCGACCCCCAGCTTCGGAGCTGGTGCTTGGGTCCCAGCCAAGAGCAAGCAATTTTCCAGAAGCTCTCAGGATGGGCTTCCCTGTGCTGACCACACGCAGCTGCCTTCCTCAGCCCGGACAATGGTAGTCCCAGGCTGCCCGCTCTCAAAATTTGGTTCAAGAGTCTTTAGGACAGATGTCACAGTCCTCAAAGCCACCAGCATGCCCCAGGCCAGGCAGTGGGGTGGCCCCATGGCACAACACGCCTCTTCCTTGCACCCACAGACGAGCTGCTGTGCGTCTGCGACGTGCCACACTGCAGCCTGCCCACCTGCACGGGCCAGGTGTGCTTCGTCAGCAAGAGGAAGGAGGAAGGGACCATCACCCAGCACAAGGGCTGCTTCTCCCAGAACATCCTGGAGAACTGCCACACGCCCGTGACGGAGCAGTACGGCATGAGGTGCTGCGACTCCAGCATGTGCAATGCCGAGCTGGAGATCTTCCTGCAAGGTACGGGGGCATGGACCCCTTCAAGGAGCCAGGGGGAGAGGGGCAGAGCTGCCTGCGCAGCTGGAGATGTGGTTGGGTCTCCAGATCATCCCCATCCTCGCTCAGCACCTCGAGGGTCACCCTTTCCCAGGTGGGACATGGTCAGCAAGATGTCCTCAGCTTCTTGGGCTGTGCCTGTAGAGCTGCTGTCCATGGGGTTGACCCCAATGCGGAGCCACCCTCCCCAGGTCCAAGCCCAAGCACCAAGACCTCCATCCTCCCAGGTCCACCTTCATGCTCCCAACCATCGTTTCCCCCACCCAGGAGAAGAGGCCCTGGGAAAGGCACCTTCCCTGCCCAACCTCCTCCTGATGATCTTCGTCCCGCTGCTCGCCCTCCTCATCCTCGTGGCGCTCACGGCGCTCTTCTGCTGGAAGGTGGCCCAGCATCGCCACCAGAAAAGCGACTTGGGCGACACAGACCTCATGCTGAAGGCATCCATGGTGGGAGACAGCACTTTAGAGGTGGGTGAGCTGGGGGGGATGACCCCAAATGCTCACGAGGTGTGGGAGGGAGGGATGTGCCAGGTGTGGGGTTGGCCACCAAGCTGACCCCACTGCTGCCCCGGCTGCGCAGGACTTGCTGAACGATGACTGCACCACAGGCAGCGGCTCGGGGCTGCCTTTCCTCGTCCAGCGAACAGTGGCTCGGCAGATCACCCTCGTGGAGTGTGTGGGTAAGGAGAGGGGCTCCATGTGAGGGGAGGCTGCCTCGGCCCCCCCAACGGGCGCTTGGGCATGTGCCGGACCCCTTTCCCCCAGCAGCCGGCGATGGCACCACGAAGCCAGATGCGGGAAGGGTGGTTGGACCTGATGTCTCAGCCAAAACCCTGTAGAGACCCCAAGTTCTGCCCCAGTCCTGCTGATGGGGGAGGGAGAGAGCGGCTGGGTGGGTGCGTGGCAGTTGGCCAAGGTCAACGTACCCTGCGCCGCCCCATTGCTCTTCCACACCGGGAGCCGGGTTCATCACGCTGGGTGTGGGGAGGGCGCTGGGGGCCAGAGGGGCCGCGTGACGCAGTGCCGTGGCTGTGGCAGGCAAAGGACGCTATGGCGAGGTGTGGCGAGGTGTGTGGCACGGGGAGAGCGTGGCCGTGAAGATCTTCTCCTCCCGGGACGAGCAGTCGTGGTTCCGCGAGACCGAGATCTACAACACTGTCCTCCTCCGGCACGACAACATCCTGGGTGAGTGGGGGGCCAAGGAGGCTGCGGGGGGCGGCTGTACAGTGGCTCCATGGTCACGGCTCTTCTCCCCATCCAGGTTTCATCGCCTCCGACATGACGTCAAGGAACTCCAGCACCCAGCTCTGGCTCATCACGCACTACCACGAGAATGGCTCGCTCTACGACTACCTGCAGAGGACAGCCCTGGACGTGGAGACTTGCCTGGGGTTGGCCTCCTCCATCATCTGCGGCCTCGTCCACCTCCACGTGGAGATCTTCGGCACCCAGGGCAAGCCCGCCATTGCCCACCGTGACCTAAAGAGCAGGAACATCTTGGTGAAAAGCAACCGGCAGTGCTGCATTGCAGACCTGGGTGAGATGGGGGTGGGAAGCAGAACTCCAGGGATGCGGTACCCTAGGGATGCGGTACCCTAGGGATGTGGTACCCTAGGGATGCAGTGCTCCAGGGATGCAGCATCCTGCGGATGCAGCACCAGCACGGCACTGACCGGGGCCGGCATCCCTCCAGGGCTGGCCGTCATGCACTCCCAAGGCAGCGACTACCTGGACATCGGCAACAACCCCCGGGTGGGCACCAAGCGCTACATGGCCCCAGAAGTGCTCAGCGAACAGATCCGCACCGACTGCTTCGAGTCCTACAAGAAGACGGACATCTGGGCATATGGGCTGGTGCTCTGGGAGATCACCCGGCGGACGGTGGTGAATGGTGAGCGGCTCCTGGCCCGCTGCCGCGCTCCCGGCTCGCGGCAAGGCTCCGCGCCTGCTCCCTTCTTCCCTCCTTTTTGTTGCTTTTTTTTTTTCTTTCCCTTCGCCCAGAAGATTAGCTGTAAATTATAAACACTGTAATCTAGTGTCAGCACCCGGCTCCCTGATTAAAGGGCCCATTAGACTCAATCAGTGCTTTGTTTGTTCAGCACTGATTAGAAAACAAGCAGCGTCGAGCGCTGCCTGGAAGCCGGCCATGGCCGGGACCTCTGGCCAGCGGGGCTTGGCTCCTGGGGATGGGGACGGGGACACGGACGGGGTCCCCCACACTGTGGAGGAGCCTTCTCAGGGCTGCCCGGCCAGCGCCGCTCACCACCGGCAAAGTCCATTAGAAGCATTAATTAAATGGTGCGCGCTAGTGGGTGAGGCAGGAGGTCCCCCCGAGGCGCAGTCTGGCCAGGATAATCTCATTTACTGCCCCGGGGCTCCTTCAGATTAAACATTTACTCCAAATTACCAAAACCATGTGCTGGGGATGACCTTCAGCCGGTTGGTTTTAACCCTTCCAGGCACCCTCACCCTCCAGGATGGGCTGTGCAGCCCCTGCACGGCCCCACGGCATTGGGGATAGGGGATCCAGGGGACCCCGAGGTTCAGGCGTGACCCCCCAGGGCGCAGGGAGTTGGTGGGTGCTCAGGGTGGCCCAGAGGGGTTAAACCCCACGGACACACGGACATATGGAGGCACTAAAGGGAGATTAGCTGGGCCAGCTGGCGGGCTCGCCGTAGGGCTGCCAGATGGAGGCGGGGGGCTGCGAGGTGGCATCGGTGCCGGGAGCTGGTGTCGGTGCTAGAGGTGGTGCTGGAGCTGTTGTTCACGGTAGGGCTGGTGCTGGACTCTTGCCAGTGCTGGTGCTGGTGCTGGAGCCACCAGCGGTGCTAGAGCCAGTGCTGGAGCCGACCCCAGACACCCCGTGCCATCCCGGCGAGGTTCCACGGTGCAGCCGGAGCTGGAGCCATGCACCCCGCAGGCAGCATCACCGCCGGTGTGGTAGGGTAAATCACGCTGGCAATTCCCGGGGTTCCACATCCCCCCCAAGGCAGGGTCCACGTCGGTCGTGCTGGCCACCCCGGGCACCCCAAGATGTGCAGGGTTTGGGGTGAACCCTGCACACTCCCCCGCTGCCCTCACGCCACCACCACCCCCTCCCGCAGGCATCGTGGAGGAGTACCGGCCGCCCTTCTTCGACGCCGTCCCCAGCGACCCCAGCTTCGAGGACATGAAGAAGGTGGTGTGCATCGACCAGCAGACCCCCGTGATCCCCAACCGCCTCTTCTCCGACTCGGTGAGTCCCAGGGGGGCCACCCTCTTCCCACCCCGAGCCGGACCTTTTCTCCCCATGAAACTCTTCAATTCTCCCTTCTTTCTGTGCCTCCCCCAGGTTTTGTCGGCGCTGGCAAAGATCATGAAGGAGTGCTGGTACCAGAGCCCCTCGGCCCGCCTCACCGCCCTGCGGATTAAAAAGACGCTGAAAAAGTTGAACAATTCCCTGGAAAAGCCCAAGCCAGAGCAGTGAACGCCGGGCACACACCGGAGCCGCTCGCAGGCTGCACCGGGGACGGCGGCAAAGCCAACGCCAGGATGGCTCCCGGTTACACAGGGGGTTTTGCTTGCCGCTCCCACCTTTCCTACCCCCTCCTTGGAGCCTTTTTAATTTGCAAGGAGGGAAAAAGTAGGGGGGAAAAAAAAAAAAAAAGCAAGGGAGGAATTTTCCAGCCCGGTTATAAAAATACCCCCTGGATCCGTCATCTGACGCCGGCCCGTCTCGTCTGCCCGGCGGGGATGGCAGCGGGTGCCCAGGGCTGGCGGCCCATTCCAAGCCCCCCGGCCAGACACCACAGCCGAGGGGCAAGCAAGCGTCGGAGCCAGCACCGTCCCCTGCCGCAGCCCCCGAGCCTGGCTGGGCACCCACCCCATGGCTGGCACCCAGCGCAACACGCAGGCAGCAGGTGCTGCCCAAACCTGCCTGCCCGGCACGTTGGCAGTGGGGATGCCGCGGGCTCGGCGGCAGCAGCAGGAATTCCCCGGCAGGGTTGCAGTGCCCGGCGTGTCTCTTGCCGAAGGAGGTCTGGATTTCGCTGGGAAAGGATGGACCAGGGGCAGCATCCCCCCGACAGGGCTGGATCTGCACCCCGGCGCATCTCAGGGCTCCCCAGAACGAGGAACCGCCAGCACCGAGTGGGGCCTGAGCATCACCCACGCCGCAAGGTCCCGCCGAGACAGGGGCTCCCACAGCCACGGTGGCTTGATCCTTCCCTGCCGAGCAGCCGGCATTCCTCCTTTCCAAGCCCTTTTGATCTTTGCCAACGTTTTGGTGTTTTCCGGGGCATTTTGGTGCACCCTGCGGCCGGCTCCAGCCCACACCACTCGTCGCCATCCCCAAAACCACCCCATGTTCAGGGCTGTTTGGACAGGACCGGGATGTTCAGCAGAACCAGCTTTGCTCCATAATTATTTAATTATTAAGATTTAATATATTTAATAAAGTGTAAAGCTATTTTATCGCTTAACAGCTGCCAAACGTCCCCCGCTGGGCACCAAGCGATGCGGCAGGATGGGACTCTGCAGCCCGGTGCTTCTGCATGGCTTAATTTATTGCTTCAACACCGTGTAGCTGCCGTGTATCACTCCGGCACCGCCAAATCCCGCAATAAACCTCGCTCCAGCCTCGTGCCAACCCTCTCCCTGTGCCCGCGAGGGGCTGGGGCTGCATGGAGGGGGGCTGCGGCTACCAGCCCTCCTGCTTCATGGGGTTTTTGCACTACTGATGGTCCGGGGGTCAGGGTGAAGCCCCCCAGGATGAAAGGGGAGCTGGTTCAGGAGAGCGCAGCCGTCGACAGGTTTTGGCCCCTGCACATTCCCGGCATAGCCTGGCACATTGCTGTGGCCACCCTGGGCTCGTCTTGTCCTGCCCTTTTGCCTCACTCCCAGTTAGAGACTGGGAGAAACTGGTCAGCAAAGGGCAGCCGCTGGCCCTTGGTGGGGCTGGCACTGGGGTGAGGGGTATGTAGGGCTGAGCAGGGCAGGGCTCAGGGTGCTCTGCCCAGGGTTTGGGGTGCTCAGCTGGAGCTTTGGGGTGCTCAGCCCGGGGTTTGGGGTGCCCTGCCCAGGGTTTGGGGGGCTCAGCCTGGGCTTTGGGGTGCTCAGCCTGGGGTTTGGGGTGCCCTGCCCAGGGTTTGGGGGGCTCAGCCCGGGGTTTGGGGTGCCATGTCCATGGTTTAGGGTCCTCACCCTGGGGTTTGGGGTGCTCAGCCCAGGGCTTGGGGTGCCCAGCCCAGGGCTTGGGGTGCTCAGCCTGGGGTTTGGGGTGATCAGCCCATGGTTTAGGGTCCTCAGCCCGAGGTTTGGGGTGCCCTGCCCGGAGTTGGGGGTGCTCAGCCCAGGGCTTGGGGTGCCCAGCCCAGGGCTTGAGGTGCTCAGCCCGGGGTTTGGGGTGCTCAGCCTGGGGTTTAGGGTGCCCTGCCTGGGGTTTAGGGTGCTTAGCTCAGGGTTTGGGGTGCCCTGCCTGGGCTTTGGGGTGCTCAGCCCGGGGCTTGGGGTGCCCAGCCCAGGGCTTGGGGTGCTCAGACCAGGGTTTGGGTTGCCATGCCCATGGTTTAGGGTCCTCAGCCCGGGGCTTGGGGTGCCCAGCCCAGGGCTTGGGGTGCTCAGCCCGGGGTTTGGGGTGCCCTGGCTGGGGTTTGTGGTGCTCAGCCCGGGATTGGGGGTGCTCAGCCTAGGGCTTGGGGTGCCCTGCCCATGGTTTAGGGTCCTCAGCCCGGGGTTTGGGGTGCCCTGCCCAGACTTTGGGGTCCTCAGCCCGGCGTTTGGGGTGCTCAGCCCGGGCATGGCTGAGTCCCCACCATGCACCAGCTGCCCCAGGCCTTCACAGCCCCCTGCCTGCAGCTGCCTGCACCTGCCTGCGCTGCACACACCCCCCACCCACCCACCCACCCGCCCCCACCCGCGCCCCCTGCACACCCGCAGCACGCTGCGGGAGGGCGCGCCGCACGTGCCCCGGCGCCGCTCACGGTGCACACGCGTGCACGCTCCGCACACCCACCCGATGGCGCGTCAGCCGTGTGCACACACACGCACGCACACACACCCGCACCCAAATCACGCACGCAAACCCCCGCACACTTCCCCCCCCCCCCCAATACAATTCCGTATCGGCCGACCCGCACCTCGCGGGAACCTCCCCTTTAAGAGGCCGTCCCCTTTAAGGCTTTGCCCCGCCCCCAGGCCGCGCGCCGGCGCTCGCCCCTCCCCGCAGGCGCTGGCGGCCGCTCGGCACCGAGGCCGCGGCCGCTCGCCATGGCCTCCCCCCCGCCGCTGCCGCCACCCTTCTCCCGCCGGCCCCCGCCGCTTCCCGCCGCCCTTTTCTTCGTCCTCATCCTGGCTGAGGCTCTCGGCAGAGCCCGTGGTGAGTGGTGGCCCCCGGGTCCGGCCCGCACCGGGCACAACATGGCGGCGCGCCGCCCCGCCCCCGCCCGGCGCCGTGAGGGGAACCGGAGGCGGGGGGGGGGGTTGCTGAGGGGAAGCGGGGGGTGGGGAATCGTGAAGGGAAGCGGGGATCCATGAGGAGAATTGAGGGGGGGAGGCGATGCGGGGGGCTGAGGGAAGCGGGGGGGGGGGCGGCGAGGAGCGAGCCCGGGCCTGGGGGTGAGGTTGGCCCGGGGGGGGGGGGCTGAGATTTTAGGTGGGTTCTTAGGGGGGAGGGAAGGGGGTGCGAGGGGATTTGGGGTCTGGAGGTTTTCTGTAGGCTACGGGGAGGGCCCTGGAGGGGGGGTGCGGACAGGCGGCCCTGGGGGGGGCAGAGGTGGGTGTTTTCAGGCTGGGGAGAAGGAATGGGGGGGGATCCATGGATTGGGGGGGTCCTGGGAGGTGGGGGGGGTCTTTGGAGGCGTCAAGGACTTGGTGTAGGGTTGGGCCCCCGGTGTGGTGGGCAGCACTGAGCCCCCGGGGCGGGGGTCGAGCCTGGCTGGGGTGGGGGGCATTTGCTGGGGTGTGTAGGGGGTCCTTGAGCTTGTTTGGGGGGCCGTTTCCCCCACCCCCCAGAGAAGACAGTTGTGTGTCTGGAGGGATAACAGCAATTGGGGATGGGGGCCAGAGAGTGGGGTCTCCTCCTGGTGCAGGGGGGAGTCCTGCGGTGCGAGGGGGATGCTCCGAGGAGGCCCACGCTCGCCTTGGCTTTGGCTGGGAAGAGAAATGGGAGTCTTCCAGCCTGTCTTCAGGAGAAAACGAAGGAAACTGAAATTTATGGGTTTTTTCCCCAGAGCGAGGAAGAACTGGGAGGGAGGGGAGGGGTCTGTATGTGTTGGGCTCCTGGGCGCCTGGGTAACCGGGGGTGTTTTGCGGCCCCCGGGAAGTAGAGGCTTGGCGTGGAAGGGCGGATCAGCCCCCCGGGGTGGGAAGTGCCACCATGTTGTTGCTGAGCCTCCGTCAGACCAAACGAGTTTGTGGCCTCTTCCCATCGGCCTGTTGACCCGACAGAGGGGGGGAATTCGGCAGCCCCCCCCCTGCACCAGAGATTGCAGTGTGTGCTTAATATGTAGCCTTTTGGAATCGGTGGTGGTTGGGGTTTTTTTTTAAAAGAAACCTTTCTAAAACCCTGTGCCTCTGGATTGTAACAACTGTAAATATTTGTTTGGAGGGAGGTGACTGAGGGAAAACTCTTTGTTTCAGTTGTTTGTTCTGTGGCGATCCTTTTTCTTTACCTGGGGGGGGTGCAACCGCTGCCACATCTGGGGGAAGAGTGAGGGGTATCAGCTCCACGCTTTTGAAGAGATTGGCCCTTTTCCCCAGAGGTGGACAAGCCCGAAGCATCTCTGAGCATCTGTAGGCAGGGACAGAGGACAGGCTGGTGGCCTCTCCAGCGTCCGAGGCTTCACCACGCAGTCCATCTCTCTGTGGCTATCGGGGGTGATCGCTGCTTGTGTAACGCAGGTACCTGTTCCAACAGGAGCCGCACTGAAACATTTTTTTCTCCTCCCCAATCCTCTTGCCGTTCGTGTTATGTATTACCAACTGACTGTCAGAAGGTAATAACTTTGTGCGTGCAGATCTGGACTTGTTAGCTGCAGAAAATGTCTTTAAACCCCACTAGGGCGGTAGGTTAGGGGTGTATTTGTGAGTCCTGTTGAATCTGGTAATGCAAATGTGCTTTAGGGGAGAGTGGCTGTGCTTTGTTTTAACCTAAAGTAAAATCCAGCCTTGGGAAGGTGGCTCAGCTTTTCTGTGACAAATGGCAAAGCAGGACCAAATGAGACTCATCGCACGTCCACTCTCAGACTTTCACTCTGCATTTTATATACAGCTGGTGTTTATTTAAAATAAATAAATAAACAGGAAAGGGCCAATTGACTGTGCGTATCTCCTGGAAACTCAGCCGACTATCAGTGGCTTTGATATTGGGCTCTGTAGGACTGGCTATTGTTTCCGCTCAGTATGTGCTGTACGTTTTTGTTCGTGCTGTCCAGTAAAAGGTGTGAGCTCAGCCTGGCTTCAAGGGCATGAGGGAGCTGCATTTGTGGAGCTGGGTGCAGGATGGCAGGGAACAGGGACTCTAACCCTGTGAATTTTTTGCTGCTTGAGCAGCCATGATGCACACTCGGTGTGCCTCCTCAGCCAGCAAGGGCTGCCCTTACTGTTGTGCTTTATACAAGAGATCTTAACAGCTGCTTACTTCAGGGTAGGCTGGAAAAACATCCTAATTTCTGCAGCGCTTAGGAGTTGTGAATCTCTGTGTGCATCGGTAAATGGAGTAGAAAACACTCCCCCACTCTCCTTCCTTTAAAAAAAAGGAAAAGGGAAAAAAAAAGTTGCTTCTGCAGCGATGGTTATAGGTTGGTTGTAGGTAAGCTTTGTTTGCATGCTTGAAATAAAGCAAAAGAATACTGTGGGGGGCAATCTTGGGCCAGCAGATTTTATTATTACCACCTGCTTAAAATATTTACCCGGTTAAATCAGGCAAACTCTGCATGGTCCATAAGTTATATCTTACAACTTTCCAAGAAAGACTTCTCTAACTGGAAATTAAAAACAGTGTCCAACAAGCATTCTTGAACTCCTTCAGCTCCTTGGCCAGACAGCTCGGATTTTTTTTTCCCTGGGTACGCCATCCGCTGCCAGTAGTGGATGCTCCGGAAATCGCTATTGCGAAAGGAGTGAAGTAAAACGTCAATTCTCTTAACAGCAAGCAAAGTTCACTGGGTGTTGACCAGTGGAAATATGTTCTCCACCGCACAGCCAGCGCGGTTATCTGAGCAGACCAAGAAGGAATTGCTCATCTCGAGGGAGAATGCTGCGATGGTATTATAGGGATGAAATGTTCACTGGTGCTGAGCTTGTAGAGTTAGACCCTCGTGTGTGAGCAGTCAGTTGTGCAGGGTGGGAGACCTCTTTTGTCCTTATTATTTAAGCCACTGGCTCTCCAGCCTCCCTTTTCTTTGATTGTGGACCCGTATTTATTTTTTTTCATCAGAAAAGCAGACTTCCCTGCGCATTAAAGGCCCTTGACAAAAACTTGCTTTTCTAGTGCTTGCTGCCTTCTGTGGGCTTCTTGGAAGTAACCTGTGGACCGCTGGGTGCCAGAATATAACTGCACATTAAACAACTTGTTACTTAGACTCTGAAAAAGCATGTGACAATTGCCTGAGAATACGCAGCATTGGTTTTAAGTCTTGAAAGCCACCAATAATGACCTGTGCATCTGCCTTGCCATGTGGCTAGTTTGCAGGACTTTCTTCCACAGTACTGGTATGGTATGGGTGGCTCCTAAACTGGTTTCCTAACAAGTTAAAACACAAAATAGGTGTCAGACCAGAGCCTGGAGAGGGAGTTCGGAGCCATATGTCTGTTTTCTGAGTGGAAGAACAACAGCAGCAGAAATGTCAAGGCTTCTTCTAATTAACCTATTAATGATGAGACTCCTGTCAATTCGCTTATTTAAAATTCATTTAGAAGCTCTCCTTTTGTGTTACCTGAGTAGATGCAGGGAGAGTTCTTCACTTTAAAGGTGAGAGCACGTTCTTTCTGCTGCCTTATTTTTTTTTTTTTTTTTCCCCATTCAGTGTATGTTTTCTCGCCAGCCGTGATGTGTTCATGTCAGGTTCAACCTGTGCCAGGGGACTGCAGCCAGCTTGAAAAAGTTGGGACTCTTGTTTCCAACTTTAAATATCCTAGTATAATTTTTAGTTTCTGGATGACTTGCGTGAAAGTGCTTTTTTCATAGTACTTTGTAGCTAATTTTAACTCTGTTTCATTTAGCAGCAGTGGGTCAGTAGATTTCATAAGCACCAGCAAGGAACAAAAGAAATGTTGAGATCCAAAAGTGGGAGGAGTTGATAGGGCAGCGAGATGTAGGAAAGATATTCAAGGTGGTGGTACTGTATCCACAGAAGAGCAAATCTATACTCATTTCTTCAGCTCCTGTTGTAAGGAAACGGGGGCAGTGTGGGCACCCAGAACTAGCATTGCACTTGATTTTGGAGGTGGTGGGTGTAGGTGAGCTGACTGGGACTTGGAGAAAATACTGGTGTGCTATACAAGGTGGGTATTTTGGACTCGGACGTGTCCTAGATAAGGATGTAGGGAACCCAGTTGTTGACCAAAGGCAGCAGAAAAATCGAGGTGAATATAATGGAAAGTAAATCTTTGTTTTTAAAGTCTTCAGCAGATGTCTTTGAGTGTCTTGGGGGTCATATGGTTGAAAGAGGAGCATGAAGGGACTCCTGGAACAGACCTTTGCTCCCTTGCCACAAGGGAATGGATTTTATTCCTAACCTGCTCTTGGGCAAAACACTCTGTGATAAAGGTTATTCTTTATTTATTTCAGCACAGCATATAGCGAAACACTGAAAGGTATTTCTTTCTTCCAAGCATGTTTACACATGTCCCTCTCTTCATTATAGCATCTAAAGAAACAGCAGAGGTACAAACCCAATTGTTTTCCATTTCTCTTGCTAACATTATGCTGCTGCAGCATTAAAACATCACTACCAGATTGGGTCTCATTAAGTTAGGTGCTGTACAGAGACATAATAAATTGCAGCTCCTGTTCCAGAGCCTTATAAAGGCTCAGAAGTCAGGGGAATCATTGTTCTTCCAGCCTTGATTCAAACTGTTGAAAAAGAACAGCAGCTTACAATCTCTGCAAAAATCTGTTTATCTGGTAAATATGTGGGTGGTTATTGGCAATTTTACCAATGATCATCTTCAGGTTAATTATCTTAATACATCTTGATCAGGTAGTGTTTAGCCCTGAGAAAATGTCATTTTGCATAGCACAGCTTCAGGAGATTTTGGAAAATGTATTCCAAAAGGTGGTTAACACCATTACATTAGATTTTGCTGTGAAAGTTTCCCGTCTAGCTGCAGAGACATCTTGACACATGCAATCCTGTGCGAGAATAAATATGTGCAAAATGAGCTCAGATAGTTGCTGGGGAAAAAAAGAAATGTTCTTTGACTGTCAGAGCTTAATATTTTAGTCTCACTGGAGCCTGGAGCTCTAATCCATGGACCCCCACCTGTTTGTTTGGATTCATTTTGTAAATACGCATCACCTTTAATGGGGGAATTTGGTACAAGAGGGCCTTCTCTTGTTTTCCTCTCTGCTGTAGTTAATGCAAAGGGATACTGATACTTCCATGCCCCTGGTTCCTGCTGGGAGCAATACTGCTGCTGCCTGTAACCCGTGACCCTTGCCGTGTACCTCACGGGGAGCAGAAGCAACTCTCGGGCTCAGGGTGGTCACTTGAAGGAGTACCCGGCCCAGCAGCCAAGCCCTGGGCTGCATTAGTTGAGGATCAGAGAGAGTTTGTCTTTTGGCAGTGCTGACTGACCGCTCTGGTTTTTAGGAAGAGTGGTGAGGACCCACACCGGGCTGGCTCGCTCCTGCGATTGATGTCACGACCGCCTGCACTCTGCCTTGGATTAAATCACAGTGAGGGTTTGCTTCAGTGTAAATACGAGCCTGATCCATCTCTTGAGTGAGAACAAAGCTTTCGTTCTGAGGATCTGAAGCTTAATGTTAGGCTTGTTTAAACAGCTTCTTTAAAGGGTTGGGTTTGTCTCTGAGCAGAATGTCAGAAAGAGTGTGCTGAGCAGATAGAGCAGACTCTGCTGCCAACTTCTGCAGCATCTTCCATGCAGACTCATCCCCGGGCATTCTGCGAGAGGGGAGCTCACCGCCCCAGCAGTGTGAACTGCTCTTTTGTTTTCCTTTGCCCCATCTATTTTCTTCAGCCCAGTCAGTTTCTTTTATTAAGTAGATTATATGTTTTGCTCAATAGGAGCTTTTCTTCCCAAATAAAAAGAATGCTCTTGGCATGAAAAATGCTTTTTTTCACTCCTGTCTCCTTTTGCCTAGCCCAGGCCTCCCCGGCTGTTCTCAGGAGCACCCAAGATGCCTGGCGGGGGGGCTCTGTGTACCTGTCCATTTTCTGACCCCCACCCAAGGGGAAACAACAGTTGCTTTTTCCTGGCATCTGGTGCTACTGATATGAGAATAATTTTCCTTTCTGCTTAATCAAACTTGAAATGCTGGACCAGCGCAGGTTGCCCTGTAATTCTGCTCTCTGACAGAAGCTCCCCAGTTCCCGGCGAGCCCCGGTGCAGACAGGCCTTTCCTCCCTGGCATGGCCAGTGCCTGCAGGAGTGGGGCCCTTCTCTCTGCAGCACTGGCAGCCGGTGGTAGGTGATGCTTGGGGAGGATATGGCTGTAGCGATAGTAGACATATATCCTGAGCTTTTTCGTAATAAAAATAAAGACAGAATTGACTTCTGACTGTGCAAGGGAGGCTGGAGCTGGACTTCAGCTTCTACCCAGGGATCTGACCATCTTTCCTAAAATTTGAGAGTGCCTACCTGCAGCCTAGAGGTTCTGGACAGGAATATCTGGAAAGCCTCTTGAGGGTCCCTCATGAAAGATATAGAAAAGTACACACATCTGCTGAAGGCTTCATTTTCTTTGTTCACGCTGCTCTCCTTACCATAGGGGGTTTTAAGGTGCAAACATAAGAATTGCTGTTAAAAAAAAGCAGTTGTCTCAAAGGGGGGAACATCAGCCAACACCACCTCAAGGTGAAATGAGGCCGTGCTCTGTGGGGCATGCCCCTCCTTAGCAGGAAACTTCTGCTTTCTGTGCAGAACAGATAAGGATCTTCTTACTCTGTCCCTGTGCACTGGGGCTCTGGTATCGTACCTTGCAGGTAAACTGATTTCTTTTTTCTTTTAATTCTACAAATGAAACTGAGCAGATACAACCAGCTCCTCTGCTTTCCTTCTCAAAGGCATTCTTAGTTTCAGGCCACATACTTCAATAAGAAGTTTACAAAACCAGTTTTATTAGTGCATTGAAGTGTTTTGTTTACTTCTGAGCTTCTGGAAGCAAAACTGCTGTAGCCTCTGTCTTGGGTTTGAGACCTTAGAAATGGTTATAACAGGAACAAAGTTCAGTTTTGCTGTATCTAAATCGAGGTGAAACGTGTGTGGTTTAAATGTTTTTAATTTGTACCATGAGTTTTTGATAAAATAATAAAGGAGATGCTTTAAAACACTATTTCCTTTTAAGTATACTTGAAAGTAGGAATGCGCCCTGACTGCTCTTTCCTTTCTCGCGTTTTCGTAAAATCTCCATTATAATCAACCCTTGTCCCCCCAAGTGTGCGTATTTTTCAGAAGAATTGTGTTTTCTGTGCTCTGCTGACCACTGGAAGACTCTGTACTCGGAGCTGTTTGTTGAGTTGAACATTAGTGGGTTTTTTCCTTTCATTATAAAGTTTCCCCTTAAAAGCTGCATAATTGATGGGTATGGTGCTCTCAACCCTTCTCAATACGGTTCAATCTCAGGGTCTGCCCTGTCCATTTTCTATTCTATGTCCCTTTTCCTTGGCCTATGCTAAGCACATAATAATAATAAGCTATGTTTGCTCATGATGCTTTTTAAAGTCATCTCACTTAACAGCTCTTCTGGGTTTTTCTGGCTTTTTACTGCTTCTGCCGTTTTGAATCTGTTGGTTCAAAACTCACCAGCATCTGCATTTAGCCTGTCTGAAATACTGCAGCCCGTCTTGGAGCTGTTAAGTAGCTCACAACAACAGCTAGGAAATGAAGAGCACTGTGTCCAGAGAGAATTAAGTGAATAGTAATGCAATTAGCCTAACTGATTTACCTAGGACACTGGTGATAAGGGATAATGGGTGTCTCCCTCCTAAACGAACCCTGAGGTTGATCAGGACCTGCTTGTTTTTCGTTAAGCTCAAGGTAACATGCCCCCAGCAGCGTAATGCTCCACTGTGCTTTGGACCGTGTGCTGGCTGGGAGCAAGAGGCTCTTCCAGTGCCATGAATATCCTTGAATGCTGATGCTCCTTAAATCTGCTGGTTGCCAGAGATGGTATGGCTGAGGGCTCAGCATTTCCATTGCCCCACGGGAAGGTGGCTGACACACACACACGAGTGTTGACGGTGACTTTGGTGTATGGCTCTAGACTGAGAGGATGCAAGCAGACATAGAGGATTTAGCTGTCGGACTGGGGAGAGTTAACTGTGGCGGTTGTATCTTTTAAAACACTTCTTCAGACTCTCTCTACCTGAAAGACCATTTCTGCAGCGGGTAAGTACATGTTTCTGAATCCCTCCAGGGAGGCTGAAAGATCTGATGAAAGCTGAAGAAAATACTGCGTGCTGCTAAACAAGCCCCACCCTTCTTCTTGACATTGTTGTATTCGCTCTTTGTTCCCAAGGATGGCGATGCCTGGGGATTTGCTTACAGTTTTTCAGGCAGCTTGAGAAAAGCACAGTGACAGCTGGGAGGCGGAAAAATGTGGGAATCTGCCTTGGAGTTTCTCCTTCGCTCTTTACCCAAATAATCTTCGTGGAGAGCAGGCAAAAAGCCAGGAATTTATTTGACCCAAGGTAGTGTCTCGGATCAGGAAAGCAGTTACTAAATAAGTGGCTGATCTAGTTGGGTGTGGCATGCTTGGCTTGTGTAGTCAGTTTGAATTGGTTTTGTTTTGGCATCTGCCAACTGTTTGTTGTCTCCCGTGAGCTGGGGTGGTCGTCCCTCGCTAACCTGTAACGGGCAGCTCATCTTCAGCATAGCTGAGGAAGCCTGGACAGCGAGTTTGGGTGAAATCAAGTCTGTCAGTTTGAGTAATTGTTGTTTTCAATTTGAATTCTGACCCTAGGTTGGGTTGGGAGTGGATCTCAGTAAAATCTAGCCTAGTTTGCAGAGATGACTTGGGTCATCACTGTTAGTGGTTGCAACAGGGGCAGGAAAAAGGGATGTCTGGACAGTCATCTTCTGGAAAGGCCCCTCTGCTTCCACATTGTATTTTGTGCTTAAATTGGGTTCTTGCGGGTCTGAAATACTCTGAGTATGACTTGTTCTGTTCCTAAAGCCAGTTCTTCCTGAGCCTAAGAATGGCCCGTTCCTTCTGAAATGGGGAATTTAAAGAAAGTTTTCTCTTTTTTGAGGATTTGGTCTCCAGTGAGTTTTAAGGTGGTGGTCTTGGTTTGCTTTCTGCAGCTTTGACATGTTTGTGCTCCGACTGCAAACAAGCAAACTCCACATGTGAAACGGATGGTGCATGCATGGTCTCGGTCTTCAACCTGGATGGTGTTAAACATCACGTTCGGACCTGCATTCCTGAAGCAAAATTGATTCCTGCTGGGAAACCCTTCTATTGTCTGAGTTCAGAAGATCTGCGTAATACTCACTGCTGCTACTCTGATTTTTGCAACAAAATTGATTTAATGGTTCCCAGTGGTGAGTAGAGAGCTAAATAAATGGTCTGTTTGAAGTGGGGAGGAGAGAAGCTGTCTGTTTGGGATTGGGAATAAGGAGTTCTCGGCCCTGTTTTCACTTCTTCCTTTAGGTTGCTGTGTGAACTTGAGCGCTAGGTTTATTTCCTTGATCTGTAAAGTGGAAATAATAACAAACTACTTCAAATTAAAATGTGAAGTTGCTTGAACTCCCCTGTGGCCGACAAAATGTCACCAGATGATGAGGTTGTGCTTTAGGGTAGGAGAAGCTTCCAAAGTTTGTGGAATATAAGCTTCTGCTGCATGATCCTCTGTGCCTGCAGTGGCCTGAGGATGGTGCGTGTTCCCTGGGCACAGCTCGGATCCCTTTTCTGGCACTGGGTTGCGCTGTAGCCTGCCTTTTATCGGATAGAGTGGCTTTCCTTCTTCTAGGACTGCAGATCTTTTCAGTGATGAGCCACGAGTATGGGAATGTTGTAGCAGCTTCAGAGTAAAGTGTGTGGGGTGGAGGGGTGCTCGGATTCTGAATACACAAAGAAGAAGCAGCCCTGCCTTTGAGTGAGGGTGTGGGAAACGTCTGCATCTTTCTAATTCCTGGGACAGAGAGGGCATGTGGTAATTCCTCATACTTCGTTACTCTCCGTTTTGGGCTGTTATTTAGTGGGTCATATGAAGACTGCAGTATCCATTTTCCTTGGGTGCAGTGGGGAAGTCTTATCTGTTCTCAAAAAGACAAATAATTGTTGTCCTCAGGTACGAGTCTTCACTGGGTGTTACAGGGCAAAGGGGAGAGAGGGAGAAATGAGTCCTTATTGACTGGTGTTTTTTTCTCCCACTTGGAGAGTTCAAGTGGAAGGCAAAATGCAGGCTGTTTAGCAAATTTAGCCCAGAAGAAGCTCCTGTCCTCTTTTAAATAGCAAGTGCCAATAAACCCTGATCCCACAACTGAAGCACCATCTTCTTTGGCGGGTTTTAGCTGTAGTTTGCCTGGTGACTTGATCAGTCCCATGTTAACGCTGTTACTTGATGTGTCCTCTGCCATCCTGGAACAGCAAGCTAAAATTGTCCAGGCTCTGAGAGGATAATTAAAACACAAGAAGAAAGTCCTTAAAGAATGCTTGTGAAGGAGGGATAATTTTCTAAAAGTGTCTGGTTTTCTCCTCCCTTTCCTCTCAAGGACACCTGAAAGATAACGACCCCCCATCGAGCTGGGGTCCTGTGGAGCTGGTGGCAGTGATTGCCGGACCTGTCTTCCTTGTGTTTGTTGTCATGATCATAGTAGTCTTTGTTTTTCATCACCACCAACGAGTCTATCACAATCGTCAGCGGCTGGACATGGAAGACCCCTCTTGTGAAATGTGCCTGTCGAAGGATAAGACCTTGCAAGATCTAGTCTACGATCTCTCCACCTCTGGCTCTGGCTCAGGTATTAAGATATGACTGGAAATGACGAATGAGAACTTGTAATTGTAATGGAGTAGTCTGTTCTGGGCTCCTGGTTGCCACAGCTTTGCACAGCTGCGAGCCCGTTGCCTCATCAGCCCGTTCAGGTTGCCCTGTCATGAGTAATGTGGAGGGCGTGTTTTAATTTCAGTCATGCGGTAGACGCTGTAGCCACAGCCCCCGGTCAGTGTTCAGTGCTTAGGCTAGTTAAGAGCAATAGTTCAACTCCTCCTTAACTGCTGATGTGTAAAAATAGTTTTGTGTAGCTTTCCTCCATTTCTGCAAGAGGATAACTCAAACGGCTGCATCTATTTCAAATTTAGCCCTGGAACTAGATTTCGGTTGGAAACAGACATTAACTGCTAACCTGTGGGTTGTTGGCTTTCAAAGGCGGATGCAGGATGTCACCTGCGTCAAAGCTGGCAGGAAAATGGGAACCATCCCAGCAGCTGAAAATTTTATGGTGTGCAAATACTGCATTTGCACAGCCCATTTCATCTCAAAGAATCCTTGGGTCTTCCAAAGTGAACAATGTCCACCGTTCACTTCTGTAGCACTTAAATAATCTCCAGAACAGACAGGGAAGTCATAGTTTTATTCATGACTTTGAGCTATGAAAGTAGTTAGGTTAAAAAAAAAAAAAAAAAAAAAGGTATTTTGCAGCAGATGGAAACTGTAGGATAATCCACAGAGGGAGAGAATATAGCAACCTGATATTTGACCAGGGAATAAACCTTTAGCACCACATCTGCTATATATAAAATGTTTTGGGATCTCTTCTGTACGTACTCTCAGCAGGTGAGCTCTGTAGTTTATGTAAGAGGTGGCAGCTATGTTAGGACTCCTTTTTTTAAGGGAACTTCTGGGGTTTTACTGCTTTTTAGCAGAGTCTGTCTTCAACGAGTTCCATTCTTTGCATATTCAGGCTAAAGTTACTTTGATCTGCCACAGAGCAGAAGTTCCCCAACTGCTCTGTGCCTAATCACTGGTGGTTTGCAAGCTACTTCAAAGTGATATGCAGATGCTGCCCAAGCAGCCAAATGGCACATCCTACGCAGGAGCTACCACCATTTACTGGTTTGGGTCTTGCTTAGGCTGCTGGTTGTTATCAAATGTAGAGCCTTCTAGGTTTGATGATGCTCTACTTCAGACTCTGGGGTTTCAGGAGTTTCTTTTTCTGTGACAGGCATTCATTCCTCCAATTTCTTGTCTGTAGGTTTGCCGCTTTTTGTCCAACGGACTGTGGCTCGGACGATTGTCCTTCAGGAGATCATCGGTAAAGGCCGCTTCGGGGAAGTGTGGCGTGGCAGGTGGCGTGGAGGTGACGTAGCTGTAAAAATCTTCTCTTCACGTGAGGAGCGTTCCTGGTTTAGGGAAGCAGAAATATACCAAACCGTTATGTTGCGACATGAGAACATCCTGGGATTTATTGCTGCAGATAACAAAGGTAAAAAGTGCCCCAGTCCTGAGACCAAAGACTTCACCAGCATGCAGTCTGCTCCTGGGACTTGCATTTCTTCACTTGGATGTACAATTAGATGGTTAAAGAAAACTGTCGGCATGCTTTTCAAATAGCTAGGTATTTGAATGTTTCTTGCCAAAAGATGGTAAAATTAATGCTGTTGTTGAGAGGTGTGATGGTGCATTAGCTGTACCTTACAAAGTTGTGTTTTGCCTTAAAGTTCTTTACCTTATTTGCCCCCAGGTTGGCTGTTGAGCTGTAGCCTTACCCAGCAGCTCTTCTCTGTACCAAAAAGATGGGGTGCAAAATGCTCGATGGTTGTGTGCCATCCCTGCGTTGTATCTGTCTGAGCACAGTCTCTTTCCTGCTGCAGATAATGGAACATGGACTCAGCTGTGGCTTGTCTCTGATTACCATGAGCATGGATCTCTCTTTGACTACCTTAATCGATACACAGTGACTATTGAGGGGATGATCAAGCTCGCCCTGTCTGCTGCTAGCGGGCTGGCCCATCTACACATGGAGATTGTAGGCACTCAGGGTAAGAGCAGGGTTTGAAAAGGTGCTGGGAATTCTTGAGGGGAGAATAAAGCAGAATCGACGAGGGGGACTGATGTGCTGCACAGAAAACACTGGCTGATTCGGCCCAGATTCATTTGGTCAGTATTGACTAGAAATAGAGTGATTGCTTTGGCTGGATGCAAAGTGGGTTAACCTTGTGCTAGCTCCTGGGAGTTATATCAGCATTTTGCATCCCCATCCTAAAACTGGTGCTACTTGGGTGGGATGTTAGTGCAGGCGGCAGCAGAATTACAAACTCCTTACATCCACATCAACATGTCTGATGCCTGGGACGATGGGAGTTGATGTCCCTCTTGAGGCCTCTGGATGCTACTGCATCAGCAGTGCCTCTGAAGCGTAAGTGGGGCCTTTGCATACCATAGGCTGTCAGCACTGCTCTGTTCTTCAGTGTATCCAAACAGGAAAATGTGTTGCAACACTGAGAGTTTAACTAACGCCCTGAAATCCGGTACAGCCTCTGCCAGTGTGACTAACAGATTTCACCAGACCTTGACCCCCGCTACTTTTTATTTTGCTCTGTTAGGAAAGCCTGGGATTGCTCACAGAGACCTGAAATCCAAAAACATCTTGGTGAAGAAGAATGGCACATGTGCCATCGCTGACCTTGGTCTAGCCGTCCGGCATGATTCGGTTACGGATACGATTGATATTGCACCAAATCAAAGGGTTGGAACCAAACGGTAGGAGAACAGCGTTCTTGGCCAGCGTGTGAAGGCGTCGGAGTGTGACTAGCAAATGGTTGAGCTGCTGGTTGAGCACTGCTGAAATTCTCTGTCTTAAGCATTTCCGAGTGTCTCACAGAGCGTCAGCATTGTGCCCAGATTGATGTTGAAGGGATGTCAGTACCTTCGTCTCCAGGTGCCATCAAGCTGAGAGGTGTAGGCCAGCTATGTAAACTCAGCACCAGGGAGCTCCTATAATACTTGACAACAAGCTTGGCATTCTCGAAAGCCTTTTGGGGCCTGCTTCCTGGAGCCCGATGTGCTTTTGGACGTTTTTACCTCTTTCCCAACTTGCTATTCTTTTTGAGTTATTTCATTCGCTCTATTAGACCATGGGGCCCAGTTCTGTTCTGATTAAGGCTGTGCAGAGCAGAGTTTTGTCTGCTGGGAAGTGCTGTGTGGGAAAACTTGCCATTTACTGTTTTCTGGAGAATGCCCTCTCAGAATTAACATGCTGTTCCTTTTCTGTTCGGCAGATACATGGCCCCTGAAGTCTTGGATGAAACCATTAACATGAAGCATTTTGATTCATTTAAGTGTGCCGATATCTATGCCTTGGGCTTGGTCTACTGGGAGATTGCTCGAAGGTGCAATGCAGGAGGTAATACCCTGTGTGTGCCCGTGCCTTTGGCTTGGCTTGCTCCTGGGTTTCCCAGCCTTGGTGTTTCTGTTGATCAGGTGTTGGTGAGGTTTGAGGGACCCTGGAGAGCAGGGCTGCGGGACGATATGTCTGTGTGTATTGCTGCTGAGGGAGTTAATAGGAGTGACCCGCGACCGCCGTTAGGACTGGCCTAGGTGGGGAAGTGGGGGTTAATGCTCTGACTGGTGGCTGATGTTCCTTTGGGTGGATTTTAAGGAAGCAGCGGTGCTGATTTGGTGGGTGACTTTCGTCCCCTGAATCGGTATAAATGAGTGTCTTGGCACATGCAGTTGCAGGCAGGAGTGCAGCACCATCGTGCATGTGATAGTCCTGCTGCCTTCATCTCAGTCGAGATTTGGTGACCCTGCCTCTGTGCTGGGAGGTGTTGATCGCAGCACGCTGACTCTGTTCCAGTTTGGGCAGCTGCATTTTATTTCCCTGAATTTTTCTTGTAAACTCAAATCCCAGATTCTTCATTTCTGTTTTAAATAGCTGCAAAGTGTTGACGCGTCTCAGCAATGAGTCATGTAGTCCAAACCAGTATCAGTCTGCCTTCAGTGAGCACTGTGGTGATGATCCGTTCTCCCAGGAATTGCATTTCCCCTTCTCTGCCTTTCAGGTATCCACGAAGAGTATCAGCTTCCATACTATGACCTCGTACCCTCTGATCCTTCTATTGAGGAGATGCGGAAGGTCGTATGTGATCAGAAATTACGGCCTAATATCCCGAACTGGTGGCAAAGCTATGAGGTAAGGTCTGCTTTCATCTTCACGTCCCATTCTCCCTCAACAAGGTGAGTAAAGAGTAAGTACTGTAAGTTGAGCTCCAATTTTAGGAGGTTTGGAGGCTGTATCAGTGTCCAGCCAGGCAGCAGCAGCCTGGCAGACCGACTTGGGGTCGGGGGAGAGGAGAGCACTGACATCTGCCACTGTTTCTTGCCTAGGCACTACGGGTGATGGGTAAGATGATGCGAGAGTGCTGGTACGCCAACGGAGCGGCTCGACTCACCGCCCTCCGCATTAAGAAAACCCTCTCACAGCTCAGTGTCCAGGAAGATGTGAAAATCTAGGCTCTGAGCCCCAGCAGGAGGAAACTGCACACAAGCTGCCATGCTAGAGTAGACGTGTGATGGAGGCCTACCTCGTGTTTCTGCCCAATCTACTGCTACCAACCAGACAGCATGACCTACAGGCTGCTAGGTGGGGTGACGGAGCCTATTGAATTGCTCTCTTCCCTGCTTGGGTATGAAACAATCAGAAACCTTTTATGATCACCTCCTGACAGCGTGAAGACTTGAGAGGGACTTAACCTGAGGGATCTCAGCCATGATTGTAACTCTTGTTTCTTTAATGGAAATCCCTGTAAAGTTCAGTGCGCGCAGTGCACCCGTTGGCAGTGTTTGAGGCCGGGGTGCTAGGTGCTGGGAGTGGGAAGGGAAAGGGAAGGTTTTCTTGCTGTACTCTGAGGATTTTTCCAGGGACTGGCACGTTAATGCAGAAAAAGCATTTGCAAAACAAATGGTGCTCCCTTCTGAGAGGCTGAGCCTGAACAGTTTATCAGCTTCATGAAACCTTTTCCCTTCTTTTTCTTAAGCTTGAAAAATTCTAAGTCAAAAACAGAAATCTGACTGGCTGTCAGTGTGCGCAATGGTGTATGCATGCGCAAGGTGCGCGTGTCCCCTGTGCCTGTTCATCTCCTTCCGTAGACGTGCAGTGTCTGCCCGTAGGGTGGCTCATCTCTGTTCGTGCTTTCTGTGCATGTGCAAATCTAGAGTGTCCTTTTTTTGAGCTGTGCGCGCTGGTGCTCTCCTTGTTGAGTAGTGAGCATTGTCTAGCTTGGACAGGCTGCTTAAAACAAGATCCTTAGCTCTCCGATGGGTGCTGTGGCCTTGCTGTCCATATGCCGGCTGCAGGAACTTCCCATCAGGTTGCCTCACTGCCACCCCCTCCCTTTTTTAAGACAAAACAAATGAGGAACTGACTTCACTCCTGGAATCCAGGTTTTTTGTCTTCAGCCCCTGGGATTTGTAATTCTTGGTAGAGTGGAAAGAGAGACCCGGGGCGGGGGGAGATGCCACGGAGCTGAGATGCATGTCAGAGATAGAGCAGGCACTGCGCCAGGCTGGAAGGAGACCAGGCCATGGGGAAATGCAGGAGACCGTTCTCATAGGAATGCCAATTCCCGAGTCCACCATCCAGGCACCCTCGCAGGCACGCTCAGCAGCGTGGGGCCTGAGCTGCAGGGAGCCGGGTGCCTGGGTGTGCCCTGCACCTCCTGAGAGGCACTCGGCGCCTGGCAGGATCTGACAGCGGGGTGTGGGTTTGGAAATCGATGTCCATCTTTTTAATATACATATATAAATATCTCATAATCTGGAAGTGGCTGTGTATAACTTGTGGGGTGGGGGGAACTGCATGAATTTTCTTTTGATTAAATGCCGAATCAGGGTGAAGTAGAGTTGCTTTGACTGTTGTCTACAGCTGGGCCTAGCAAAAATGGAAGTAGCTGAGGGCTGAGTCTGTCATGCTGATTGCAGCATTAAAGGCAGTCTGGGAAGTGCCGTTCATTTGGTGGTTAGGTCAGTATCTACGGTATATAACTCTGAAGCCATAACTTTTAACTGGAGTGGTTTTGATTATTTTTTTTTATTATTATTATTTTATGGGAGGGTCTGGATTTTAACTTTTTTTAATATTGTTAATTCTTTATAAGAGAAGAAAAACAATCTATAATTATTACCTCTTGACCTGTTTGTTTGTAAAGAAATCACTGCAAAAAAAGAAAAAAAACCAAATGCACACAGCTCGATTTACACTGGAACTGTTTCTACTCAAACCTTGCGCCTGCTCTGTAAGGTGAGGTTTCATCTCTGCTCCGGCCACCGGGGTTAACTTTTTTTTTTAAACACTCTGTTCTTGCTGTCTCTGTATCTGTCCATGTGTCCGTCTTCCCCCAGACTCCCTATCTTGTCTGTGACTTTGTGTAAAGTGAGGAGTGTGTTTTTTGCATCGTGTTTGGAGCCATTTTGCATCCTCCCGCAGAGTTTAGCGGTCGAGTGGTGCAGAGCTGTCATGGGAGGGCCAGCAGACTTTGGGCTGGTTCATGGAGCAGTGTGGAGTGTACGCTTTGTGAATGTACAGCTTCCCTTCCCTTTCCGATTTGTTCTGACTCCTGTCTCAGCCAGAGGTTACCCTGTGTGTCTCCAGTACCGTATGTCCCTTAACCCAAACCCTTCTGCATTTAGAAACCAAGGTGGTGGGCCCTTCACAGGTACCCTAAAGACTCTTCAGCTGCTGTAACAGGAGCCTGGCGATGGCCCATCCCGGCAGGTTGGGGAGGAAGTCTTAGCGACTGTGAAATAAACTGCCGTAGGAAAGCCCATCACGCCGGTAGGTACGTCTGCTGCGCGCTCCTCCGTGAGCACTGCGGGCTCTCATTTCCGAGTACGAGTCTCCCGTCCCTGTTAACTGTGCAGGCTGCTTCTCGAGGACATTAAATCAGCTACGTAACTTGCACTGACTCTCTCACCCACCCCTCCAACTGTAGCCACACATGCATCTGCCTCAGCGCTAAACCAAACAGCAGACAGCGGAGCGGTGTCAGACCGGATAAGGTTAGAAGGGGTGAGGGCAGGGCGACAGGGTATCCCCTATAAGCAGGATTGCAGAAGAAGCCTTGTTTGTAGAGAGATGCCATCATGAGATGGTCAAAACCAAGGAGGATCCGAGATGGGAACGCTGACTATGTAGCATTTATACAGCACTTTTCATGCAAACATGTGCCAGGGAGGTGCAGTGCTTACTTAGCTGACTGGTAGCAAACATAGGAATCGCTGCCCAGCTCAGAGGGGGCTGCAGCAGCTGTGGAAAAAAATGCAACACTACAGACAGTTCAGGACAAGATACCGACGCCGCAGCAGTTCAAAACAAGGAGGGGAGATGTCAGATACTCGAGGGCAAATGGTGTTGGGGAGAGGCAGAGGTACGGAGCTTGTGCTTCTCATCTGTGGTGCAGGGTTAATCAGTGGTACGCTGGCTTCAGAACAGATCTCTTGGTACTTATCTGCCCCTTTTATTTGTTTGGTTTTGTATATTTTATTAGAAACGGACTGTAAAATAGCCACTTAGACACTTTACCTCTTCAGTATGCAAATGTAAATACAATGTAATATAGGAAATCTTTTGTTTAATATAAAACAAGGCTGTCGATTTCTGCTGTACATTATTAAAAGTTTGTTTTATTCACGTGAGGTGTTGGAGTCTCTTGCGGTTTGCTGCAAAGGGTTAGCCGTGGCATAGAGGGGTAGGAATTGAGCGGCAAAGACTGGCAGAGCTTACAGTCCCCAGAGAAGCGTTGGGGAGGGGGTTGTTCATCCGCAACTAAAAAAAATCTCCCTGGGAGTCCTGCTCGCCAAATCTTCATATTGAACATTCCCCTTATTAGCAGAGATGCAGCTTCCATCGTCCGCTGTGCGCTCAGGGGATGTCTTGATGGTAGCAGAGGTGAGGTGAGGATGTGGCAGAGCGGGATTTCCAACCCACACAGGGACGAGCAGCTGAAATCGGGTCTCCCTCTCTGGGGGGACAGTAATTGGAAGCAGGAGGGGGTACGGCAGGCAGGTCCCCAAAGCATCCCCCTGGGTTTCTGTACATGGAGCTGCAGCTTCAAAGAAGGATAAATCTTAGTCCAAACTGCCCAGCATCCCTATAAAATCCTGTTTGCTCGGAGGGCAAGCAGTGCTGTGCAAACTACCCCCACTAATTCTCCCTAATTAGAGCCTCCCGTGAATGAGCATGTTGTGAGCGGATCAAGGGGAAAATCCGTCGGGGGCCTGGCGTCCCCCGTGGGCTCAGACTAATGGCGTTGGTGGGGAAGGGGGAGCTGCCATCTGGGCTCGCCCCTCCTTGGTTTACAGCTTTGTCTGCAGCTCCTGCCACGGCCCCCAGGAAACTCTAACCTCCTCCTGGAAATCGAGGCAGCAGGTGAGGTGAGAGTATGCTTTTTTTAAAAGCAAAAATTGTCTTTACTCCTCCTCTTCTAGGAAATGTGATGGGAAAAGAGGTCTGGGATGGTTTTGGCCACAGGACCAAGTCATTAACTGGGCTGCCAGATTTTGGGAACAGGATAGGATGTTCTTCTTTGCTCCCTGGTAAAGGGTTGTGGTTTGGTGCCCCCGGGGTGGGTGGTGGGCTCAATCCTGTCCTTTCCCAAGTGCTGCCAAGCTGGAGCAGCTCAGCTCTGGGAGCATGCTTGCCTCCTGGTAACCCCTGGACAGCCTGTGGGCGGGAGGCTTGGGTGGAACGCCAGCGGGATTGTTACAAACTGATTTTTTTTGGCAAATTTTAAATAAACATCTGGGCAAACCCCTCAATTCCAGCTGGAAAATTCCTGCTACCTCCCGGTGCAGTGCAGCAAGGGGCTGCCTGGAGCTGCACGACATGTCCGCAGCAGACACCGCGTCTGCCTCCGGGAATTGTTCTTTCCTCCATGTCCCCGTCCTCAGCACGGGCAAAGCTTTCGCAGGAACGGTTTAAATCCTCCTGTCTGCCCGTGTTGGAAGCACGGCCCAGGGCTCCGGCTGTCCCTGTCAGCTTCTGCCTTGAATTAAATCCTAAAGACGGCTTTGGGGGGCGAGGTGGTGTCCTGTGGGGTGAAACAGCTGCGGATCCTTGGCTCGACTCAGGCTCTGGTACGGCTCGGGGGAGCGGCAAAGCCCGGCATCGCTTCTGCGCCGGGCAAAACTCTCTGATTTTTCCCATTATCGTCCCCAAAATGATCCCTGGGCTACTGCAGCCCCTCCTTGGTGCCCTATTGTGCGACCCCCGCACCATCCCACCCTGCACCCCCAAGCCCCCGGCCTCCCCACGGTCCCCACGGCACCATCATCCCCAGCTCCCCACGCTGGACCCCCACGGGGGTCCCTACCCAAGACCTGAGCCCTGGCTTGGGCGATGCGGGGCGGGGCTTACCCTAACGGAGGCGGGGTTTAGAGCCTAACGGGGCGTGGTTAGGCATAGAAAGGGGTGTGTTCTCCCAAATAGGGGGGCGTGCCTAGCGCTGGCCCCGCCTCCCCCGAGGGCAGATATAGCGGCGCGCAGAGCGGCGCGGCCCGGCCATGACCCTGCGGCGGCTGCGGCGGCTCCGGCCGAAGGAGGAGGATGCGGCGGCGGCAGCCCCGGAGCGTCCCGGTCCCGCCGAGGTTTACCGGGCATTGGCTGTCACCGGTGGTACCCTGCCCCGGGTGCGGAAGGTAGGGCTGCCGGCAGCCCCGGGCGCGGGGAGGGCGGGGGGGGTGGGTTTACTGGTGTCCCCCGGTTTGGTGCACCGGGGTCGGTAGGGACCGGCAATGGGCTGGGGAGGAGTGGAGGGGACCGGGGGTGCGGGGTGTCCTTGTCCTGTGCGGCCACTGGTGCCTGCACCCTGTAGGGCTGCCTCGGAGTCTTCTCCTGGGCTCTTGTCCTGCGCCAGTGTCGTCCCCGTGTCCCTCCCCGTGTCTCCATCCTGCCCTGGTGTCCAGGTCCTGCCCCGGTGACACCCCCCCAGCCTCTTGTCCTGCCCCAGCATCTCCCCACCCTGGTCCCGTCCTGCCCCAGCATCTCCCCACCCCGGTCCCGTCCTGCCCCAGCATCTCCCCACCCCGGTCCCATCCTGCCCCAGCATCTTCCCAGTGTTCCCATCCCGCTCCAGTGTTGTCCCCCTAAGCATCACATCCTGTCCAGATTCTTCCCCATGTCCTGCCCCAGTATCTTCCCTGGGCCCCCACCCCAGCTTCCCCCCCCCAAACCCCACATGCTGTCTCAGTTCCTCCTCACGTCCTGCCCTGTAACCTTTAGGGCGCAGGGACGGAATGTACGTGGCCATGTCACCGCGACAGTCATGTCCCCATGGTCCCCGGGCTCTGCCCCGCAGGGAGGGCACGGGAACGGGGCACAAGGTACCCCCAGGGCCTGGCTTGGTGGGATGCAGGACCATTTGCCACTGCACCCCCTGGGAAAGCCCCTCTCCGGCAGCGCCGGGGCTGTCACCGCCCCGACGCTCCCCCCGGCCCCACGGCGCTTCCTGAGCGTCGGGGGGAAGCGAGAGCGGAGCTGACATCCGGAGCAGAAGTGGCTCTCGCAGTCGTGCTGGCGCAGGCCGGGTCACGTGCGGTGGCCTGGCTCCCGTTCACCGGCCAAGGCCACCACCGGAGACGTCCCCGAGGGGGCTGGGGTGTCCCGCGTCACCTCCCTGTCACTGGGGTGACGTGGGGGCCCGACGTGACGGGCGGCAACTTTCCCTATGGCGAACGCACCCAATTCTGGTGGGTTTGCACTTAAATGCCCACGGGTGCGTTCAGGACGGCCAGCCACCGGGTTGGTGACACCCGCGTGGCACAGAGCAGAGGGAGCTGGTGGCACCCAGCCACCACCAAGACGGGCCACATGCCACTTTCAAGGCAGACCTCACGGTGACGCCAGCCGCACCGTGCCGGGGCTGCCGGAACCCAGCGGCCACGGAGGGGCATTTGGGGACAGCCCTGTCACCTCCTGCCCCGCGGCGAGGGTCCTGCAGTGCCCAGCCGGTCCCTCCACCCGCCCACGCCTCCGTGTCCTCCACAACAGAGACATTGTCTGGGCCGGGGAGGGGGGGAATTTTGCATGAAAAAACCCGACTTTGTGACCACAACAGGGCCCCTCTGTGCCCGGGGCCCCCCCCAGAGCATGGCGTGGGGTGGGGTGCGGCACAGACTGACGTCAAAGCGTGGGGTGAGCGTGGAGCAGATGTGAGGGTGGCTTTGAGCACCGATAAAAGCCTCGTTATGCCCAGCCGGCTGGGGGGGGGGGGGGTGGCCCGCAGGGCGGTGGGTGCACCCGGGTGCTGATTCGGTGCCGGCTTGGCACGATGCTCCCCGGGGGTTTGGTGCTGTCCTGATGGGACACCCCATTTCGGCTGTCCCTGGATGGGGTGGTGGGGGGACGTGCCCCAGGACGGTGTCCCCCGCTGATGGCTCTCCCTCTGCCGCAGGGCGCGGGGTTCAGGTGGGCGTCCCCAAGCCAGTCCCCGGAGGAGCACAGGTAGGGACAGGGGTCTGGGCCCTGCTGATGGGGGGGACACGCAGGAGTGGGGCTGGGGTCTGTTCTAGACACCCCACGGGGCCTGGAAATGGGGGTGATTTTACGGGGAAACCTGGGGCGGGTGAAAGCAGCGATGGGCTCACAGCTCCCTCGGGGGCCCTGCCACCCCCAGACCCCACAGGGACCCTGCCCAGCACCCATGGGACAGGCTGCAGGGCTCAAGGCCAACCTGGCGGGGTCCCATCCTGGGAAGGGGCGTCCTGTCCTTGGGATCCTGCCCAGCACAGAGAAAACCCAAACCCCAAAGTAGTATTCCATTAGAGAAGTGCCAAGTTCTCGGCGGGCGAGTCGGTTTGGGGGGTGCCAGGGCCTCTGCCTCATCCCTGATCCCCATGTCCCCCAGGAAGGTGGTGACACTGGAGAAAAAGGCAGAAGAGACCTTTGGCTTTGAAATCCAGGTAGGTGCCATGCCGAGCTGTACCATGCCATGCCGTGCCACGCCATGCCGTGCTGCGCTCCCCACCCTTCCAGCCCGCACCTTGCTTTGCATCGAGGGTATTTTTAAATTGTCTCTGAGCCAGGGTTTATTTTTAGCGGTGACGGAGCTGCCTGGTTACTGAAGCTTCCCCTGGCCGTGACGGCGGGGGCGGCCAGGGGGGCCCCTGCTTAGGGTGCAGCCATCAGGGGTGAAACACCCCCCCTCCAGGACAGGGATGCTGCCCCAAATTGCCTGGCAGCAATTAAATGCCGTAATTGCTGCCTCGTGGCTGTTCTGTGGGAGGTTCGGGGGACATCCCCGGGGTTGGGGGGTCCCTGTGCCCCTCACCAGCCCCCCTGTTTCAGACTTACGGGCTGCACCACCAGGACAGGAAAAGCGTGGAGATGTTCACCTTCGTGTGCCGGGTGCACGGCGGGAGCCCGGCCGAGGCGGCAGGACTCAAGGCCGGTGAGCGCATCCCCGGGGGGGCCGGGGGGACCCCAGCAGTGGGGACCGGCATCCCTGAGCCCGTCCCCCCCCCCCGGCTCTAGGGGACACGATCACAGGGGTGAACGGGCTCAACGTGGAGGGCGTCCGGCACCGCGAGATCGTGGAGATCATCAAGAGTTCAGGCAACATGCTCCGGTGAGCTTGAGGTGGGGGGGGGGGGCGGGTCGTGGGGTGGCCCCCAGCCCCCCCCACTGACAACTGCTGCTCCCCAGCCTTGACACGCTCTACGGGACGTCCATCCGGAGGGCTGAACTGGAGGCCCGGCTACAGTACCTGAAGGTGAGGGGGGGAGAGATAGAGGGGGTCAGTGTGGAGCTGGGGGGGGGGGGTCATTGGGGAGCTGGGGACCCCCCATGGGGTCTTCATCCCCCTCCGCTTCCCTGCAGCAAACACTTTACGAGAAGTGGGGGGAATACCGCTCGCTGATGGTGCAGGAGCAGCGGCTGGTGCGGGGTGAGTGGGGGCCGGTGGATGGGGGGGGGGGTGGCGGTGGGGCACCCCCCAGCCTCCCCCTGACCCCCCAACCCCATGTCCCCCATTAGGTGTGGTGGCCAAGGACCCCAGCATCTACGACACGCTGGAGTCGATCCGCTGGTGCCTTCAGGGTGAGGGGGGGCTCCCCGGCGGCTCCCCCCACGCCAGCGCCTGCGGCAGCGATGATTCCCTCTACCAAACCTGCCTCTTCGCCTCCGCCGACTCGTTGGATGGGGACAAGGATGGAGACAAGGACGGGGACAGCGGGGGTCCTGCGCCCCCCCCCCCACGCCCCCGGCCGACCCTGGCCCGTAGCGCCAGCCTCAAGTGTGGGGGGGGACCGGGGGTCGCGGGGCGGCTGTGGGCCAGGGCTGGGGACCCCGGGGAGGGGGCGGCTGCCCCCCGCAAGGGTCGGCACAGCAGTTTTCGCCAGCGGCTGCTCAAATTCATCCCGGGACTGAACCGGGCGTTGGAGGAAGAGGAGAGCCACCTCTAGCCGGGGGGGGGGCACCGCTGGCCCCCCTGCCCAGGCCTATTTATTTATTTATTACAAGGGGCTGCGTGCCCCCCTCCCCGGGGGCCGCTGGAAGGAACTCGGGGTCAGCCCCGGGGGTCCCGGCTTGGCCCCCCCAGGCCGTGGGGGTCACGGCACTGGGGGACGGACACGCGGGGACCCTCCCCGAGGCAGCTCGCGAAGCCACCGCTCATCTCAGGAATCGGTGCCCTCCTTATTGGGGGGCATGGCGGGGGGCCCTGCGTTGCCCCCCCCCCAGCTCGGGGGGGCCGCAGGGGTCCTGCCTCCCCGCCACCCCGGGGGCTTTTGTACCGTGCCGGCGCGCTCGGCGCTTACCAATACAGAGACTTTTTGCAGCGGCGTGTGGCTGTGACTGGGGGGGGGGGGACGACGGATCCCGTGGGGATGGTGACAGGCTGATTGGGGGGGGGGGGGGGTCCATGTCCCCTAGGGGAGCCCACCAGCCCCCGTGGCCCCCGCGCTTCCCCCTTTGCCCTCCCGCCTGCCAGCTGGACTCCAGGCAGGAAGGCCTTGGGGTGACCGACGTCACCTCGGATCTCGCGTGGGCTCCTGGGGACGCCCGTGTCCCCCCACCCGCCACGGCCCCCCCGGTGCCGTGGGCCGTGTCCCGGTGCTGCGGGGCCCCAGCCAGGCTTTTCCTGCCCAGCTTCCTCCAGCAGCCGGCGGGAAGCGGGTCCCACCCGAGACCTTCCGGCTGCCGGGGGCCGGGGTGCCCACGGGGAGGAGGATGGGCACTGGTGTGTGTGTCCCCCCCCCTCCCCACTCCCTGCCCCGTTGGCCCTCAGTCCCACTGAAGCAGCATCCAAAGGCCTTGGGGGGGGGGGATGACAGAGCCCCCCCCCCCCCCCCAGCTGCTGCAGCAAACACCCACGGGTGCACAGGGGTGGCCTTGCACGGGGATTCCCTTGCACGGGGGTGGCCTTGTACGAACGCTCTATGCGAGCGCCGAGAGCCCCCAGCCACAGGCTCTGTGCCTCAGTTTCCCCACTGGCTTGTGACTGTCCCTGGCCGGGCCATCGCGTGTTTGGGGAGCTCTGGGGACCCCCCCACCTCTGAGCTCCTGCACCCCACAGCCAGGGCCCAGGGTGTCTGGCCATGGGTCAGCCCCCCCCCCCCCAGACCCCAGGGGGGTCTGCCGGAGATTTTGGGGATGAGAATCACGGGGCCGTGGGTGTACGTGTGCCGGGCGTGTGCTGCAGGGCTGCGTGCACACACGAGCGTTGCACGTGCGCGTGCTACAGAGCTGCATGTGTGTGCATGCTGCAGGGCTGCGTGTGCACACGTGTGTGCCGCGTGCCTGCGCGTGTGCGTGGGGCCCCGGCCGGTTCCCCACCGCTCTCCTGCCTTGTCCCCGTTCCAGGACGGCTCCGTGCTTGGACATTTATGGTCTGGCTCACGGGGCCACGCTCGCAGCCCCGGCTCACAGCACCCGCCCGCACGCTGCCAGGATCGGGGCACCCCGTCCCCGTCACGGGACCCCCCCCCGCCACCGCGGCAGCTGCCACCCCACACGGAGCTTTTTTTAGCCCCGAGCTGAAGCTGCGTGTGCCCAGGGCTGGGCAGGCACCGGCTGGACACCGGGGTCACGCATGGCACCGGCTGAGCCTGGCAGTGCCGGTGGGGCCGAGGCTGCGGGGTACGGCCCCGGGAACGCCCGGGAGCAGCCTGTCATTACCGACAAATATAGGTCCAGGGCAGGGAGCCAGCACCGGCCCGTGGGCACCCTGCAATCACCGCCTGGCCCGTGGGCACCCTGCAATCCCCTGACACCCACGAGGCCGTGGGCACCCTGCGATCCCGTGACGCCCACCCAGCCCGTGGGCACCCTGCGATCCCGTGACCCCCACCCAGCCCCAACCACACGGGTCCTGGGGGCAACTGGAAGAGCTGGCTGGTGGCCACCGTGTCCCCATGTCGTCACCGGGGTGTTGGGGTGGATCCGGCACGCCAGGGCCGGTGTGAGCCGGGACTCCCCCCCGCACACCCCCGTGGCCTTGCAGCGGTGACCGGGCTTCGGTTTCCTCCCCCGGAGCCGGCCTGAGCCCCGCGGCCTCTCCCGGGGTACGGCTAATCCCGGGTGCGGGGGCTGCCGGTGTCACCCTTCTGCCGCCGGTAGCACCGTCACCGGCTCGGTCACCGAGTGAGGGGTGGCGAGGGGGCTGTCACCGGCCACCCTCTGTGACCCCAGTGGCTTTGGGACCCCCACCGGCTCCGGGACCCCCAGCTTGACCCTTCCCCCGGGGCTCCTGGCCGTACCCCCGGGCTAACACCGGCTATGCCCCCCCCCGCCCTCCCCGGTTTGCCCCGGGCTGAGCGCCGGTACCGACAGCAGGTGTGCGGGGACCCCCGTAGGTCCCGGTTGAGCCCGGGGGATCCCCCGCGGAGGCGGCCCCGGTGATGCCGCGGGATCCCGGGGACGTCAGCGGCCAGGTGTGACGTCACGGGGCCCCCGCCTGGGACGGCTGGCGAGCGGGGCCTCGCGGCAGCGGCAGCCGGGACCGGGGCGAGGTAACGGGCGGCGGGAGGAGGCGGTGACGGCGCCCGGTCCCGGCCCGTTACCCCCGGTACCCCCCGGACCCCCGGAGCCGCAGCCCCCCGGTCCCCTCCGGTGTCGGGCTTCCCCCCTCGCGGGGTCGTGGCGGGGGGGGGCACTAACGGGGGGGACGTTGCCGAAGGTTGGCATTGCTGGTGGCATTAACGGGGATGGCAGCTCGGGGGGGACCACCGGGCACGGCGGGCTGGGTCCCCTAAGACCCCCGGTTTGCCCCTGGAAGCGGGTACCGGCGGGGGTACCGGGGGGGGGGTACCGGAGAGTACCAGGGAGGGGGTACCGGGGGGTACCGGAGTGGTACCGGGGAGAGGGTAACCGGAGTGGTACCGGTGGGGGTACCAGGGGGGTACCGGGAGGGGGTACGGGGGGTTACCGGAGAGTACCGGGACCCTTCCCCACCCATCCCTCGCCCTCCCGCCGGCCCGGCCCGGCCCCGCACGGGCTGAGCTCATCTTTCCAGCCCGCGGGCGGTGTTCCCGGCGCTGGGCGCCCGCCAGCAGCCGCCGTTCTTTCCATCGCCCCGGCCAGGGTCTCCCCGCCGGGACCGGGCGCGGAGGGGGGGGGGGGGGGGAACGCGGGGTCCCGCTGGGGGCGGGGGTGGCAGCCCCCACCCATCCCCGGTGGGACCCCGCGTGTCCCCTGCGCCCGGGGAGGAGACCGGGGGTACCGGCACCGGGGGTACGGGAGAGCACCGGGAGTGGGGGCTCCGGGGATGGCAGCACTGGAGAGGGCACCGGAGATACCGGTACCGGGGATGGGGGCACCGGAGATACCGGCACCAAGGGGGTCCCGGGGATGGGGGCACTGGGGATGGGGGCACCGGAGATACCAGCACCAGAGATACCGGCACCAAGGGGGTCCCGGGGATGGGGGCACCGGGGATACCGGCGTCAAGGGGGTCCCGGGGATGGAGGCACCGGGGATGGGGGCACCGGAGATACCGGCACCGGAGATAACGGCACCAAGGGGGTCCCGGGGATGGAGGCACCGGAGATACCACTGCCAAGGGGGTCCCGGGGATGGAGGCACCGGGGCTGGGGGCACCGGAGATACCGGCACCAGAGATACCGGCACCAAGGGGGTTCCGGGGATGGAGGCACCGGAGATACCAGCAAAAAGGGGGTGCCGAGGATGGGGGGACCGGAGATACCGGCGCCAAGGGGGTGCCGAGGATGGGGGCACCGGAGATACCGGCAAAAAGGGGGTCCCGGGGATGGAGGCACCGGGGATACCGGCACCAAGGGGGTCCCTGGGATGGAGGCACTGGGGATGGGGGCACCGGAGATACCGGCACCAGAGATACCGGCACCAAGGGGGTTCCGGGGATGAGGGCACCGGAGATACCGGCAAAAAGGGGGTCCCGGGGATGGAGGCACCGGGGATACCGGCACCAAGGGGGTCCCTGGGATGGAGGCACTGGGGATGGGGGCACCGGAGATACCGGCACCAGAGATACCGGCACCAAGGGGGTTCCGGGGATGAGGGCACCAGAGATACCGGCAAAAAGGGGGTCCCGGGGATGGAGGCACCGGAGATACCAGCACCAAGGGGGTGCCGGGGATGGAGGCACCGGGGCTGGGGGCACCGGAGATACCGGCACCAGAGATACCGGCACCAGAGATACCGGCACCAAGGGGGTTCCGGGGATGGAGGCACCGGAGATACCGCTGCCAAGGGGGTCCCGGGGATGGAGGCACCGGGGATACCGGCACCAAGGGGGTCCCGGGGATGGAGGCGCGGGAGATACCGGCACCAAGGGGGTCCCGGGGATGGAGGTGCGGGAGATACCGCTGCCAAGGGGGTCCCGGGGATGGAGGCACCGGGGGATGCCAGCACCGGAGATACCGGCACCAAGGGGGTGCCGGGGATGGAGGTGCGGGAGATACCGGCGCCAAGGGGGTCCCGGGGATGAAGGCACCGGGGGATGCCAGCACCGGAGATACCGGCACCAAGGGGGTGCCGGGGATGGAGGTGCGGGAGATACCGGCGCCAAGGGGGTCCCGGGGATGAAGGCACCGGGGGATGCCAGCACCGGGGGTACCGACCCCGGAGATACCGGCACCGAAGGGGCACCGAGAACGGGGGGCACCGGGGGATATACCGACCCCGGGAGGGCCCCGGGTCCTGCTGCCGCCTCTGCCCGTCCCGGTGCCAACACCGGGGCCTCCCTCCTCCGTGTGTGTCCCCCCCCGCCTTTCCCCCGCCGGCGGCCCCGGGAGCCCCGGGGAGGGGAGAATATGGAGGGGGGGGGGGGGAGGTGCGGGGGGCGCCCGCGCTATTTTTAGCCAGGGCCGAGGGGGTATTTTTAGCGCGGGCGCCGCGGTTGCGTCAATGGAACCCCGCGTGCGTCACGGCCGCGCCCCCGCCGGAACCGCCCCCCCCCGCGCCTTCTACGGCGCCGCCGTGCGTCACGGGCCCGCGCGCCGCCCCGCGCGTCACCGAGCGCTTAAGAGAAAGTAGTGGCGGGGCCGGAGCCCGGCGGAGCCCGCGCAGCGGCGGCGGCGGCGGCGGGAACCGGAGCGGGAACCGGAGGCACCGCCGCGCCGGTAACCCGGGTACGGGAGGCTAGTGGGGGGGAGCACCGGGACGCGGGATGTCCCGGGGGTACCGGGGATTAGTGGGGTTGCGCGGCACCGGGAGGTGTAAGGGGTTGGGTGTCCCGGTGGTACCGGGGGCTCAGAGCGGTGGGCGTATTGCAAAGGGTATGGGGTAGGGTGTCACGGGTGGCACCGTGGGGGAGCCGGGTCGGGAGTCCCCGGTGGCGCCGGAGGGAACCGGAGGTATCGGAGGGGTTGGGTGTCCCGGTGGTACCGGGGGCTCAGAGCGGCGGACGTTTTGCATAGTGCATGGGGTCGGGGCGTCCCGGCGGCACCGGGGAGGGGAGCCGGGACCGGGGCGTCCCGGCGGCACCGAGGGGGGGGAGAAGCCGGATCGGGGCGTCCCGGCGGCACCGGGGAGGGGAGCCGGGATCGGGGCGTCCCGGCGGCACCGGGGGGGGAGAAGCCGGATCGGGGCGTCCCAGCAACAGCGGAGGGAACCGTGTCGGGTGTCCCCGTAGCACCGGGGGCTCAGGCCGGTGGGCGTCTTGCAAAGTGCATGGAGTTGGGCGTCCCGGTGAAAGGGACCGGGCGGTGTGCGCCGGGTGGTGCTGCCACTCGGGGGTACCCGGTAGCACCGGGGAGAGCCAGGCTGGCAGAGCGAGGGGTCCCGGTCCTGGGGGTCCCGGGAAAAACCCAACGCCGGGCTCCGGGAGGAGCCGTGCGGGACCAAGAGCCGTTTCTCGGGGCTGTCCCCAGCCGTACTGGGCTGCGGGGCTGGTCCCCGGTCCCGGGACCCCCCGCCACGGGATCCGACTGCAGCCAGGGAGAGCCCGGAGGCTGCGGGGGGGGCAAAGCCACCCCCAAACCGGCCATCACCCCGGGAGCCCCGAGCAAGAACGGTCACGGAGCCGGAGCGGGCAGCACGGTGTAGGCAGGACTGCGTAGGCAGCAGCGGGGACGTTGCGGTGCGGGCAGCAGCGGGGACGTTGCCTCGCAGGCAGCGCAGCGCAGGCAAGCCCACCCGCTGCCCGGGCAGGCCTGGCAGCGGCTGCATTTTGGCAAGGCAAAGCAGCAGGTGCCAGCAGAGTGGTGGGCAGCGTTACCCGCCCCCGGCACTGCCGGCTGCTCTTGCCCGTTCAGGGCCCGGTGCCAGGGGCTTCCACCAGCCCACGCGGGCATTGGCCTCCGGGCCCCGGACACGGGCAGCTGCCTGTACTCCCAAATGAGGAATCTGTAATTACTGCCCGGGCCGTGGGCAGCGCTGGGGCAGCTGCGGGAATTTGTGCCCTGTTCCCCCGGGGGGTTCGTGGTAGGGGGGACCCCAAATGCCACCAGCGAGCGGGTGAGGGCAAAAGCAGATGAATAAGGAAGCGGTGACCGCACTGGGTGCTGCTGCCTGCTGCTTCCCGGCAAACCCCACGCCGGGATCGCAGGAAGGGTCAAGGCTTTGCATAACCTGGCCGGCAATTTGCAGCCGGGATTTGCATGCAGGCACGGAAAGCTGCCGCCGGCAGAGCCGCTGTCCCCCGCTGCCATGTCCCCAGCACGGCCTCGTGTCCCCTGGTTGCGTGTGGGGACAGGGGGCAGCTGGGGGGGTCACCATCCCCTCTGAACCCACCATCTGAGCCTGGCACGGCCCTGGTCCCTGGCAGATGGACACAAACCCCACCGGGGTACCGGGAGTGGGCTGGGGGCTGGTGCCACTCTCTGGGTGCCAGGGCTGGACCCACGCTGGGTATTTTTAAACCCAGCTCCCCAGATGGGTATCGGCTTTCTGGGCACCAGCAAAAGCTGCCCAGACTTGGCTGGGGGGAAGCCGGGGGCCGGCAGGTGAGCTGGCAACAGTGCCATGCCGGGGCTTCGGCGGATGGGGGCCAGGGGCGGTGTGACCTTTAAAGGTCTGCGAGATGAATTACATTATCGTCTTGCCATCAGGGTCACTTCTGGCTTGGCTTTCAGCTGGACCCAGGACTCCTGTTACGTCTTACGTGGGGCCAGATCTGTGCCACAGTGCCGAGGGGCTGCAGGGTGGGCTCCTCTCCCCGCCGCAGCCGGCGGGTCTGGCTGCGTTTTGCTTTTCCAAAGGGCTCTGAAACGGGTGCGGGGGGGGAGTCAGACCCTTGAGCCCTGGTTCAGCCCAGGCTTCGGCTTTCCCTGGCCGGTCCCGGGGCTCGGGAATCCACCGGCCGCATTCCTCCCTCCTTCCCTTTCGGTGGCTTTGCTAAGCCAGCGTTTTGGGCAATGTCCTTTGCGCCCATTGGCTGGGGTATGACCTTTCCCGGGGACGGCGGTGGCCACCACTGGGCAGCCAGGGGCTCGGAGGGTCTGGCTCCAGCACGAGGGGGATCCTGGGGAAGCCCCCGCGGTTCTGACCCCGTCTCCATCCTCTGCCCGGGATGGAGGGGCCACGGGGGCGGCAGGGACGACGGTGGGGTCCCCGCTGACGCCCTGCTCTCCCCGCAGAGATGCCCTGCATCCAGGCGCAGTACGGCACGGCGGGCGCCGGCCCCTGCGAACGCTGCCCGACAGAGTTGCTGAGCCCCGACGGTGGCCGTTTCCCCATGGAGGTGGCCGGAGCAGACCTGGCGGCCGCCCCTGCCCTGCCCAGCTTCAGCACCTTCATGGAAGGCTACGCCGGCGAGTTCGACGCCTTCCTCTACCAGCTGCCGGCCGGCAGCCAGCCCACCGCCGCCGCCGCCTTCAAGCTGGAGGACTTCCAGGTGTACGGCTGCTACCCCGGTGCCTTTGGCGGGCAGCCGGATGAGACCCTCTCCTCCAGCGGCTCGGACTGTTACGGCAGCCCCTGCTCCGTCCCCTCGCCCGCCACGCCGGGCTTCCAACCGCCCCAAGCTCCGGGCTGGGAGGGCTCATTTGGGGCGTACTCGCCCCCACCGAACTACGACGGCGGGCGGCCCTGGGCTGAGCCGGCCAAGGGCGGTGGGTCGCAGCCCCCCTTCTTCACCTTCGTCCCCCCGGCACCCAGCCCTGGCGGGTCCCCCGGGACCCTGAAGGGGCAACCGGGCCCCTCGCCCCGCCTGGACCCACGGCTGCTGGACACGGACGCCTTTGCCCTGGCCCAGGGCTCCCCCGGGGGCTTTGCCGGGCTGCCCCTGGCCCCCGCCTCACCGCTGCTGGAGGGGCCGGCGCTGGCCCCCACCAAGGCCCGCAGCCCCGGGGCGGGCGAGGGTCGCTGCGCCGTCTGCGGGGATAACGCCTCCTGCCAGCACTACGGCGTGCGCACCTGCGAGGGCTGCAAGGGTTTCTTCAAGGTAAGGGACCACCACCACCGCCCCCCCCCCCCCGATCCACTGTCGGGATGTTCCCACAGTGCTTTGCAGCAGCGGGAGGATGCTGAGGGTCACCCTGGGGAGGAGCAGGGCAGGGAGCGCAGCCCCGGGAGCCCTCCCCACGGACGCGGAGCCGGATGCCGGGTCGGAGCGGGAGACGGGGGAGGACAGAAGGGCTTTTGTTCGGCGGCTTGGTGCCCCGGGCTGAGCTTGGGCCGCTCCTTCCCCGTCCGCAGCGCACGGTGCAGAAGAACGCCAAGTACATCTGCCTGGCCAACAAGGACTGCCCCGTGGATAAGCGGCGGAGGAACCGCTGCCAGTTCTGCCGCTTCCAGAAGTGCCTGGCCGTCGGCATGGTCAAAGAAGGTACCGGGGTCCCATCCTGGGGTGTGGGGGGGTCCCAGCAAGGAGTGGGGAGGCCCCACTCTGCAGCCCACCTGGCTGCGCTGAGGACACACACGCTCATTGCACGTCCCTCACCGCAGTGGTCCGGACCGACAGCCTGAAGGGGCGGCGGGGCCGGCTGCCCTCCAAGCCCAAGCAGCCACCAGATGCGTCCCCCGTCAGTCTCATCACTTCCCTGGTGCGGGCGCACATCGACTCCATCCCCAGTGCCACCAAGCTCGACTACTCCAAGGTAGGAGCGGTACCATCCTGCGCCCTCCCCGGGGCTGTGCCGAGGCCGGATCCTGACCCCGTTCCCATGGCAGTTCCAGGAATCGGTGCCGTGCCAGTTCGAGAAGGAGGACTCGGTGGACGTGCAGCAGTTTTACGACCTGCTCACCGGCTCCATGGACGTCATCCGCAAGTGGGCTGAGAAGATCCAGGGCTTCGCCGAGCTGCCCAAGGAGGACCAGGACCTGCTGCTGGAGTCAGCCTTCCTCGAGCTCTTCATCCTGCGCCTGGCGTATCGGTAAGACCCGGCACGGTGCGGTGCAGCGGGGAGCCCGGGGCTGTGCGGTTTGGGGTGACGTGCGGTCGTACCCGCAGCTCCAAGCCGGAGGAAGGGAAACTCATCTTCTGCAACGGAGTGGTGCTGCACCGCCTGCAGTGCGTGCGGGGCTTCGGCGAGTGGATCGACGCCATCCTCGAGTTCTCCCAGAGCCTGCACCGCATGAACGTCGATGTCCCCTCCTTCTCCTGCCTCGCCGCCCTCGTCATCATCACAGGTGAGACCCTCTGCCCGCTCCTTCCCTGCCTCTGTCCCCTTCCCCACCCTGCGGCCATCACCCTGGCCTCACGCCTCCGCGCGTGCGTGTGTGTTCCCCAGACCGCCACGGGCTGAAGGAGCCGAAGCGAGTGGAGGAGTTGCAGAACCGCATCGTGGGCTGCCTGAAGGACCACGTGGCGGCCGCCGGGGCCGAGCCGGGCCGCCCCGGCTGCCTCTCCAAGCTGCTGGGCAAACTGCCCGAGCTGCGCAGCCTCTGCACCCAGGGCCTCCAACGCATCTTCTACCTGAAACTGGAGGACCTGGTGCCACCACCGCCCATCGTCGACAAGATCTTCATGGACACGCTGCCCTTCTGAGCCCCCGGGTAGGGGGGCTGCCACCAGCCCTTGACCTGCCCCCCCCCCCCCCTTCTTGGGGACATTTGGGTCCCCCCCCTCAGATGCCTGGGTCCTCTTGGGGACACCCAGGTCCCCCATGTGCCTTCACGGCGCCGGGCGCAGACGCACAGCACCGCCGGTGCCTTTCCCCCCCAGGGGGGGACATCGCTGGCGCGGTGCTCCCCTTCTCCACTGTAAAAATGCCCCCATTGTAAATAGCGAGCGGCCGGATCCTGTACAGAGTGGGGAGCGCGGGGGTGAGGAAGGGGCTCCAGCCCCCCCAGCCTCATCCCCCTCCCCTTTATATTTTTTTTCTTTTTTTTTTTTTTTTTTCTCCTCTTTTGGCCTTTTTCTGTATATAAACTTGTACGTACATTGAGAGCCACTGCCAGGGGCTGTTTCTCTCGTGCGTCTCCCCAGTAATATCATCTGTATTTAATATATGGTGATTTGGAAGGGGGGGTGACAGCGGGCTGGGGACAGCTGGGGTGCCGGAGCTGCACGTTGCCCACGCCGCTGCCCTTGAACCGTCACTCACCCCCGCGGCGGCGGCTGCCGTGGCCCCACACCTGTTGCCCGCCTGATTTATCCTCCCCAAAATAACCGGGAAGCGTGACCGGGTCCCCCCCTCCCTGTGTCCCCAGGGATGTGGCCATTGGCAGGGCCAGCCCCAGTGGCGGGGGGGGGGGGGGGGGGGCAGTGATGGGGTTTGGGGTCCCTGTCCCAGGCAGGGGGTCTCAGGGAGCTGGGGACAGGGCATGGGTCCTGGTGCGTGGGGGGGGGGGGACATGCTGGGCTGGCACGGACCCCTGGCTTGTCCCCTTCATCTTACTGGGGACAGCCTGGCCCCGGAGCAAATGTTAATGGGGACACCAAGGGCCGGTGCCGAACAAGGGCCACATTGAGGTGCTGGGCCGGGGGGGCCCCGCGGCGGCGTGCAACAAGGGCCCCTCTGTCGTGTGTGTGTGTCCCCCCCCCTCACCGCCCGCCCCCGCCACGGGGAGAGCGCTGACGCACGGCGAGGCCGCGGCCGGGGGTCGGTTTGTGGGATGGGGCGAGGAGGGGGGGGGCAAGGAAAGCCTTGGGCAGCAGGGATGGGGAGGGGGCACAGGGTGGTCTACCGGCACGGCATATGGCTCTGCTCCGGCTGTGGGACAGGAGCAACCGTGCCGTACCGCGTGGCAGGAGCGGCTGCGCCATGCCGTGGGGCAGGAGCGGCCGTGGACGGCTCAGCAGCCGCCCGTCCCAAAGTCCGTCACGGTGCCGACCCGCACCCCGAAGCCACCGGGGAGGGCAGCCCTCGGCACTTCGGGGTCACGGCGGGGCGGTGGGTCCCCTGTCCCCTTCCCCACGGCACAGGGCTGGTTTCTGCCCACCTTGTCCTCAGCCCCGTCCTTGTCCCCATCCCGTTGGCAGGGACTGCGGCGGGAGGGACGGGGCCAATGGTGCCAGCGGGGCCAGGTAAAAATAGCCCCGCGGCCGGCTCCAGCCATGCCGGTTGCCCCAGGGGCTGCACGGCACAGACACATGTGTCACGACGTGTGCCCGGTCTTCTGCCAGGTGACATGCCACGGCCACCGCCCTCCCTGCTATTTACACCAGGACACGTGTCCCCACGGCCGTGTGGGGGGCCTGATGCCGAGACCGGACAGGGGACACTGGTGTGATATGGGGTCGGTGTCCCAAATCCCCATGGCCCTATGTCCCCCATGTCCATCCATCCTTCTCTCCCCCATGTCCCTTTCTCCAGTATCACCGGTATCCCTGTGCCCCGTGTCCCCTGTCCCTCGTGTCCATGTGTCCCCCATGTCCCCCATGTCCATCCATCCCTCTGTCCCCCGCATCCCTTTCTCCAGTATCCCCGCTGTCCCTGTGCCCTGTGTCCCCTGTCCCTTGTCTCCATGTGTCCCCTGTGTCCCATGTCCATGTGTCCCCCGTGTCCCGTGTCCATGTGTATCCCGTGTCCCCTGTGTCCCCCGTGTCCCTGTGTCCCCCATGTCCCCCATGTCCATCCATCCCTCTGTCTCCCGCATCCCTTTCTCCAGTATCCCCGCTGTCCCTGTGCCCCGTGTCCCCTGTCCCTTGTGTCCATGTGTCCCCCGTGTCCCGTGTCCATGTGTACCCCATGTCCCCTGTGTCCCCCGTGTTCCCCCGTTGTCCCAGATCCTCGTGTCCCTCCTTTCCCCATGTCCCCATATTGGTGTCCCCCATGTCCCTGTGGCTCCCGTGGCCCCTGTGTCCCCTCTCCCCATGTACACCCCCGTGCTCTCTCCTTGTCCCTTGTTGTCCCCCCGTCCTGGGTCATGGCCCTTGGGGGGGGGTCACCGGGGTCACCGGGGGTCACCGGACCCCCAGCCCCTCTGCAGTACCGCCGCGGAGCCTCCGGCCCGGGGGGGGGCGCTGTGCGCTTAGGAGAGCCCCGAGGAAGTGAGCCGCTCTGCACCGCCCTATGCCCAGCTCTGTGGCGTCCCTTCCCGGAACGAACCAAACGGGTAGCGATGCGGAAGGGGGGGGGCAAGCCGCGGAACGGGAACGGCCATTCCATTCCCGGGCCTCACCGCGGCCTAAAACGGCATCGCTGGTCACAGCGTGAACGAAACGAGGTGTAGATTGAGGAAATACGGCTGCTGCAGCGGGAGGCGCCGCCGTTTCGGTAAATGGTGTGTGCCGACCTCCCCCCTTACCTAGATGGGCTGCCCCACTTCCCTCCTCCCCGCCGTCAGATGGTCGGTCCCGGGCGGTGAGTGCGGGCCCGGCCGGCGGCGCTGAGGGGGCCGCGGCCCCGGGGGAGGGTGAGGGGGGCTGGGACCACGGGAGAGGGTGAGGGCAGCTGGGGGCCGAGGAGGAGCCGGGGTCCTCGAGGGTGAGGGGGTCTGGAGCTCTGCGAGGGGGGAGAGTCGGTGAGGGGGGGGCGACGTCTGGGGCCCTGTGGGGTGTTTGAGGGGCCCGGACCGGGACCCCTGGGCCCCTGAGAGGTGGGGGGGGGGGGTCGGACCGTGACGCCTGGGTCCCTGAGAGGTGGGGAGGGCACACACTGGGACACCAGGGTTCCCAGGGAGTGAGTGAAGGTGGGTGGGTAGAGGGGCTGTTGCCCAAGCGGGGGCACAACTCACCCCCCCGCCAACACCCTTTTTTCCCTCACAGGACCTGCTGTAGCACCCCCCCGGAACCACCCCTGCCATGAATTGCCGTGCGGAGGTGCTGGAGGTGTCGGTGGAGGGTCGGCAGGTGGAGGAGGCCATGCTGGCGGTGCTCCACACCGTCCTGCTGCACCGCAGCACCGGCAAGTTCCACTACAAGAAGGAGGGCACCTACTCCATCGGCACCGTGGGCACCCAGGATGTGGACTGTGACTTCATTGACTTCGCCTATGTCCGCGTCTCGTCCGAGGAGCTGGACCGGGCCCTCCGCAAGGCCGTCGGGGAGTTCAAGGTAAGGGAGCCTCACGGGGACCCATTGGGGATGAAAGCGGGAGCTTAAAATCCTATAGGCTGTGCCATGTCCTTGCCTGGGAAGGGAAAGTCAGTCCCTGGCCCTCCCTGAGCCAGGCCACATGCTCTCTCGGCAGGACGCATTGCGCAACTCGGGCAGTGACGGGATGGGGCAGATCTCCCTGGAGTTCTACCAGAAGAAGAAGTCGCGCTGGCCCTTCTCAGATGAGTGCATCCCCTGGGAGCTGTGGACCATTAAGGTGAATGTGGTGAACCTGGCTAACGAGCAGGAGCGGCAGATCTGCCGGGAGAAGGTGGGTGAGAAACTCTGCGAGAAGATCATCAACATCGTAGAGGTGATGAACCGCCACGAGTACCTGCCTAAGATGCCCACCCAGTCGGAGGTGGACAATGTCTTCGACACCAGCCTGAAGGACGTGCAGCCTTACCTGTACAAGATCTCCTACCAGATCACGGACTCCCTGGGCACCTCGGTCACTACCACCATGCGCCGGCTCATCAAGGACACGCTGGCTCTGTAGAACTGGGTGCCATGAGGCAGGTTCACCCCGCATGGTGGGACCTCTCCGGCACAGCCCCTGGCTCTTTGGGACAGCATCTCTGCTTGGATCCCTCCTCTCCACCTCCAAAAAGCCTCTGCAAGGAGCTGGACTCAGCCTGGTCCTTAATTGGGGGTTGCTGCTGGTTTGGTTTGCACTGCAGGGCGCTTGCCCATCCTGGAGAACCGGCTCCGCAGCTCCCAGGGGTGGTGAGTCCCCAGGGCGGGAGGTGCTGGTTGGCGCTTGCGGCATTGGCTTGGCGCTGGCCCCAGCAGAAAGCGGTGCTGGGGATCAGCACGGGGAGGGGATGACGTCTGAACCCTGTCCGGCCCCACCTGCGGCTGCTCTCTAACTTAATTTGCTCGGCACAGCCAGTGCCAGCCTCGTCACCGCATGTCACCCCTGGTGGCACCCCTGTCCCTGGGACTGAGCCGCTTCCCTGCGGGGCCTGGAGACGAGCTCACTGCCTCCTCTGGGGCAAAAATAAAGTATTTCTCCTTTCACGTGGAGTCTGGTCACGTCCTGGTTGTTGATGGGGCCAGTGTCCATGGGATGGGAGGGAAATGGGTGCCAAGGCTGAGCTGGGGGACCCCACCGTGTCCCCGTGCGGTGGGGCTCAGCGGCTGCAGTGGGGAGAGGCAGGGATGGGGGGGGCTGACACCCCTGGTCCGGGTCAGTGCTGCCTACACCCTGGGAGCGGTACCCCAAGTGGGGCAGCCCTGGCTGCCCCCCAAGCACACCCAGGGGAGGGGATGGGGCGAACCCCCTTCTGTGCAGGACTCTGCACTCCTCCACTGCACCAAGGGGGGGGCAAAGCTACTTCCCTCCCCCGGGGTGGGGCATCTGCTGGGCACCAGCTTCTCAACCAAGCGAGGGGGGCTGCGCGGGCAGCTAAGACGGTCCCTGACATCACTTAAACCCTCCCTGTCCGTCACCGCTCTGCTGCCACCGCCCTGCTCGCCAGCACTCTGCTCCTGGGAGGAAGAGGAGGAGGAGATGAACTCCACGCTGGCGCAGGCCAGCGCCTGGGGGGACACGCGGGTGGCCGAGGCTGCCCAAATTGCTGTCGTCCTGGTGCTCTGCCTCACCGTCACCTTCGCCATCTTCTTCCTCGGCTGCAACCTGCTGCTGCAGGCGGAGAGCCTGGTGGCAGCCCCGGCGCAGGGAGAACAGCAACCATGCCATGAGGCTGAGGGAGCTGCCGAGGGGGCGTAGGGACCAGCCCGAGCCCAGCGGATGGATGGATGGATGGACGGATAGACAGATGGATGAACAGCAGCATCTTTGCCCACAGCATCTTCGATGGCACTTGGGGACGGAGCGGGACGGCGCTGGGTACCACAGCGTCCCCGGCTTGTACAGATGGATTAAAAGGCAACGGGGCCAGCGGAGCTGCTGGGGGAGCCGGTCCTGGGCCAGGTCTGGATCTGGCCATGGGCGCGGCAGCACTGGTAATCCCCCTCAAGAGGATTAGGGGAAACTTTTATTCTGTTTCAGGGCTAATCCCTGGGCTGGTGGGGCAGGCGCTGCTCGTGGCTCAGGGAGGGAGACCAGGCACCTGCCCTGCCACGGGGTGGGCTGCATCCTGCCCCACTGTGCCATGGCTGCACAGCTGCTGGGGGGGGTCTGGGGCCACATCCTGCCCCTCCCAGCCCCTTATACCCCGACAGCAGAGATGCCAGGGCTGCATCCTGCCTTCCCGAAACCCTTTCTGCCCTTCTCCTAGGGACGCAATGACCGCATCCCGCTCCTCCCAGCCCTTTAGACCTCGCAATGGCCGCATCCTGCCCGAAACTGCCTGCTAGCAGGGGGTCCCGTGGCTCCATCCTGCCCTTCCATGCCCCCTTTGCTCTGCCCTAGCGATGTTCAGGTCTCATCCTGCCCCTCCATCCTCCTTTTCCTTTGCTCCTGGGGCTACATCCTGCCCCTCCACCCTCTACTGCAGCTCCCTCCAGCCCCTAAGCCACTCCCAGTCTCCCACAGCTGCCAGCAGTGGGGTGAACTGACCCCCCCCCCCCCCCAGCAGGTCTCCCCCCCTCCCTTAATCCTGCAGCTTTAATAACACTGCCACAAAACTTGCTTAAGGGTCTGGTCCCTGTACATGCATGTCCCCCCCACCCAGGGAGACAGGACCCCCAGCATGGGGAGGTCCCCAGATGCCTGGGTCGCCTCTGTGCCTCCCCCAGACACCCCCCCCCCGCCCCTCCAAGCAGGCAGTGGCCATGTAAAAGACTCCATATATTTCACATGTACAAAAAGTCACTGGGGAGGGTCCGGGGGGGGGTCTGGGGTGGGGGGCACCATCCTGCTGCCCCCCCTCCCCACCCCGGCCTGGCTTTGGTCCCTTTTTTTGGCAATTAGTGTTCACATCAGTGGTCAAAGTGACGAGCGTGCGGGGGGGGGGGGCTCTGGGGCGGTGACCTCCACTGGGATGAGGGGACCCCGATGGGGAGGGGGCACCCCGTGGGTCAGCCACCGGCACTGGGCCCCTACCGCAGCCGGGGACAGGATTTGGCCTCTGCCACAGGCAGGCTGGGGGGGTGGTCCGGGCAGTGAGCCCCCCCCAGGTGCAGGGGACAGGGACACTGCCTGCGAGCCTGGGCGAGGACGGTGGCACGAGGACATTCCCCCCCTTGCACAGTGTCGGGGGGAGGACAGAGCCCTCCCCTGGCACCTACAGGGCAGAGCAGGGTGAGGAGGGGAAACTGAGGCAGCCCAGTTGCTGCAGCTCCCCACTCCCCCCCCTCCACCACCCAGGGTCCTTACCCTCGCTCGGCTACAGGCGGATCCACCTGCGGGCTGTGGGACGGAAGGGACAGTATTAGGGGACACCTGGCCTGGGGGATGGTCCCAGGTGACCCCCTCCAGGGCCGAGGCAGCTCGGAGGCAGCCCTCCACGCACTGGGCTGGGACCCAGTATCGCACTGGGACCCTGCTCTGGGATCCAGTTTTGCACTGGGACCCCATGCTGGGATTCAGTATTGCACTGGGAACCCACGCCGCAGCAAAGACCCCATGCTGGAAACCCAGTCTTGCACCAGGACCCTTACTGGGACCCAGCCTTGGAACGGGATCCTGTGCTGGGACTCAGCCTGCAGTAGGATCTGTGCTGGGATCCAGTATTGCACTGGGACCCTGCACTGCATCAAAGACCCCACGCTGGGAACCCAGCCTTGCACCAGGATCTTTTGCCAAGATCTTGTGCCAGAACCCCAACGTTGCACCGGAATCCTGTGCCCAGATCCAGCCTTGCACCAGGATCCTGTGCCAGGATCCTGTGCCCGGATCCAGCCTTACACCGGGATCCTGTGCCGGGATCCTGTACTGGCACCCAGCCCTTGCACTGGGATCCTGTGCCGGGACCCAGCCTTACACTGGGATCCTGTGCCGGGATCGAGCCTTGCACCAAATTCCCACACCAGGACCCTGCTCCGCTCCAAGGGGCTGGGGCAGGGGGGGTGCCAGGCACCCCGGAGTGATGGCATGCGGGGAGAGGGCATGCAGGAGGGGGCATGCGGGGCCAGGGGGGATCCAGGGGTCTTGGGGGGAGGTCCCGGGGGGACCGGGCATGCAGGTGGTACCTGGGGGCTAACAGCTGGACTCGTCGTGGTGGGACGGGTCGCAGAAGAAGCGCGAGCCCCGCTTGGCGGTGCGGGCCGTGAACGGGACGCTCTTCAGCGCTGCAGGGGGGGGGGCACGGGCAGGGGGGAAGCGGACAGGGAGACGTCAGCCCCCGCACGCAGGCGAGACCCAGGTGTCCGGGTCGGGGGGAGCGGCGGGGGCCGTACCGGTGATGATGTCCTCGATGGTGCCATCCTTGCCCTCGTAGACGGGGCGATGGTCCTTGGCCTGGCGCCGCCGCAGCTCCGCAATCAGCTCCTGCTGCTGCCACTTGTTCCGCTGCGAGGGAGACGCAGGGGTCCCGGGTTGGGGACACGGGTGCCTCCTCCGTGTCCCCCCACCCAGGCGCCCATCCAACGCTCACCTTCTCCTGCTTCTTAGCCTCCTGCGCCAGCAGCTTCTCCCGCATCACCTCCTCCTGCTTCTTCCGCGTCTCGTTCTCCTGCTCCGCATCCTGCCAGGGCGAGGGGGTGGCGGTGGGAGCCAGCCCCCACCCCAGCACCAGTGTCACCGACCCCCCCCCATGTGTCCCCTCCCGGCCCCACCTCACCTTGTAGGAGCGGATGAACCGGACAAAAACCGGGAAGAAGACGGACGGGGGAGTCGTCTTGGGGCTCTCGCCGAAATACCGCACCACCGTGTTGTAGGCGTCCTGGGTAGGGGGACGGGATGGTCACCGACGGGCTGCACGTCCCGCAGCTCCTGGTGGCCTCCTGGCACGAGGGGCGTGCAAAGACAGACGTGCACGAGGGGCGTGCAAAGCAGAGCAGGCGTGCATGAGGAGTGCGTAAAGCAAGGCATGCACGAGGGCTGCGCAAAGCAAGATGTGCACGAGGGCCGTGCAAAGCAAGGCACGCACGAGGAGCGTGCAAAGCAAGGCAGGTGTGCACGAGGAGCGTGCAAAGCAAGGCATGCAAGAGAGCTATGCAAAGCAAGGCACGCAAGAGAGCTATGCAAACCAAGGCGCGCATGACATGGCGTGTGCAAGGGCCGTGCAAGGCACAGCCGCTCCGCAGCCCTCACCTCGGCCGTCCGCGCGTCCTTCTGCAGCCGCTCCAGCTTGCCCTCGCTGGCGGCCAGGAAGGAACGCAGGACGCTGTTCTCGTGCAGCCCGCACTCCCGTCGCAGCAACTCCATCCCCCGGCCCAGCTCCTTCACGTCCAACAGCACGTTCTCCAGGGACACTGCGGGGCCACAGGGACGGGTCAGGGGACCCACAGCCCCGGGGGATGGCGAGCTGGGGGCATGGGGACGGGGGGGGCACCTGCAGCCGCCTTCTCCACGAAGTGCAGCTCCTGCCAGAAGGTTGCCAGCTCGGGGTACTTCTCCCGCACCGTCAGCGCGATGAAATGCAGCAGCGTCATCTTCCTGTCCGTTGACTTGGTGTCCAGGAGCTGCAGGACGATTTGGGGGTAGGTCATGGCTGTGGCATGGGACCTTGGGGAGCCCACGCGGTCCCAGGGAGTCTGGGGTTGCCCACCAGGTCCAGGCTCTGCAGTTTGAAGCCGTAGACAGCGCCGCGTTTGCTGCTGTTCATGTAGTTGCCCAGCGCCAAGATAATCTGCAGGGGAAAAGCACCAGGGATGGTGGGGTCAGGGAGGAGCGAGACCCCCCATGGGACCCCCACCTGCCCAGCTACGGGCGAGGATGGAGGGCAGGACTCCAACCCAGCTTGTCCCCACGTCCTCTGGCCTCCCCACGCTCACCTCCAACATGTGCTTCAGCTTCTGCGAGGACTTGACGGAGGCCGAGGCCGCAATGATGGCATTGAGCTGCTGCAGGGGGACAGAACGGGGCGGGGGGGGCTCAGCTGGGGTGCAGGGTCCAGGCACCCCCAGTGGGTGCAATCCCCCTGCCTCCCCGACTCTGTACCGGCGTCAGCATCTGGAGGTTTTCGGTGAAGTTGCCGAGGAAAGCCATGATGGCCATGCGCTGGGGCAGCCGCTCCACCTTGCTGAACTGCAGCATGAAGCGGTCCTCGTCCGCCAGCTCCTCCAGCGGCTTGCGCTCCCGCTCGTACTGCCGCAGCGCCTTCACCTCCGCCTCCGTCGGCAGGAACCGCATCAGGCACTCCACGAAGTCCACCGGCAGCGTCGCCAGGTCGAACCTGCCCCGCGCCCGCACCGTCGGGGATCGGCTCCCCGCTGCACCCCAACCAGCTCCTTGCACCATGCCTCGGCACCCCTGCACCCCAAACAGCCCCCACCCTGCACCCTGCATGGACCCACTGCACCCCAGCCAGACCCCCTGCATCCTGCCTGAGCACCATTGCACCCCAACAAGACCCTCGCACCCCAACCAGACCCCCTGCACGCTAGCAAGCCCCCTTGAAGCCTATCTAGCCCCTCTGCACCCCAGCCAGCCCCCCTGCACCCTGCCTGGTCCCATTACAGCCCAAACAGCCCCCCCAGCACCCTGCTTGGCCTCCCTGCACCCTGCGTGGACCCATTGCACCCCAGCCAGACCCCCTGCATCCTGCCTGAGCACTATTGCACCCCAACAAGACCCTCACACCCCAACCAGATCCCCTGCACCATAGCAAGCCCCCTTGAAGCCTACCTAGCCCCTCTGCACCCCAACCAGCCCCTCTGCACCCTGCCTGGTCCCATTACAGCCCAAACAGCCCCCCCGGCACCCTGCTTGGCCCCCTTGCACCCTGCCTGAGCCCCACTGCACCCCAGCCAGCCCCCCTGCACCCTGCCTGAGCCCCATTGCACCCCAACCAGACCCCCTGCACCCTAGCAAGCCCCCTTGAAGCTTACCTAGCCCCTCTGCACCTCAACCAGCCCCCCTGCACCCTGCCTGGTCCCATTACAGCCCAAACAGCCCCCCCAGCACCCTGCCTGGCCCCACTGCACCCCAACCAGCCCCAACTCATCCCGCCTGACCCTCTGCACCCCAACCAGCCCCCCTGCACCTTGCCTAGCTCCCCTGCACCCCAGCCAGCCCCCCTGCCACCCCCACTAGCCCCCCTTGAACCCTGCCAGGGTCCCCTGCACCCCAGCGAGCCCACCAGCCCCCCCAATACCCCTCCGCTGCACCCCAGCGCGGGGGCACGTACGTGTGGATGGCCCTGCAGATCTCCTCGGTGCCGCGGCCCGCCTTGCGCAGGGTGATGGCCAGGTTCTTGGCCCGGTTGGCTTCCAGCAGCGTCACCTTGCTGGCCGCCTTCTGCGACGCCTTGTTCTTGGCGCAGACGAGGTCGAGGGCCGGACCCTGCGCTTTGGTCTTGAAGAGCTCCTCGAAGCGCTCCAGGTCGAGATCCTGGTGGGACAAGGATGAGGGGCGGGGGGGGGCTCAGAGGTGGGAGCAGCGGCGGTGGCACCCACCCAGCCGCTCGGGGACGAGGGTGCTGGGCTCACCTCCAGCACTCGCTCGTCGTCCAGCTCGCTGAACACCGTCCCACTGATCTGGTTGGGCTTCAGCGCCGTCCAGTTGAAGACGGGCAGCCGGAACTTGGTCTTGATGGGTTTCTTGATCCGGATGGCTGCCAGCGGAGCAGGAGCCGGCTTAGCCCCCACCGGGGCAGGGGGACATATCCTGTGCCCACCCTGAGCCACCCGAGCCCGGCGCATTGGTCCCCAGGCTGTCACCATCCCCTGTGCCACCCCATCCCTGCGCCACGGTCCCTGCACCCGTCCCTCGGTGACTGCAACCCTGACACCCCGCTGCCTGCAAGCCTTCCCCTTCTCTGTCCCCACCGTCCCCGCACCGTCCCCATCCCCACGGTCCCCGCACCCTCCCCACCTACCCGAGAGCCCGACGGTCAGAGCGATGGAGGGTGAAGCCCCGGGCAGCGGCGGGGCTGGGGGGCACTTGCCTGCGAAGGAAGGTGAGGGTGAGACCGTGCCCCAGCAGGGATGGCCCAATTTTGGGGACCCCCCCAGCCTCGGGAGTGGTCCGGCACAAGGCACACCCCATTTTTGGAGCCCCCCCCCCCCCCATGTCCTGGGGATGCCCAGCTCCGGGATGCTGCAGTTTTGGGGATGCCCCAGAGACTCCCCCATCCTCACCTGGCAGCGGGGGTGCGGGGGGTGGCAGGGGGGGTGGCGGGGGTGGTGGGGGGGGTGCAGCCTCCACGGGGGGCAGGACGGGGAGCCGCAGGGCCTCCTCCAGGGGTTCGGGCTCGGGCTGGGGAAGGGGCTCGATGCCCGGTATGGGGGGCGGCTCAGAGCCGTAGCGCCGCCGGAAAGCCTCGTCCTTCTCCTTAATCATCCGCCGCAGCGTGTGGACCTGGTGGCTCGTGTGCTCGTAGGTCTCCTGGGGACGGCAAGCGTCAGGCTGGGGGGACGGGGGACGGGACCCTGCCCCGCTCCCCACAGCCCCCCCCCCATGTACCTTGACCATCTCCAGCTCCTTCTCCCGCTGCAGCAGCTGCTTCTCCAGCTCTGCCACCCGCATCATGTTCTCGTTCTCCAGGTCCAGCAGCTTCTCCGTTAGCTGGGGAGGGGGGATATGTGGCTGTGACACTGGCTTGGGGACCACCCACCCCCCCGGTATCACTGTTGATCTCCCCAGGGGCAAAGCCAGACCCTGGGAGGGGATGCCCCAGGACATGACGAGGAGCATCCCCGCGTCCCCCCGCATTCACATACATGGGACAGATGCTCCTCTAGCTCTTCCACCTTCTCCAGGGCCACGTTCTTGGTCTCAGCGTCCTCCAGCAGCCCCCCCACGTCAAAGACATTGTCCAGGTATGCCTGGATCTGCACCTGCAGCTTCTCGCTCTCTGTGTGCCTCGACTTCTGCAGGCGTCGGGGCAGCGTCAGGGATGGGGGGGGCTCCTTGGGGCAGCCCCCCTGGCCCCCCGACCCCCTGTACCTGCAGGAACTCCTCCAGCCCCAGCTTGGTGAACTCGTACTGGAGATGGACGCGAAAGTTCATGTCCTCCACCGAGTGCACCACAATGTTGATGAACTGCATGCAGGCGACCTGCGGGCAGGGCTGGCGTCACCAGGAGCCCCCCCAGCACCCCCTTTTGTCCCAGAGACCCTCACCCAGGACCGGGTGTCCCACCATGAAGTCGATGCTGCTGTCCTCGTTGCGGAAGTAGTCCATCAGCCGCTCGAAGCGGTGCTTCTCCTTGCAGACCTGAGCGGGCAGCAGACATGGGGTTAACCTGGCTTTGCCCCTCCACTGGCCACTGGTCCCCCATCCCCTGGGCTCCAGTCTCCTAATCCCAGCCTGGTACCCCCAGATCCCCCATTCCAGCCTGACTTCATCTTGCCTGATCCCTCCGCGTTCCAGAATCCCCATCCCAGCCTGGTCCTGGTGTCCCCCATTGCTCCATTCCCTGGGTCCTGGTCCTCAATCCCAGCCTGAGCGTGGTGCCCCCAGTGGCCCCCATCCCAACCTGCTCCTGCAGCCCCCGCTCCCCCCGTACCTCCTTGAAGTTGTCGAAGGCAGCGAGGATGATCTCGTGGCCGCCCCTCACCAGGCAAACGGCCGCCAGCAGCTCCAGCACCAGCGCCTTTGTCCTAGGGCAGAGCAGCACCGTCACCATCAAACCTGGCCGGCACCGGGACCACCCCCACCAGACCCCCCCGCTCTTACCTTGGGTTCTTGTTATTGAGGCTCAGGGCGATCTCGTTGACGGCATGAGGATGGGACATGACCAGGTTGAAGCCGTACTGTGGGGACGGAGCGGGGACGGCGTTAGCAGTGCCGGCGCGGCGGCAGCGGCAGCATCGGTGTCCCCCCCATCGCCGGGCGGTGGTACCTGGTAGTTCATGATGGCCCGAAGACACATGATGCAGAGATGGACGTCATCCTTCTGGCTCACCAGGCGTGAGTTCTTCAGCGCCCTGCGGCTCGGCAGCGTGCCATAGCTGGGGGGGGGACACACACAGGGCACCCATGAGCGGGACCCTCGCACCGCCGGTGCTGCACCGCCAGCGCTCGCCCGGGCGGGGGAACCGGCCCCGTGGGGACCATGATGGGGACAGCATGGGGACAGCATAGGGACAGCAGGGTTTTTGGAGGGGCAGAGGCAGAGAGAAGCGGCTGGAGGGCGAGAGGGACAGAGGCTGGCGGAGACTCGGAGCAAAGCCGCCGCGAGCACCGGGCCGGCCCCGGGCAGCCGGTACTTACCCGGCGGGCGAGCGGCGAGGTGGGCGCAGAGGACAGAGAGAGAGAGCGCAGCCAGAGAGGGGGGGGCCCGGCCCTGGAAGCAGAGATGGGGCGCGTTACCCCGGGGCGCGGGGGCAGAGCCAGAGCGGGGGGCGAGCGGAGGCAGCGCGGCCGCGGCAGGCAGAGGTACGGGCAGGCGGCGTGGGCAGGACGATACGGCAGCGCCGAGCTGCTACGGGTGGGCAGGGCACGGCACGCGCGGCCGGCAGGATGGGACGCGGCGCGCAAGGCGGCGCAGGATGCGGCACGCGTGGCACGAGGCACAGCGTGGCGCTCGGGGCGCACCACGGGGCAGCCGGCGCAGAGGACGTGGCACGTACCGTGCACACGATGGTGTACGGCACAGGGCAGGATGGTGCACGGCCCAGTATGCACCACGGGCAGGGCGGTGCGTGGCACAGGGCAGGATGGCGCACGGCGCAGCACGCACCACGGGCAGGATGGCGCATAGCACGGCGTGCACCACAAGGCGGTGAGCACACGGCATCCACCGCAGGCAGGATGGTGCGTGGCATATCACACACCGGGGGCAGGATTGCGCGTGGCACGGGGCACGACGGCACGGCACACGCCGTGGCAGGATGGTGCTTGGCATAGCGCACGCCGCGGGCAGGACGGTTCACGGCCCACGGCAAGATGGTACGTGGCATATCACACACCGCGGGCAGGATTGCGCGTGGCACGGGGCACGACGGCACGGCACACACCGTGGGCGAGACGGCGCACGGCACGGCACGCACCACGGGCGGGACGGTGCCCGGCACAGCACGCAGCAAGCGGCGGCACCGTGGCCGGCCAGAACCGGCAGAGCGGGGCAGCTGCCGGGCGCATCGGCGGGACGTACCCCTGCAGCCGGCCGGCGCGGCGGGTACGTACCGTAGGGCGGTCTGGCGGGCAGAGCGGGCGAGGCTGCTGGCGAAAGGGGCGGGCAAGGCGCTGGGATGCTGCAGATCCTCGATGGACCTGCTCCAGGCGCGCAGCTTTTCCAGCGCGCCGTCCTCGCCGCCTTCCAGGCCCTCAAAATCCAACCTGGGTGGGAGACGCGCGCTGGGTAGGGGGGTGGGGGGTGGGAGCGGGAGAGCACACGGCTTCGGCGCGGAGCGGCGCAGCCACCGCGGCAAAGCGTTGAAGCGGGTGGCGGCTGAACAGCGGCGGGGCAGGGAGAGGCGCGAGGGTGGCCCTGGGACCCCCCCCACCCCACCCCATCCCCGTATCCCTCGGGATCCCACGGCAGGCGGGTCCCACGGTGCCGGCTGGGCTGCCCCGGTGCCGATAAGGAGCCGAGCGGTATCGGCCGCCTGCAGCAGGGAGCTGCCACAGGGCACCGGGACCCTCCACATCCCAGTACCCCAGGGGACCCCCCCCCCTCTCTTCCCCTGCACCCTACTCACATGACGGCACACTGGGCGAAGGACAGGTAGTTCACCAGCACATCCAGCCCCTTGTTCTCATCGTTGAGGAACTCGCGCACCCACCTACAGCACCAGGCACCCATCAGGGCCCAGAGGAGCTGGTGACCCCCCCCCTGCCAGCATGATCCCCCCCACCATAGGGACCCCCGGCCCAGTACAGGGATGGGGACGGGACAGCGGGGGCATCCCGGGGCTCCGGTGGCGGTTGCAGCCCCTCTGCTATCGCCGGTACCAGCGCCGGCACGGCTTTATCTACCGGCTGCAGGGTGGGGAGGGCTCGGCCCCCGGCGCAAGGCGGGAAGCTGAGCTGGGTGCTGGGGCTGTACCCCCATCCCCAACCCTGGGCACCCCGGGGTGGGGGGGATTCGGGGTGCCCCTGCCCCCCTGGGTGGGTATTAGGGTGCACGTGTGAGGCGCTGAGATGTGCCGGGGTCACGGTGGGGGGGGTGTGGGGGGGTGTGTAAGGCGAGGGGGGGGCGGTTTGCACCCGAGGGGGTGCACACGGCGTGGGTGTGCACGTGTGTGGGGAGCGTGCACAAGGTGCGTGTGCATGGGGGGGGGTTCACAGGGGGGAGGGCAGCGTGCACGGGATGTCCATGTGCATGGGGGGGGTGGTCTGGGGGGGGGGGTTGCATGCATAGGGAGAAGGACTGTGTGCACGGAGCGGGGGGGGGGCTGTGCACGAGGCAGTACGTGTGTGCACGGGACCGGGGGGGGGGGGGGAAACGAGCGTGCACACACAACGAGGGCTCACGGCCTTGGGGGTCCCACGCGTGCCCCTGCCTGCAGCCCTGCCCGTGGCCGGGGGCGGTGAGTCAGGCAGTAGCGGGAGCCGGGATGGGGGGGCCGCGGCCGCCCCTTTCCTGCCGGCGCCAGCCCCTCGCCCCAGCCCGTTTCCTGTCTCTGGCTTGCTGCTATTTTTGGGCCGCGGGCGGGGAAGAACCGAACGGCGGGGCCGGTGGCGGGGCCGGTGGTGGGGCATAGCCCAGCACGTGCACGAGCCGCCCCGAGCATGCGGGCACGACCGCGCCGCCGGGCACCCGCCGGTGACATCGCCGTCCCTCTCCGGTCAGCCCACGCGGCTCCGGTACGTTCCCTCTCCCACGTGGCGGAGGGGGACGGAAGGGTCAGGATGCCGCCGGCTCGGGGATGGTGCCGAATCCTCCGGTGCTGGGAGGAGTCGGGCAGGATCTGGCCGCGCTGCTGCTTCGGCGCAGGGCGTCATCGCTGGCCCATCCGCCCGCGGCATCCACCCCCGGGACCTGCCCGCCGGCGGCCCTGGCCCACGGCACAGCCGGGGCAGGAACCGGCCCAGTTCCTGCAGCGCCTCCGACTTCCCCTGCAGCTGCAGCAGGGCTGGTCCTGGGACCCTGTGCCCCCCCCCCGGAACCCTGTGCCCCCCCCCACCCCGGTACCCCACGCTCACCCGATGTGGTTCGTCCTCAGGCTGATCTCCAGCTCGCGCAGGACCTTGGTCGACTCCTGCACCCTCCTCCTGAACTTCTGGGGGCAAAGCAAGGCTGAGCCATGCCCCCCCCCAACCTCCCCAGACCCCCTGGATACCCCCCCAAGCCCTTCCCAAGCCCCTCACCTTCCGCGTGACACCCGGCTCCAGGAAGCTGCGCAATTTCTGGATGTAGGCGTGGGGGGGGCTCTTCACCTGGAACCGCTCCTGGGGGGGGGACGGGGAGGGGGGATGTTGGTGGCACCGGCACGGCAGCACAGCTCCCCCCCCCCCTCCAGGACCCCTCATGGCCCCCCCAGTCCCCCACCTGGTCGCAGATGAGGTCCCACTTCTTCTCGTTGTCGTACTGGCGCAGGAGCCGGGCTTTGTCCGGGGGCAGGTTCATGGAACTCTGGGGGCAAAGCAGGGGGCGTCACCCCAGGGGACACAGGGACGCTGACCCCCCCCGAGGGCACCCAAACCTATGGCACAGCCAGGGTCCCCCTCCAAGAGCACCCAGACCTGTAGCACAGCCAGGGTCCCCCCCAAGGGCACCCGGCTCCATGGCATGGCCAGGGTCCCTGGCACTGGGAAGCACTGGTGGGCACGGAGCCACGCGCGTGGCACGGGGATGGCAGTACCACCGGGGCCACGTGCCAGCCGCCGGCAGCACCAAATCTCCCCAGCGCCGACACGTCCTTCCTGTCTGCGCCCGCTTCCTCGCCGGCAAACCGCAGCCTCCGTTCTCTGACCGCGGCACGACGCCCAGCAGCGATGCCCGGCTCGCCGGGGCGCCGGGCATCTTCGTGGCAGAACCCGGGGATCGCTGGTGAAGGATACGGTCCGGAGCACCCGTATCATGGGACACCACAGTGGAAACTGGGGATGCCAGATGATGGTGGGCTTGGGGATGCCCCAGCGGGTGATGCCACCCTGGTGGGCGATGCCATCCTGGTGAGGCAGCTCCCGGGCAGTGCCATTAGCAGGAGCCAGTCATCACCGCAGCCGGGAGGTGCTGGCACTCCACCCGTCCCGTGGCAACTAAAATTATCCCTCCCCTGGTCATCCTGGCCCCGCGGAGCCGCAGGAAACCGGGGCAGAGCCTGGGTGAGGCCGTGCACCTCTGGGAGGGGGGGGGGACACGACAGTGCCACGGGAGCGGGAATGTCACCGCCAGGATGGGGTCCCCCCAAAATTGCCCTGGGGACGGGGACCGTACCTCCCTCCCCATGGGGCCATGCTTATTTGTACACAAAATCACACGGCCCCCCCCGGGGAACACCCCGGGGACAGAGGCGGGTGGGGGACAACACACGGAGGCCCCGGACAGGGGCGGGGGGCACCGGGGGGGCTTTGAAGAGCGGCCGCCTTCGCCGGCGTTCCCGCCGCTCGGCTTCCTGCCTTTGTGGCGGGAGCGGGGCCGCTCCCGGCTGGGCACTTCCTCCACCACCACCCCCACCCCCCCCCATCGGGGACCCCCCCTCCAGCTGCCCTGGGACTGAGCCCCCCTCCACCAAGGACCAGGGGCTACCCAGGCTGGAGCCCAGCCCAAGGTTGGGGGACACCCAGGGACGGATCCTGCCCGTCCGGGGGCCGCCGGCGCTGCAGCCCCATCACATGATGAAATATTTTCCTCCCCGGCGGTAGCTGGGCCAACGGCTGGGGCGGGGGAGAATTTTGGGGGTGGCGGCACTGGGGGCGAACCCCCAGTGCCGCCACCCCCAAAATTCCCCCCATCCCGGCGTCGTCATTGCCCGGCAGGATGTGTCCCCCCCCGCCACCGGCCCCACGGGGACTGGCTGCCGCATCCGCCCCGCGTGGGATGCAGGGACGGGCAACGGCCCCGCGGGTGGGTGCCCCTCGCCGCTGGTGGGACGGTCCCACGCTGGGGGTGCCGGTGCTCCCCGGTACCCCCCGGTTCCAGCTCCCAGAGCCCCGCGGGACCACGCTCGGCATTTCCTGCCCGGACGCGGCTTCCGCTGGCTACAGCCACCACCGGGACGGCGGTGCCAGGTGTCGGGGGCTGTGTACCCTGGGTGTCACCCAGCCGTGGTGGCCCTGCCAGGGTGTGTGTGTCCCCCCCCCCAAAAAAGCCAAGCCCGTACCGGCACCACGGATGGGCCACCCCACTGCCGACGGGCCACAGGGCCAGCCCGCTGCGCCACGAGCCATGTGCCAGTGGGACGCGGTGGCCCCCATGGCACGGGTGGTCCCGATGCCACCTGGGTCACGGCGTGGGGACGGGGTCACCGTCGAGCCACAGCCAGTTGCCAGGGTGGCACCGCAGCCTTGGCCGGTGACCGCTGCGGGAAGGCCACCGCCCCGGCCGTGACAGCAGACCGGGGACCACGCAGGGGACCCACACCCACGGGGACACCGCACCCACGGGGACCCCCAGCCCTGGGGACCCAGCACCCACGGGGCACCCCAGCACCCAGCCCCGTGTGCCGCCTCGATGGGACTTTCCCGGGTGAAAAAGTCCCGGGGCCAAAGGGGCCCCCCCCCCCGCCGGTAGCACCGGGAGTGGCGTCACCCCTCCCGGGGCTGTCCCGGACCGGACTTCCCCCGCGGCCACCCCCGGCCCCGCGGCCACTGCCCATCCCCGGCGGGCACCGGCGCTCCCTGCCCGCCCCCGGATCCTCCGGGCGCCGGTGCCGTCCCCGGTGGTGCCCGCCTGTCCGCTGGCCCCGCAGCCGGACGCCGGGAGGGGAGCGCGGTGGCGGGGCGCGTCCGGCCCGGGGAGGGGTCCCGGATAGGGGCGAACCAAGGAGGGCACAGCGGGACGGGAGGGAGCAGGGACGGAGAACGGGGGAAGCGCACCGGGAACCGGAGGGGAGCAGCGAGAAGCGGGCGGGGGCGCAACGGACGACCGGGGCCGAGACGGGGGTCGGTCTCTCACCAGCACCAAAGCGAAACGCTCCTCCAGCTCGCAAGGCTCCGGCATCGGCATCTTGCCCGGGGCGAGCAAACCGGGTCCCCCCGGGCCCGACGCTGACGCCGCTCCCGGGCCCCGGGGCAGCGCCTCCCCGTCCGCGCTCTCCACGTTCCCCATCCCCGGCCCAGGCACCGGGGGGCGGCGGGGGAGGCTCAGCCCGTCGCGTCCGGCCGCCGCCGCCGCCTCCCGGGCCCGTCCCGCCCCGCCCCGCCCCGCCCCGCCCCGCCTCGCCCCGCCCCGCCCCGGCCGTGCCCCGCCCCGGCCGTGCCGCCCGCTGCTCCGCGGCGGAACCGCCAGGGGGCGCCCAAGGGCGGAGGGGCGACGGTACCACCGGGGGGGCGCCCAAGGGCAGGGAGATCTCGATTGGCCCGAGCCCTGCCATGGCGACCAATGAGCGTCGCGCTTCTGTGCGGGGGAGGGAAGAGCCTGGCCAACGGTGGCGTTCGGGCGCGGCCGGCCGCCAATGAGCGGCGGCGGCGCCCGCCCCGGGTGGTGGCGGCGGGCCAATAAAGCGAAGCGGAGGGCGGGCCTCGGTCGCGCGTCGGCCAATGGGGGTCGGGGGGCGTGGCGGAGTGGGGACCGTTCGAGGCCTGGCACGGACGGCGGAGCGCCGCGCAGGTGAGGGCTGAGGGGACCGCGGCGGCGGCTGGGGCGGGGGGGGGGCCCGGCCGGACCTCGGGGGTCCCCGCCGCCCCCCGGGGCCCTTACGGTGGCTGCGGACCCCGGGCAGCCCCCACCCCCCCACCGTCCCATCAGGCCTCACCCCCGGGGGGGCCCGGCCCGGTCTGGGCAGCTTCTGCCCGCCCCCCCCCCCCTCCCCGCCCCGGCTCTTCCACAGGCCTCACTGCCGGGGGCGGGGGTGCACGCGGGTCCGGTCCCCCGTGGGGTCCTTGTCTAGTTCTAGTGGGGGAGGGGGGGAATTCAGGGAAGCACCCGCAGGGGAAGCGGGAGGTTGCCAGCAGGCCCCAGGGCAGCGCCAGGGCTGGGTGCGGGCGCCCGTGGGTAAAGGTCGCCTGACAGCCACGGGCCCGGTTACCCATTGACGGCAGAGCCCGGCAGCCACCCACGGGCCACCGACCGGGGACGTCACCAGCAAAACCGAAAGGCTTCTGGCCCCCGTTTCACTTCCTTGTGCCAGGTGAAGGACTGCTCTCCCAGCTCCCGGGCCCCGGTGCGGGAGGCCTGGGTTGTTCTGCCGTCCCGGGAGCTGGGAGCGAGCTGCCGTCTCCGCAGGGAGGACAGGCCCTGCCTGACGAAACTCGTTGTCACAGCTGCCTGCCACCCCGGGAGGAGGCTGTCACACACCTCCGTGGCCACAACACCCCAGGCAGAGACAGCTTCCCCATTGCGTTGTGCAACCCCCGTTGAGGCCATGGGGCAGCAACCTCTGCTTCTGCCTCATCATGAGCTGTGAGGCCGAGCCAGGAGGTCCCCATCAGCATGGTGGCACCAGCCCAGTGACATCTGAGCTCTTGCTATCCCAGTGCTGGGATGAAACCAGTGCAGCCCTGGACAAGGAGAGCAGGCACAAGGGTCTCTGCTGGTGTGGCAGGAGGGGACCCCAAGCTCTTCCCTCCACTGGCGTGGCCGGTTGACAGCCCCACAGCCTGTGCCCCCTTGGGTCCTGCCTGCCCCAGCCTGTTCATTCCCCTCCGCCCCTTTGGGGACAGGCAGCTTGTGCCACTTGCTGGGCTGGTTGGACTCCCGCAGGTGCCAGGGTAAATGGTACCAGCCGAACCGGCCGGACCAGAAAGTGGTGGAGGGGCCAAAGCAGGAAGGGGTGAGGAGAAGGAGGAGGCCCTGCAGGGAGCCTCGTACTGACAGAGCTTCCTCTGGGGATGTCATTACGGGCGCTAATAGTAGCCTGGCACAAAGACGCTTTCCAGCTGCCGGCAGCACTCCCGTGGGTTCGGGGCCTCCCCGGGGACAGCCCTGGTCTCGCAACAGCCCGCAACGCTTGCACCAGCTGAGCAAGGAGGGCTCCAGCACCTGGCCGGCGCAGAGCGCAGCAGATCCCGAGCAGCTCGCAGCTCCTGCCGCTCGCTCCGCACGGGACAGGCAGGTCCTCGGCTCCCGCTGAGCTCCTTTGCCGTGTGGCAGGAGCTTTGGGAGCACAGGAGGGCTCCAGCATCCCCCTGACCCACCTCCCCTCTTGCAGCTTGCACCCCTGCAAAGCGGCCGGTGGGCCCACTCCCAAGCCGGCACCATGAACGTCTTCGACCGAAACATCAACTTTGACGCCCTCTTCAAGTTCTCCCACATGTGAGTAATGCCTCAGGCAGGCTGGGCTGAAGCGGGGGGGCTCACAGCGGGCTGTGCCGGCCTCATTGCTGCCCCCTCGCCCGCAGCTCGGCCTCCACCCAGGAGCACCTGAAGAGGGTCTATGCCAGCTTCGCCCTCTGCATGTTCGTGGCGGCTGCAGGGGCCTACATCAACGTGGTGACCCACCTCTTCCAGGTGAGGGGCCTTTAGGGTGTCGCGGGTGGCCCCCGTGCTTGCACCCCCCCACCCGCACCGCCCCGGCAAGGCGATGCCGGGCCCCCACTTGCCTCTCGCCCCACAGTTCAGCCTCCTGACCGGCTTGGGTGCCCTGGGGCTGATGATCTGGCTGACAGCCACCCCGCACAGCCGGGAGACGGAGCAGAAGAGGCTGGGAATGCTGGCCGGCTTCGCCTTCCTGACGGGTAGGTGGGCACCAGGGACCCTCCCAAGTCCTGGGGAGGGGAGACGAGGGCCCTGACCAGCTCCAAAATGGCTCCGGTGACACCCTGCTCTGTCCTTTTAGGCATCAACCTGGGGCCCCTCCTGCAGATGTGCATCTCCATCAACCCCAGGTAGGAGCGTGACCCCCCCCCCCAGCTGCCCCCTGCCACCCCCCAGGCCCCGTTCACCCTCTCTCCTCTCTCCTAGCATCATCCCCACCGCCTTCCTGGGCACCGCCACCATCTTCGCCTGCTTCTCGCTGAGTGCCCTGTATGCCCGGCGCCGCAGCTTCCTCTACCTGGGAGGTGAGAGGGGCCGGAGGGGGGACACCCACGGGAGCTGGGGGCTCCCCGCACTGGGTGGGGGGCACCCCACGGGTGGGCCAGGGCCAGGCCTCACTCCCTGCCCTCTCCTCACAGGTTTCCTGCTCTCTGGCCTCACCCTGATGCTTCTTTCCTCCGTGGTTAATGCCTTCGTGGGATCCACTTGGCTCTTCACAGTGAGTCCCCTCCCGTCTGCCAGGACCCCACAGAGGACGGACAGACGGACGGACATCAGCCCGCACCAGTGATGCCAACACGGGACTGTCCATCATCTAACACCCCCTCTCCCTCCCGCAGGCCAATCTCTACCTGGGGCTGATGGTCATGTGTGGCTTCGTGCTCTTCGACACACAGCTCATCATTGAGAAGGCGGAGAGCGGGGACAAGGATTACATCTGGTGGGTGCTGGGGACGGAGGGGGGGTCAGGGAACGGGACAGGATGGGCCCCCCTGAACGCATTCCTCCCTCCCTGCAGGCACTGCGTCGATCTCTTCCTCGATTTCGTCGACATCTTCCGGGAGCTCCTGATGATCCTGGGCATGACTGAGGTGGGTGATGGTCCCCGGGGTGTGGCTTGGGGGGCAGGTGGGACAGGAGCCACAGACCTGGCAGTGACCGGCCACCTCTCCTCTTGCAGAAGAAGAAGAAGGAGAAGAAGTGAAGCAGCTCCAGGTCGAGGTGGAGCTGTCCCCGTCCGGTCCCTGTCCCCACCCTGACCTGTCCCTTCTCTGATTCATTAAAGGGGTTGCGCTTTGCTGCCGATGAAAAGCAGCGCAGAAGCTTTCGCACCTTGTGGGTTTTTCTCTTGTTTAGCTTTTCTTTGATTAGAAACTGGCCAATTTGCGGATCCTGCTGGAGTTCGGCTCCCCCCTCCAACCCCTCCCCAGCCCAGCTTCCCCCCCCCCAGAGCCCACATCCCTCGGCGTTATCGCCGACACGTGAGCTTTCTGTAGAGGTTTCTCCCCGGCCCCATGGGCAACACATCCCCACCGTGCCCTTGTACTGACAGCTGGGGCATTATCCCCCCACCCGGGCAGCTGTGGGCCCCCCCTATGCCAGCCCGGTGTGGGGTGGCAGGACCCTCTGAAGCCAAACTCAATGGAGGAGCCTCTCCTTTAGCACCAGTGCCAAGAAATACAACGGAAAAGAAAACGATCCGCTGGGCGAGCCGTCCGGTGGGGCCGCGGGGACGACGTATTTTGATTCCGAGCTCTCCCAATCCCGCCGTCGCCTCTCTTTGTACACCGGGACGATTCAATAAAACGCTCAAGACTTGAACCTCTCAGCCCCCTCCCTCCCTCCCTCCCGCGGGCAGGATGTGGCCAATGCAGAGACGACAGCGGCTCCAAAATAACATATATAAATAAACCGGGGGAGGGCGGCTTTATTGAATTAAAAACCCGGCAGTGGGGGCTGTACACTGCGATAGCACCATCGGAGAGAGCCGGGCATGGGGGGGGAAACAGGACAGTGGGGACCCCCCACACCCTAGACAGCACCCCAGACTGGGAACGGGGGGCAAGGGGGGGCGGAAGACGTGCGAGTGCGGCCAGTGGAGGGGGGGTCTCAACCCTGGCTGCCGCAGGAGGAGAGGCTGTCATACAGCGAGTCACTGAGCGACTCGGAGTGCTCCAGCCCGGGGGGGCCGTGCCCCCCATCCCGTGACTGGGCCTCCGTGCTGCCCTCGTCCCCCACGTCCGAGGCACTGGGCGTCCGGCTGCTGCTGGCGCTCAGGGCTGGGGGCAGCGGCGGGGGGGCCTCCGGGGACGCCCCTCGACACCCTGCTGGGCTGCAGACGGGGGCCTGGGGAGGGACAGCATGGTGAGGGGTGCTCCCTGTGCTCCCCCCCCCCCACTCCCTGCCAGTGCTAATTACACCCCAGGGCTGGTGAGGTGGTCCCACAGCCCACCTCCTCTGTGGCCCCCCCCTTACCAGTGCGGGACGGTGCAGCCCCTCCAGCCCCCCAGGGGGGCAGAGGAAGGGGTCGGCGGTGCCGCAGGCTTTGGCGTTGGGGAAGGTCCAGTTCTTGCTCTGCTGGACGCGCCGCGGCTTCCCGGCATCGTCACCAGCATCTGCAGGGAAAACGGCAAGGGGGGGGGGGGGGTGTCAGTGCTGACCTACAGGGTCCCCCCCGGCAACCCCCCCACCTCCCTGCCGGGGTGCCAAGCCCCCGTTGCACCCTTGCGTGAGCATGGGTGCACACCCGGCACCATCGGTGGGGGTCTTGCACACCCCCAGCACGTAGCGCGGTGGGACACTGACCTTGGGGACCGGCGCGGTGGCCTTGCGGGCCGGGGGGGGCTGGGGGGCGGCACGCCGGGGCGCTCCGGTGTTTGCCGGCCACCAGCAGCTCCTCCGCGCTGGGCACTTCCCGCTCCAGCGTCCGGGCCTTGCGCGGCACTTTGGTGATGGCGGGCGGCCGCGCCGGCACAGCGCTGGGCAGCGGCTCGGGGCGGCCTCGTGGTTTGGGGGTGCTCTTGGCGGGGACCCCCCCGTAGTCAGGGGGCGGGAAGGTCCCAATCCCGCTGTCCAGTGTCCGCGTCAGTGACCCGCAGGCTGCTGGCGCAAGGGGCGGCATCAGTGCTGGGGCGGGGGGGGGGTCCACCCCGGTGCCCCCCGTCCCTGCCATGTGTGTCCCCCCCCCCAGCACCCCCTTACTGGCAAAGTGCTGCGACGTCCCCGACTCGGACAAACTCTCATCCGACGGCAATTCATCCCGGAGTCCCACGTCTGGCACCTGGGGGAGGGGGGATGCAGAGGGTGAGCATCTGCGGGGGGTCCCCCCCAAAAGAGGGGGTACGCAGCTGCCGGTCGTGATGGGGGGGGGGGGGGGGGGTTTGTCTTTACCTTGTCAGGGGGCTCTTGCAGATGTCCCACGATGCCATTGCGGGGCAGGCGGCAGAGCCGGGGGTCTTTGGTGTCGGGGGGGACCCGGCGGAGGTCGCAGAGCTCCCGCTTGCGCTCCAGGCGGCTCTCGTAGGGCACGTCCTTCCCGTCCACCCTGGGGGACAACGCCGCATCAGGGCAGTCATGGGGGGGGGGGGGATGCACCCACCACCCTCATTCCCCCACCCATCCCCAAGGGTCCCTGGACCACCACTGACCTGTCGAGCAGCTGCTGCATGAAGGTTTCGGCCGTCACCTCCTGGTACATCACCGGGAGATGGCCGGGACCTCGGGGGGGCCCGCGCGGTCGCCCCTTCTCCAGCGCCAGCCCCTGCAAGAAGGCGTGCTCCTCCCGCAGCGCCTTGCGCAGATCCTCCGCCTTCTCCATCAGCTTCGAGATGTTGAGGCTTTCGGCTTCCAGCTTGCGGGCGGCCAACTTGACCTCCCGGCGGAGGGGAGCCGGCGTCCCGGCCCACTCCCGGCCGCGGCTGCCATCGCCGCGACGGCTCAGAGCCGGCAACTTGCTACGGCGCAACCCAAACCAGCTGGCCAAACCGCCGGCAGCCTTCCCCTTGGCTTCTCCCGCCGGTGCCCGCTCCTGCCCCTGCAGCCGCAGCACGTTCTCCTCGATGCCCTTCATCACCTTCTCCTCGATGGCCGAGTGCCCGGCGGCACCCGGCGGCGGCCCCGTGCCGGGGGGCTCGGGGGCCGGTGGCGTTTTGTGGGGGACCCCTGCCGCCTTGGCTCCCGCCGGCTCCTCGCCCCGTGGCGTCCCGGTTTTGCCGGCGCCTGCCTTGGTGGGCAGCTTGGTGGGGCTGCCGTGGGGGCTGCGGGCAGCTTTGGCGGGGGGGGCCGGGGGGGCCCGCGGTGGGGTCCTGCCACCGGCGGGTCGCCCCTTGCCCCCCGCCTTGCCGGGCTCGCCCATGGAGCCAGAGGAGTAGCACCGGGCCAGGGGCTCCCCGCCATGCGCCGGCTCGGGGTGCTTCAGGCTGCCCCCCAAACTCCCCCGGGGAGGGGGTCGCGGCTCAGCCCCATGGCCCCGCTCAGGCCGCCCTGGGCCAGGGGGCTCGCGGCCCTCAGCCCCCCGCAGCTTGCCCAGGGCGGCCAAACGCTCCTTGAAGGGCAAGTAGCCCGGCTCCGGGGGCTTCTTGCCGGGGCGGCGGGAGGGGGCCGAGCCCCCCGTGCCACGGCGGGTGCTGGGGGGGGAGGCAGCCACCCGTTCCCCGCTGGCGGGGGGTCCTGGTGGCCCAGGGGGCTGCTCAGCTGCCTCATAGGCACGGGGTGGGGGGAAAGCGGGGGGCTCGGGGGAGCCGGGCTCTGGGGGGGCGTCGGGGGAGGCACGGCGGCTGAATGCCGGTGAGGCTTCGGGGTTGCCGCCGCGGCAGGGGATCTTGGAGGCGCGGGCGAGCTGGGGGCTGAGGCGCAGAGCCCCGGGGGGGGCAGGAAGCTTGAGCACCTTGGGGGGGGAGGGCAGAGGGTTGGGACCCCCCCCAGGCGAGAGCAGGGCGAAGCCCCCCTCGGGGCTCTCCTCGCCTGGGGCGTAGAGCCCCAGGAAAGCGGGGTGCTCACCGCACCGCTGCCGGGGGGGTCCCCCGGGGGCTTCGCCGTTGCGCCGGCAGCAGCCCCCCTCGCCCCGCAGCAGCCGCTCGGCCAAGGCGCTGAGCAGGGCCCCCCGCGGCGGTGCAGCCTCCTCGGGCGAGGAGCAGGGGCTGCCCTCAGCCCCCCGCCATCCCCCGGCAGCCCTCGGCCCCCGCAGCGGGCAGGGGGGCCAGCCCGGGGCGGCGCAGGGCTCCGGGGAGCCGGGGGAGGCCAGGGGGGGCCCCAGCAGCGGGTCCGTCTCCTCCAGCTTGCGCAGCACCTCCAGGATTTGGGCTTTCTTCTTGAAGAAGGGGGAGAGGGCATCCAGGGGGGCAGCGCCGGGGCTGAGCCCGGGGCTACCCGACGGCACCGACGGGGTCACCTGCGGGGTCCGTGCACCGTCACCCCACAGGCACCCGGTGCTGATCCCCACAGCACCGTGGTGGGGCTGGGAGAAGGGGACGCGCTGGGGACACCACGGGCGGAGTGGGAGAGGGATGCAATGGGATTTGGGATGGGGATGTAACGGGGTTGGGGTCGGGGACGCTGGGGGCAAAGGGATTTGGAGCTGGGGGCATCACAGGCAGAGGAGCTCAGAAAGGGGGATGCCATGGACCCGGAGAGGTGGACACCACAGGCTCAGGGAGAGGGACACCGTGGGCAGACAGGCTTGGAAAGGGCAATATCACGGGCTCAGGGATGGGGACACCACGGACCCAGGGAGGGGGATAGAGGAGAGGACACCAGGGGCCTGGAAAGCGGGGTACCACGGGCTTGGGGACACCAAAGGGTTGGAAAAGGCAATAGCATGAGCTTGGGGAGGGGGAATGCCACAGCCTGGAGAGGGGGGCAGTGGGGTTTGGAGATGCTGGTACTCACCTCTGGCAGGGGGATGCAGCGGCTGGGGGGCAGCGGGGGGGGCGGCTGCTCTGCAATGCCTGGCTGGGGGCTGGCTGGGGCATCCAGGGGCACCGGCACCGGGTGCAGCGGCAGCTGGAGAGGAGGAAGACGCCAGGTTAAGCTTTTGAGGGGGCTCTGCCCTGCGACCCCCACCCCAGCACCGACGCAGCCGCACCTGGGGCAAGGATCCAGCCGAGAGCTGCAGCTTCTGCTGGAAGAGGTCGCTCAGCGCCTGGTTCTGGCGCTCCAGGTCGAAGACCCGTTTCTTCAGCTTGATGCACTCCTCGCGCAGGTCCTGGCCGGGGCAGGAGGGGGGGCATCAGCCAGGACCTCCCCAGCCCCCCACTGCCCCCCACAGCCCCCCTGACACCCACCTTCTGGTTGAGCAGCGCCTGCACCACGTGGTTGGCGACCTGCGGAGCAGAGGGGGGGCCTGGGTGGGGTGCGAGGGCACACGCAGCCCCGTACCCCGGCACACGCGTGTGCACACGTGTCCCATGTGCTCCCCCCGCCCAGTACCTCGTCCAGGCAGCGCTCGTACGTCTCCCGCTGGTTCTCGTTGGCCTGGGCCAGGGCCGAGTTCTCCGCCTGGGGACAGAGCGGGGACGGCTCAGGGGACATGGTGGGGTGCCCAGGGCACCAAGGGGACCCCTCCTCTGCCCGGTGGGACCCAGGGCCGCACATGGAGAGACAGGGCTGCCCCAGGAGCTGTGGCACACAAGGGCCACGGACGGCAGGAAAGTGCTGCCGCCCCCCCCACCGTGGTATCTGGGCTGCCGGCTCCGTGGCACGGGCCACGGCTACCTCAAAGCACCAACTGCACAGCGGCAGTGGCCACGGCCGCACGGTGGCGGTGGCCACGGTTGCCCCGTGGCACCAACCACAGCTGCCCGAAGGCGATGGCCACGGATGCCCTGGTGGCCCTAGTGTCTGGTGGCCACTGGCTGCCCAGCGGCACCAGCCACAGCTGCCCGGTGGTCCCGGCTCTTGGTTGCCCCATCTCCCAGCCCCCACCGTACCTCCAGTTCCCGCAGCCGCTGCAGCAGCTCATGGCTGGTGTCCGTCTCGCCAAGCACCGTGGGGCTCCCGTCTCCTGGCACCTCGGCCACGCTCTCCGACATCGCTGGCTGCGGGGGGACAGGCGTCAAGCCGGGGTCCCCGCTGACCCCTAGCCGATGTCCCCCTGGCACTGCCAGGCCCTAGGCAGCCCGGACCCCCCTTACCTCGCTCGGGATGTCCCCAGCCCCGTCCCTCTGTAGCGTCACCTGCAAGGGAGAACGGGGCTGAGGAGGGGAACCCCGAACCCACTGGCACGGGCACCCAGAGCCGCAGGGACCCCTCCTGCAGCCCACCCACCCTTGCCCCTTCCCGGGGCGCGCACGGACCCTGCGACCCGTGCCGGTCCCAGACCACCGGAATACACAGCACCCCCGGGACCGGGACTGGGACCACCCCCGGGGCACCAGGATGTACAGCACCCCCGGGAGCTGGCACCGGCCCCGGGGCACGAGAATACGCAGCACCCGGTACACAGGACCCCCGGGGGTGCAGAACGGGCCCCCTCCGGTGCCGCACAGGGCGTCGTCCCCCGGTACCGGTGCCTCCCCGCACCGCTCACCCCCTGCACACCGGAACAGGGGCCGACCCCGAGCACCGGGCCCGGACCCGGACCCCCCCCCCCCCCTTCTCCGTCCTCCGCCGCGATCCCGCCCCCGCCGCTCACTCACTCCCGGGATTCCCGGCGGCGGCGCTGCCGCCTCCCGTCCCCGTTCAACGCGGTCCCGGGGCCGGTTCCGGCGGCGACGGTGGCTTCATCCCGGCCCGGCCCGGCCGCGCTATTGTTGGGAGGCGGCGGCGGCCCGGCTCCGCCTTCCCGCCGCGGCCGGGGAGGAGCCGGGGCCGCCGCCGCCCCCGGTGCGCGGCTCCGCCAGCGCCAGCCCCGGGTAGGGAGTACCGGAGAGCCGGCACGGCGAGGGGGGGGGGGGGAAAACCGGGGCACCGGGATACCGGGCATCCCGGGAGAGGGAGCACCGGGCAGCCCCATGTGGCACCGGGCAGCCCCCGGGGGTACAGGGGACCCCACGGAGAGGGACCCCCTTGGGGCACCCAGCAACCTTTGGAGAGGGACCCCCCCCCCGCCAGAAGCCTGGGCACCCTCTGGGGAGACCACCGGGGGTTCCAGGCACGGAGCCGTGCCGTGGCCCCAGGCCGTGGCCATCACCCTGCACCCCACGAGCTGGGCAAGGGTTGGGGTTCACGTGGGGCCAACGCGGTCCCGGCTCAACCGGACCCCCACGGTGACAATGCCCGGCACCCCGGCAGGAGGGTTTGGCAGCACGGAGCGGGGGGGGGACCAGAGGGGATAACGGGAGGGTCTGGGGGTGACGGAGGCAGCGAGGCCAGGAGGGAGGCCGCTGGAAGCAGGCGAGGTCGGGGGTGCGTGCAGCGGTCAACGACAGCCCTGTCCCCCACCGGGGACCCTGCACCGCTGCACCGTGGGTGGGAGCGCTGGGGGCCACCGGACGGCCCCGGAGCAAACTCTGCCACCATCTCCCACCCAATGCAATGAGAGCGGCAAAAATAACCGGAGCGCCAGTATTTACAGCCCTGTTTGGGCACAGAGAGGGGCTGTGGGATGCTCCTCACGTCCCCACCAAAGCCCCCAGCCAGCCGTCCCCAACCCGACGGGCTGCGTGACCTTGGCCACGCACCCCGAGACCCCGCCGGCCCTGCGCACAGCACCACCGTGCACCCTTGCCGGCACATGCGGCCGGACCTCCCCGTGTTGTCCCTGTCCCCCCCCGCAGCCCACGGGGCCGGCAGCAAACCCAAGCAGGTCCCCGGGGTGGCCCGTGGTACCCGTGGGTGCGTGGGCCCCCCTCGTGCTGCCCCCGGCGCAGGAAACGGCCCCGGGGCCGGCGGCTCCGGCTGCGTCACGGGGGGAAGTGAGGCTCTGTCTGGAGGGGAAGAGAAGCCCACAGCTCCCCCCCCCCCAGGTCCTGCCGGCGGGGGACAGCCGGGGGGGCCCCGACAGATGGACGGCGTGGCCATCCCCTCCTCCAGCATGGGGCCCCGCAGGGGCAGCATGAGGGTCCCTGTGGGGAGGGGGACACAGCTCCAGCAGAGCCACGGGCACCCGGAGCCCATGGCCCCCCTCCCTGGTCCTCCCAAGCCACTTGCACCCGCTGCCCCAGGCAGCGTGGGGACACGGCACGTGCCCAAACCACGCGGCCGTGGACGTGCCAGCGCGGCAGGGAACGGTCCCCTGCACCCGGGCCACGGTCCCGCAGCGTGGCCGCGACGGGCTGGCCTTGGCCTGCCCCACGTCAGGGTCCTACCCCCAAGTCTGGGGACATGGGGTGACAGCCCCTGAGTGTCCCCAAGTCTGCTGGGCTGCAGGGGCTGGCTGTTCCTGGGGCAGCCAGGACGCACTGGGGACGGCGGGGACAGCCCAGATGCACCGGGGACAGCAAGGACAGCCTGGGGACAGCTGGGCTACACTGGGGATGTGCTGGAGAAACAGCCTTGGGGTAGCAGGGACACATCGAGGACAGCTGGGACTCACCGGGGACACGTACCAGGGACAGCCAGGATGCAGTGGGGACACTGGGGACATGCCAGGGACAGCCAGGATGCAGTGGGGACACTGGGGACAGTCAGGATGCAGTGGGGAGAGCAAAGACACGCAGGGGACAGCTGGGATGTTCGAGGGACAGTGGGGACCAGGGGGTGGGATGGAGGACGGCGGGGGACACACCAGGGACAGCCAGGATGCACTGGGGACACTGGGGACACACCAGGACACAGTGGGGAGAGAGCCTGGATGTACCAGGGGACGGTGGGGACACACCGGGGACAGCAGGGACGGCCCGGGGACAGGCGGGATGAGCTGGGGGCACATGGGGATGTTCTGGGGACAACAGCCCGGGGACAGCCAGGATGCACCGGGGGGGCACCGGGGCCAGCCGGGATGCACCGGGGACTTACGGGGGGGGGGGACGGCACCGGCCGGGTCGCCCCATGCCGCTTCCCCCGTGCCCCCCGCGGCACGTTCCGCTGCACGGCGGCAGCGGGGACCCCCCCGCTCCGCACCGCACGGCTACCGGTGCCCCCCCCCTCCCCGAGCTGCGGCCCGACTTCCCCGGGGACCCCCACACCGTCGCTCCCCGCCCGCCCTCCCGCCGCAGACACGGCCGGACTCACCGGGGACTACGGCGGGGAGGCGGCGGCGGCGAGGGGCGGCATGGCCATGGCCGGGACCGGGACCGGGGCCGGGGCCGGGGCTGGCCCGGCGGCGGTAGCGGCGGTGATGTCATGGCTCCACCGGGCCGGCTCCGCCCTGCGCCCCCGCCGCCGCCAATCCGCGCCCGGGGGCGGCGGGATCCCGGAGCGGCGGGTGTCCCGGTGCTGCCGCCGCATCCCTTCCCCGGGGCCGGGCTCGGGCTCCCTCCTCACCCCCCAACCCGGTGTCTCCCCCCCGCGATCCCCGGAACTGCCCCACAGGGACCCGGTGCCCCCCCCGCCCCACAACCGGGCTACGGCACCGAGCGGGCTGAAGCCCGCTGCCCCGGGCCGGGACCGGCCCGGCCCGCACGGGCTCGGTGGGTGTCGTCGTCGTCCCCCCCTCCCGCTGCAGTCGCCGAGGTCTTGTGCAAAAAACCGAAATAAGGGAGCGAGCCCCAAAGGCGGGGGCCTCCATGGGCAGCAGGACCTGAGGTTTGGGAGCAGAGGGGTCACCCCCTCCCTGGGAGGGTGGTCATCACCCCAAGGCAGTCCCAAACCCCCCCCCCCCGGGACAGCACCAGCTGCTCCATCCTTCAGCTCTTCTACCCCCCTCACCACACAACACAGGGACACACAGCACCCACCTCCATCGATTTACTGTGGGGGTTACCAGCAGGATGGAAACCTCCTCCCTGGACTGAAAACGTTACACGGCCCACCGCCCGCCCCTGGCCTCAGAAGCCCCTCTCGGGGGGGGGGGGCAATATGAGACACAGACCATTCCCCACAGCAAAGGACCCCAAAACCCCGGTGAGCGTGGAAAGCAGCTCTGCCCTTTCCCCGAGTCCCTCTGTGGCTTCTCCCCTGGCCAGCCCGGCAGCCACAGGGCTCCCCACTGCGAGGGCAGGCAGAGCGGGGGGAAAGAGGGTCTGGGGTCCCCGCTCCAGGGTTTCAGCCCCCACCGCTCCAGGAATCACCCCTGCAGAGGAGCTGGAGCTGCGGTTCAGCCCCGTGCTGGGTGAGGACGCCAGCGCCTGCAGGTTTCCACACGCGTCCCACCAACGGGCTCCGCCGTGACTCGGCGCAAGCGAGGATTCGCAAGGGAGCGTAGAGATGCCGCGTGCAGCCAGTCTCAGCTCACGGACCCCGGTTCCAGGCTCCCGTTGGCGGCTGCTCCACGGGTCTGGGCGGAGGTGGCGGCTTCCTCCGGCCGTCTGTCGTCCCTGGGCCCCAGCCGACACGCTGCCAGCGGCAGGCGACTCTGTTGGGGACAGAAAAGGGATGGTGGGCTGGCTGCAGCAGGACGTGCCCGGGCAGAGGCGAGGGCAAGTCCAGGCTGTTGTCGCTCCCACACGAATTGGTCGTTCCACGGGGATGGGAGCGCCAACAGACTGGGAGACGTTTCCTCTGGGCTCCTGCTTGAAACCAACAGCTACAGCAAACCGGTGGTCTTCATTCAGGGCCTGGGGGGGAGTGTGTGCTCCAGGGTTGGGGTCCCCCCACCCCAACACTTGGCTCCCACCAGGGGAGAGGCACTGCAGGGACTCCTTGACTGCAGGGACAGCGTTGGAGGGGTGACAGGGGATGCAGGGTGGGACATCTGAGGACATCTCCAAAGATGACGCCCTGCGGGCACATCCAGAGCAAGCCACAGGCTCCGGGCAGGACACAAGAGGAGTAAATTGCAAGTGAAAAATGAGACTCAAAAGAAGCAAAAAGCAGAAGCCCTTTGCCCAGAATATGACAGCTCCCCTTAAAATCCCCAGATGGGAGAAAATGGGCTTCCCACAGCCGGTAGTCCCCAGCCTGTGAGACATCTCCACCACGTCCCAGACAGCTCCTGCGACACCCGTCCCACGCACAGGAAGAGGGTGGCACCGAGCCACCCACGGAGAAGAGGCGACTGCTCGTCCTCCACCACTCCCCCGGGGACAGGCTCTGGCTGCCACCCCCTCAACACTTCTAACATCATCCAGACCGTGGGCGTAGCACTGGTCCCAACTCCCGCTGCATGGGAGAGCAACCACCCAGGGCCTGGCTGCATGTCTGGAGGGCAAAGAGGGACTTCTCCTCCCCTCCCCCGGGAAGACACATCCGCCAGAGCCCTGAGGGCTGTGGTTCAGCCGGAGCAAGAGCTGTGCTACTGCTGGAAGCCCCTGGTGCTCTCCCAGTTGTACCTGCACAGGCAGCTCGGCCGCAGGCTCAGTGGCCGGGGAGAAGATGTGAGCAGAGGAGCTCCCTCTGTCCGTCGGCACCGTCTGCAGAGGGAGACCTGGGTGGGAAGGCTCCTCCAGGGCCAGTATGTCTATGGGGGCCTCGGCAACATCTCTAAGGGACTGATCGAGGGCCACAGAAGGATCAAAGAGCAGAGGGGACGGAGGACACTGCATGCCATCACCCACCACATCCAGGTCCTAGGAGAGAAAACATTGGGAGCGGCTCATCAGCAGGAGTCCCGAGGAGCCCCGTGGGAGACAGAAGCATGAGTCCTCGCAGCCCTTCTCTGCTACCCTCTTGAGCAGAGGGGCAGGAGCGGGCAGGCTGTTTCACTGCTTTCTGGGCACAGGAGGAAGACAGAGCAGCAGGCACCATGCCACCAGGACCTCCAGCCTCGGGAGCCAGAAAGACAACTACAGGAGCCTCCTCCTCCAGAAATGGCGTGATTCAGGCTGGCAGTGCTGCACTCCCTCTGAAAACAAGGTGTGGGGCACAAGGTCCAGAGCCCAGTGTGATGTGTTGCCCCAGAAGCACCCCCGCAGCAGCCAGGAGGGTCCGATCCTGCCTTCCTGAGGACACCCGGAGCAGTCACCCCTCTCCCAGGATTTCACACAACCCTCTTTGCTTGCCCTGACAACACATTGGGAGTGGACAGTCTCTGGCTTACTCCTCCATCCGCCCTGCTCGCTGCCGTCTGCTGCGTGCGTGGATAACCCTGCTGACGTGAGAGGCTGGGATTTCTGCAAAGCTACTGTTAGAGGACTGGATTTGTTTTGGCTTTGGAGGGCGTTTGACATCAAGGCGAGATGCCTGCAACTCATGAGTGGCACTCTACCAGCCTAGCGTGACGTGAGATAAAACACAGATGCCCTACACAGCCGTACGCTGCCACAGCTCCAAATCCCTCCAAGCTGAGGACAGAGGGCTCTCAGGGAGTCTGCAGCTGCCATCCATGCATGGCTCGGGGTACAGGGCAGGAGCAAGGCACCTGGGTTCCTGCCTGAAGCACCTGAAACCCCACGTGGAGTGGGGGACCCTCTCAAAGGACAGGCTGGGGGAGAAACAGTTACGTTTTTCACTTCTGACCTGAAAAAAAATCACCTCCCACAAAGGCTGTTCTCACAGAGAGCAGCGTGCCGGCTCTGTCCCAGAGGAAGGCCGGGATCTGGTCCAATGCCCACCGAAGGCAGAGAGAGTGTTCCCCCAACGCCAGGGGTGCTGGGCCCAGCCTGACCCCAGAGCAGCAGCAGCTGCTCTCCTGTGTTAACACTGTGGCTGCTGCCATGCCCTGGATTCCACAGCTGCTGGCAATCCCTCCTCCATCAGCAAACTCTAAAGTGGTTATGAGATTTGCCTCCCGATAGCAGCGCTCAAGAATCTTGGGGGCACCCAAATACTAAAGCAAGTGACACCTCATTCAGAGGACCAGCTCCAAATGACCATGGTATTTTTTTGATTAAACAAATTTCAGAGGATTTTAAGCATGTAGGCTTAACATACATGCAGGACATCAGAATAATCTGGGGATTAAAATCCTCATGAATTCCTCATGGGAGAGAATAGGGGGAAAAAAAAATCCTCTTTTTAAAAAGCCCCTAAATACGGATTTAAATGAGAGCACAGCCCTTCTGAAGGTGCAGTAACCAGCCCTACAGAAACAAACATCTTCCAAACCTTTCATGTTCCTGTGTGTTTTTCAAAAGACTCTCCTTCCCCAAGCCAGCAAGAATGAAAATAATTCTACATTATCTGTGCCGGGGAGGCAGTGCTTTACATGACATCCACCATGCTCCACTTGGGGAGCTGCGGGTCTGCTGCACTGCAGCCCGCTCCCCAGGTACTTCAGCGTGACTTCATGGCATATAATAAAACCAGAAACATTTGGGGAAGCTTTTCTGCAGGGCACCTTCCTTGCACACCACGGCCTAAAGCACACTGCACAACTTACATCGCTGAACTCCAGGGGCAAGCTCTCCGTGGGCTGGAGCTCAGCAGCACTCAAGTACAGATCTGTGGGGGCAGCTTCCAGCTCCTCAGGGACAGCCAGCACCTGCTCGGGTATGTACATCTGCGGAGGCAAACGGAGATGGAGCGGGCAGCACGGATCCTCCGAGAGGCTCACGGGCACTGGCTTGTTGCAGGGCACTTCCTCGGAGCCTTGACACGCTTTGAACAGAGTCTGATTAGCGTCCTGACAGATGTCTGGGAAGATGCGGTCAAGGGAAACCCGCACAGCAGACAAGCTACAGACACATATCTAGAGGCATAAATGCTCCCCACACACCCAGCCACCCTCCAGCAGTGTTAAAAACCCCATGTTTCTCCAAGGTCAGGAGTCCAGACTCCAGAGTTGCATCCTGACTGCCCAGCGATGTGGGCCAATGTTACTTACACGACAGAAAACAGGGACAACAGCAACAGCTTCCCAGTGGGGGCTGGGAGATGTAGTTGGATCCCTTTAAAGCACTCGCAGATCCTCAGATGGAAGATATTACAAATGCACAGGCTTACTTTTATTTGCAGACATCCATTTAAGAGGCATCTGCACAAGCCTTAACATCTAACACGCAGCGGAGATACGAGCACACACAATGCTTTTTCCACAGCCAGGAGTTTAGTTCCGGTATTTCTATCTTCCCAGTGCATTTTCCTTCCCAATGGAAAACCTATTCCTGCCAGAGGTGTAAATGGGATTTCCTGCCTTTAATCACAAACAGAAACCCTGCTCCAATTGCATCGCCCTTGCAGAGCAATCCACCAGCAGAGACTAGCTACAGACCAAATTCCATCCTCGTCCAAGAGCCCTGCGAAAGAAACTACAGACGGACCCACCGCTGAGGCTGCATGAGGGTCTTCATAAACAACGTTTTACTGATACGTCATGAAGTTTCTACTTACTGCTGCAAGGAACAGTGGAGATTGTGTCACCAAGTGAGCAGTGAGGCACAATCTCCATGCAAGTGACAATCTGGAGTCGGGGCCAAAGCAGATTTCAGGTGTGGATCATGTCTTTCATGTCAGATACCTCAATATCAAACCCACCCAAGTAACTGCCCAGCCATTATCCATGTTTGTGGAGTTCACGCCGTGGTTTCCTCCTCACACAGCACGCCATGTAAGGGAGAGGAAAAAAGCCCCCGAACTTCCAAACCCACGTGAACTGGCAAAAGGTGCCAATTTTAACCCAGTTTCTTAAGCTGTCTAGGTTTCAGATTTACCCTTTCCTCCTCTCCTCCCTGCACTAAGGCAGCTGTGAAGGCACCAATACCATTTCCCAGCAGGCTGTGGAGAGCCCATAATCTGTGCTAGCAGCAACGGTACAGAGCCCAGCCCAGAGGAGCCAGATCTCTCAGACACCCGAGGGCAGATGTGGTGAGGAAAGCATCTCTGTATGAACAGCAGGGTGGGGAAGCCAGATTTTAATCTCTCTGAATGACTCCCAGATCAAGCACTGACTTTATTGGTAGCCAAAAAGCATGGATTGCCAAGATGACAAAATCACACACTCCACCTGGAGCCCAACAGCCCAGCTGGGTTCGGCCCCTTTAATGCATTGTCACAAACAATCCAGCTCCTGAAAAGCAAACAAAGCCCAAGAGCCTCCCAACAATGCACAAAGCAGAGCAGACTGCAGATGTTATCGGCTCAGCAGGGCTAACCAAAGTAAAATCTTGTTTGTGTCAGTGAAAGTCAGCTGACAGCTCAGACATAAGGAAATCAAACCTCGCTTTTTCCACTCCCTTCTCGGCCTGCCCTGCTCAAAGCGAGCCAGCTGCAAACAGCAACTTGCTCAAACCATTTTAAAGGTATCTACCCTGTCTTTATTTTGAAGTATATGGTCACTAGAGAGAAACAAAGGCAGCTTCCTACTCCCTGCACATAGCTGGAGTCGAGTCTGCCAACTTCAGTAACAAAACAAAAAGCTCAAAACAAAATGAAGAGCTCATCCTCCCCCTGGCTGCCAGCTCTGCTCTGGGACCCAGCACCGGAGCTTCTCCTGACTCACACCAGCAACAGCTGCTAACACAGCTCCCACACAATCCAAACCTGCTCCTGGACACATCCACCCAATCCCGCTTAGACAAGAGCTGTGCAGATGAACCCAGGGCAATGCTCTGCTTGCAGATCCCATGTTGGGGCAGTGATCCCTGAGCTGGGGGGATCCCAGTGGAAATTTCAGTGCTGGCTCTCAAAGAGCCAAGGCTGTTTTGGGAAATCAAACAGCTCAAGGCTGTTCACACACACATGCGAACCTTTCAAGGGATCAAAGGAGACTGAGCTGGTCCATGGCAGCCCCAAACAGGCTAGGAACTACTCCCTCATTCAGATCCTCCCCAAAAAATTCACTGAGCACATGCTTCAGCAGTCAGATACCCCTTCCTACAGACATCCCTCACAGCTGGACTCATATCAAGAGCTCACAGACCCTGCTCAGGTCGGCTGTTGGCACTCAGCACCGGGAGCCAAGCAGAGAGCAGACTTGCTTCTACCCTCTCTCAACACAGCCAGAAATTAGCTCATGCCTCCCTCAGGTTTCGTGAGGTTCCCCTGTCCCTTCCAAGTGAACTGGCCACCCCGTTCGGATGCTCTGGATCAGCCAACATACTGCAGGAAGGCTGCAGCGGGACCTGCCTGGGCACAGCTGAGGGCAAGCCCAGCCTTTTGTCACTCCCACACGAATTGGTCGTTCCACGGGGACAGGAGCGCCAGCAGACCGGGAGACGTTTCCTCTGGGCTCCTGCTTGAAACCAACGGCTACAGCAAACCGATGGCCTTGATTTAGGGCCAAAGAGAAAAAAGGAGGATCAGACACACTTCAAACTGCCAGCAAACAGTCAGGAGCGCAGCCCAAGGCAGCACAGGCAGATCAAAGGATACGCGTAAGGCAGTGCCTGGTCATCGGGAGGGACTGGTTCGAGCATCGGACATCGTCGACAAAGGCCAAGCACCTCTGGCTGGAGCGGGTGGTGTGCGCCTGCAAGTCCAAGAAAAGAGCTCAGAGCTGCACCAGAGAGTCGTCCGGCTCTGTTCCAGAGAAACCCCCTCAGCTATACAACACTTGCATCCTGCTTTCAAAACATGCCAAGACCAAACTCTCAGTTCCACTCCAGCAGAGCCTAGCTCCTCATTACATCCTTCTCATTCAAGCTTTTATTAAACAGAGCTGAGATAATAAGGCACGACTCGATTTCAATAGGAAGAACTTCACCTCAGAAGTATGTCTCAAAGAATGAGGTCTCTCAGACCTACCTTCCAACTTTCAGAAGTCAGTTAATGGAATGCTTTGAATTTTAAGCTATAAAGAAATGGCTGCACATAGCTTCAAATTTAGGATCACACGTGATGCAAGGCGCCTGCCTTTTGGTCCCCATAGGTCTAGGAGGGGTCTGGGTTCCACCACCATAACGAGTTCTTTTCCACACATTTTTCAGTCATGAAATTCAGGCCACCTCATACTGAGCCCTCCCTTTCAAAAGAGAAAATTCTCCAACCCCATGCTTGAACTTCTGCAGTTTTGATGCCCATTTAAAGTGACCCTAGGAACCACCAATGTTTCAGCCAACGTATGGATACTGAGGGTGCTGGCTGGGACCAGACCTCTATGTCCTTGCAGAAAGGGTGTTACAAGGAGCGATCCAGCAGGGCCAGAGCAGAGCCGGCCTGAGATCACTTCCAGGAAGGGATGAGAGGAGAAACCCAGCTTCCAAGCAAGGCTATAACTCAAGCCAGACCCAGGCCCCGAGCTGCTGACGCACCTGCTGGGCAGCACCATCGGTCGCCAGCATCCTGCGCTCCTTCAGCTGCCGGTGGAGCAGGGCCTCCACGCCATAGCGCTGCCGGTAGCGGCGCAGGCACTTCAGGCGCTTCAGGTTCTCACGCTCCTTGGCCATCAGCCCCTCCGGGCCTGTCAGAAGGCTGCTGCCTGCAGGGAGTGAGGGAGGGGTCAGAAAATACCACCCCACCTGCCACGTCCTTCCAATTTTTTTGGTACCGAGAGCCAAAATCAGCTGTCGAGAGCTCCAACAGCTGACTAATGGCACAGATGTCAACGCACAGAGCGAACGAGCAGTGAGAGTTGCATGTATAAACAGGAAGCACATCTTTGAGTTACACAAGAAGATGACAAAGCAGATTCCATCCCGAAATTTATCCCAACTTCTCTGTGCACATGAGGAGCACTTGGGCCGACAGAATATTTTAAAAACGTCTTTTAAAATAAGTCTATGGCTACTCAAAAGTCTATTGTGATTTCTGCAGGCAGCATAGGAGCTTGTCAAATTTCAGCTTGCCCCTGTGCACATTCTGGAAGCTTCCCGTAAGCACTCCCAGCTGTAATTACAGGGCAATGCTGGGGATCTGCTTTTCTATTACTGGTTTGCTAAAAAGAGTTTTACAAAATTGTTATGTACCAAACTTTCAGTTATTTTTACTTGGGACCGAGCTGCATTATGCCATTTTCCAGGATGAGCTATTATAAGACTATGCTAGAGAAAGCATTCTTTGCACTGCAATACTTGCAACCAGTTATACAACCCGGTTCTGCCTCTGCTAAACTACAGACTCCTGCCTCCAAGAGCATATTCTGTACAGGGAGAATTCCAACCGAGGCAGAAGAGCTTTTGCAAAGGAAAGCTGCATCTGTGCTAGGGAGGAATATGTCATTACAGCAGTACCGGTGTAACTACTGAAACAAACTTCTGCTGATACAGACAGGACCTTACAGATGAATAAATTTTTTGTTTATAAAACCAAAAACAGGAAATCCCATACAAAAAAAGAACTTTTGTCTCAGAATTAACTTTGTAGTCTCATTTCCTGACAACACTGCAAACTTTGAAGAGCAAAGAAATCCGGCAACCTTTCTAACCCAAACGATACCAATCTCTGGGCATGAGGCCAGACACAGAAATACCTTCTCTAACCGAGTTTCAGGCCTACAGTAATTTTCACCCATACTGAGACGGCACTGCTCTGAAATCTGCTTCTACAAAGGCAAAAACCACGTTTTTGGGTTTTTTTAATGTAGAGTTCTGCATGTGCTTTAGAAAAGCACTGTGCCCTCAGCCAGAGGAATACAGATCAGTGACTACCTGTACCAGTACTTGCCTATGGCTTCATGCTCTCCCTTACGGCTGTGCAGGTATCGGCGCTTTTTCTCCTTCAGAAGGTGCTGGAGCCGTTTGAACTGGTCAATATAGAGAGACTGCAGGCGAATCAGCTTCTCTCGCATGATCAAAGCCACCTCCTCAGCTGTGTATACACCAGCATGCCTGAAAAACACCCACCCAAACAGGGTGAAGTTTGTAAGGGTCCCTCGGGGCTGTTCTCTGAACCAAATGACACAGACCTTATCAGAAACATGGGCTGAGCAGGGCTAGATTATACAGATCAACGGGTATGAGCAGAAACAACAAATTTATGCGTTTTTTTTAAGTTAAGAGATCACCCAGGGACTGCTGCTGAATGGACCACTCCACACTGAAAAAGGATGACCATCAGATACTTCCCAGAAGAAACATCAGGTCCAAGACTTGCGAGCATTCATGCCTAACAACTCACCAAGGCACAAAGTCCAACTGCAACACCATTATCATCACTTCTTTAACATAACTGCCATCTCCTCTGGTACAACACTGAGCTCAGAACGCTCCGCATGCTGCACATGTGTAAGCAGCCAACAGCCACCAGCACCCAACTTACTTCAAGGGATCCTCCTGGTCACTATCGATGCTGTCAGCCTCACTGTCTGGGTCTCCTCGCCATGTCTGGTCCACTGTGATAGGGTCCTGCTCACCATCGCTCCAGCTGTCCTCATCTGAAAAAACAAGTCACCCTCAGTGGTAGGACACTGTCCTACATCCTAGCACAGGACAGTTCAGCTCCACAGCTGCACAGAGGTGAACTTGCTCTGCCTCTTTCCAAGAGAGACTTCTCCCCGGCACAGTGTGAGCAAGGGACATGGAACAACAGGAAACCCACCAGCTCAGCACGGCCAAAATACACAGCTCCTGTGGAGTGACACTCCTGCCTACCCAGGAACCATGAACTACCGGCTGGCCCCAATGAGTGACCCTGCAAGACGGGAAGCTCAGCACTGAGCCAGCGTTTGACAGGCACCGCTAGAGACTAACCCAGCAAAGAGGGAAGCTAGCTGACATTTCTACTCTGTGAGTGCAAGGGAAGAAAACCAGCAGGATTCTGGTCTGGCAGCGCGACTTGACTACAATCAGTAGCAGGCACGACATGCCAGGGTTTGCAGGACACAATTTTTACTCACAGACCCCTGAGATTCTTGACATTTCCACACAAAACTGAGAAATCCAGGTCCCCTCTCACCAGTTTTTGCTTTCAATTCTTACCTAGGATCCGACTGGCTTCGCTGCGGCTGCTCTCTGCAGTCTGGGAGCCCAGCTCTGTTTTGGCATAAGAGCTAAGCTGGCAAAGGAGAGTCTCGCTTACAGGCCCAGGACTGGACTTCTTCATCTGAGCTTGGAGTGCCAGAGCGTTCCTACGGGCATGCTCCGCACAGAACGACGCACTGCAGGAATAAACCACAAGCTCGTTACGACTCCAAGCCCTCAGCCAGCAAAACAAACAAGTGATACAGTGAGAAACGCTCCCTGGCACCTGGAAAGCACATCCCCTCCACAGTTCTCTCACAGAGAGAGCCACGGGCTGCAGGTACAGCTTGGAAATGCCAGAGAGCCCCAGGTGGCTCGCAGACCACACACCACTGCTGAAATGCCACCTCTGGCACTGGAGTTGGCAGCCACATGGCACAGCAGCAGGGAGAGAAAAGAGCTTTTTACATAAAGCCACTGAGGTGAGCTCTTCTGCTTCCAAATATCCACACTAGACTCTCAGTTTCCACGCAGAGCACGCTGGCTCACATCAGATGGATCCTTTTTATCACAGAGGAACCAAGGGCAGAATGAAGACTACCAGTGTCCACATCCCCATAACCTCTGAGAATGAAACGCAGGTCAATGCTCCCGTAAGGGAAACTGTGCTCTGCTGACGTGCTTAGTGAATGTCAGTAACTGTTCTAGGTCCTCCCATCCATAGCAGTCAAGACATTTTATATGCATCAGAGAACAAGAAGCACAACCAGGTCATCAAGTCCACGTAATACACAACCAGAATATCTGTGCTGAGGATCATCCGTAAGTACAGACAGCAGCAAGTTAAATTTGCTGGGCTGAGCAGAGGTACAGCACCGCGTGGGCGCACATACAGCTCTTACAAAGGACCTGGATCACTGCAGCCACCTTCTGATGGCAGAAGGCAGCAGCCCAACAGTCCTGCAGGACCAAGATGACTCCGTGCAGTGTCCAGCACTCACAGAGTCTTTTTCTAGCTTAAAAACGCTTCAGAAAGAGAGTGCCACTTGTCTGAGCTAACGTAAATGCAGCAGCTGAATCAGGAGAAGGACCTTCTCCTGCCCATTTTAATTCTATATGGTATAGAACTGGCAAACCAGGAGACAGAGGTACTCACCCATCCTTCTTCTCTGGTTTGGGCGCAGCGTTGGGACACCGCTTTCCATTCTTTGTTGAAACATAACTGCACTGCTTGAAAGGGGCACTCCTGTCTTCAAGAATATGCTTAATACAAAACTCCTGCCCCTCCAGCCGCGGCTGGGAGCACTGGCGGTGGGTGAAGGCACATGACAGAGGCTCCTGTGGCCGCGGCACAGGAGTGAGGCGTCCTCGGCTTGATGGCAAAACATGGATCCGAATTCTGTTCATGCCAACACCTTGAGAGATGCAGACCAGTCAAAAGAATGAAAGAAACTACTGATAAAAAGAAAGAGCAGCAGTATCTGCTAACACCTGCTAATGCATCTGAATAACACTTTGACCCCCTTGAACAGGCAAAAGATGAAGCTGCTCCTATAGAACCAGTTTCTTCCAACGCCTGAGGAAACTTTTAGCTTTGCAGCAACCCCATTTCTGCACAGAATGAAATGCCTCTCACACACCTGAGCTACCAAGCAGTAACATCCATGCCAAGGTGCAGGCACAAGCGCTGCTGCCTTGCAGCATTGTGGCCAGGGGAAGGATATATGCCCCAGAGATACCCCTCTACCCCCATCACCCCAGTGCAGGACCCTTTCCTCCCAGCGCACAAATCCCACAGCTCCACACCCTCCCAGGGTACAACGCTCCCTTCCATACACAGCCCACCAACCCCATACTGCCCAATACAAACCCCATCCCTTCGCAGCATCATGTCCCCCCTCCCAACCCACAACCTCTTCCTCAGCAGGGACGATCTCCCAACCTTCCCGCACCCCCCCCGCCACGCTTCCCACAGACGCATTGCTCACCCCCAGCCCTGCACACACACCCCCCCCCCCCCCGCGCAGCTCACCAACTCCACAGCGCCCAGTACACGATCCCTCCTGCCCAGTGCGGCACCAGTGCAGGATCTCCTCCTCCCCGTACCCCCCCCACCGTGGCTCCTTCTCCCGGTGCCCATCCCTGCTCCCGGTGCAGCCCCTTCCTCCCCCCCCCCCCCTCCACGCACGTGCTCGGCCACCCGCCCCGCGCCCAGGTCCCACGCATGCGCAATCGCGCCGCCCGGCTGCGCCGGTGCCGCCATTTTGTCCGCGGGCAGCGGGCGTGAGGGGCGCTCCCGAAAGGAGTCCAGGCTGCACTCCCGGAGCGGTGGGCGCATGAAATACCGGCCCCCCCCGGTCGGTGCGGGGTGGAGGGGCCCTGGGACAACGCGCAGGTGTCGCGGCGACGGGCTGCGCAGACCCCGCCGAGGGCAGGCGGCGCAGCCGCCATCTTACCTCGCTGCCGCCCCGGCCTCCTCGCTGCCCCGCCGCCCGCCCGCCCAGCTACCTCATTGGCCCGCCCGCGGGGGCGGTACCGCAAGCGGTTGGCCGAGCCCGCCGTCATTTCGCAGGGACCGGCCACGCCCCCGGGAGTCACGTGAGGGTGCGGCGGCGGGAAGCCGACACGCGGGCGCGGCGGGACCGGAGGCGCCTGCGCGTTTGCGAGCCCCGAGCGAGGCAGCCGGGTTGTGCTGTGGCTCCGGGAAGGCAGAAGCTCCCGGTAGGCCCGGGGACACCGGCTTGGTCCCAGGGCACCAGCCAGGGGACAAGAGCAACCCCCCCCCGGGTTCTACCCGGTGCCCTCCCGGTTTCCCGGGACAGCAGAAGACCAACATTGCTCCCCACTGATTAACGGAGAGGGCAGAACAAGCGATTCACTGCAAAGCCCAACAACGCGGGAGCAGCCAGCCTCCAAAAAAGGCTCCAAAAGCAGTGGGGGGAAATGAGGGATGGGCCTTTGCCGGGGGTCTGAAACCTAAAAATCATACCCAAAACCGCAGGGGGTGGGTTATGGGCAGCAGAGGCGCTGGTGAGGGTCAGCAGTGCTAATCGCTCTTAAAAACAAGCTTGACATAGAACAAGAGTTTCACAAAACCATACGGAGACAGTACATTTATTGAAGGTTGGGAAAGTAAAATCTGAGAACAAAGGAAATGGGTTTTTCCGACACTCAACCAGAACTCATGTGGCTGCCCAGGCCCAGGGTTGAGGTTGTGGTAAAAGCTGTTTCCAGCTGGGCTGCGAACAGCCACGCACCAATGGGATCCCCTGGAAGAGCTGCCCCGGGCACGATGACCCTTCCAGCCAGCCATCCTGCATGGTCTCATCCTGCACAGTTTCATTCTACATCCCAGCTGGGAATGCACCACGCTGCTCCTCTCCAGATCAACCCCCGCACTGCCACAGACTGAGTCCACCAACACATTTCACGCCTAAACACGGCTCTACACGTGCCGGTGGCACCACCTGCAGCAGGATGTAGCCAGCCAGCTCCCAGCATGGGGCTGCTCTGCTCCGGCAGGTGCCTTCGGGCACAATCTGACTCCACATCCAAGCCCCTTGCTCAGCAGCACTCATCCCTGCCAGCCATGGGCAACTCCTCTGGACTCTCTCCCCCCAAAAAGCATCCATGAGGGCCAAGCACCCTCAATCCATCACCTCACCCTGGCTGCTCAACACCAGCCACCCTGAAATGCCACCAAAAGCCCTTGGCACATGCGCCGCCCCTGAAGCCCACCACAGCCAGGGTTTCCAGCGGAAGCGGTGGAATCTGCAGAAGAGCGAAGGACAGACAGGATCCTGAAACCACAGCAGCTTTTGGAGTGAGGAAACCTGACCCATAGCAGGTAGAGCAGCTCCCATCACCCCACAGTCGCAGCAGCTGGGATTCCCTCACACACCCCCCCCAGCCCGAGTGGCCTCTGGTCCCTGCCCTCCCCTCAGGCTGCTTCCTCTCCTCCATCCCCCAAAAGCTCCTGAACCCACTTTCTGTCACCAACAGCTCGAGTGGAACCACCCGACAAGCCACCCCAAATTCTCACCAAGGTCCCCCGCAGCACCACAAAATTAAAACGAGCAAAACACTAAGATATAAGTTACTGCTTAAATTATTTGTAAAACATCTTAAATTTTCTGTGACATATTTTAAATACCCCCCATGGCCCCCCCGCAATGTGTGTTCCTCAGAGGGGGCTTCAGTTCTAGCAGGGACAGAGCCCACCACTAACTGAAAGTTGATGGGGGAGGGAGCAAGGAACAGAGAAAGGGTTTCTTATCCTTTCACAGCTTCAACAACTCCGCGTTCTAAATATCAATAATAAAAGTTATAATATAATAAAATAGTTCTTCGTGAGGCAGTGGAGATCGAACAAGCCCTTTCATGCCCCCGCAGGGGCAGCCCAGGTTTGGGCTTGGGCTCTGTGCCAACTCAGTAGTAAAAAGTTTTACTTGGGGAGAGGGGGGAGTGGGGGGGGTGGTTCTGAGGGCAGGGGTGGTGGTCGGGGCTTGTCCGTGTTGGCAACAGCTCTGGAGCTGGTGGAAGCCCGTGGGTTCAAGAGCTCGCCATACGAGTGGAAGTCAAAGGCAGGGGGCTGGGTGGGCTGCATGCCCTGCGCGCTCAACAGTGAGTGCAGCATATTGACCGTATCCTGGTAGTCACTGGCCTGGTTGGCGTTGTGCCCGTTGGCCCCCATGGGACCCTTGTCCGATTTGCTGTGGGTGCCCCGGGCTTTGTTGGCCTGGGGTAAGGGGAGGTTGCCCGCATCCGAGCTGTGCCCCGAGAGGTGGGCCATCCCAGGGAGGTGGGGGTAAGGGAACGGCATCCCAGGGCCTTTGGAGGCTTTGCTGACTTTGGGCTGGTGCTCGTGGGCTGCAGCTGTGGCCGTGGCTGCGGCCTCCTCTGGCAGGAGCCTCTTGCGGGAAGAGGCGAGGGGACCGTAGCTTTTGTGGGGCACGGCGCTAGGCTGGCTGCTGTGTTTAGAGTCTCCCGGCCGCTTATTCGCCATGCTGCTGGGGCCGGCGCCAAGCTGGGCATGTAAGTGTTTGTGAGAATGGTGGTTGTGGTGGTGGTGGTGGTGGTTAGAAGAGTGGCCCTTGTGTTTCTCCTTGTGCTCCCGGTTCTTGCCACTGCTTTCGTCCGAGGAGCCGTGCCTGTCTCCAGCAGTTGGCACCTTGATCCGCATTTTTATCTCCTCCTGCTTGGAGGGGAGTGGCCTCTCCCCACCTCCACCTGCCACCGGGATCCTCAGCTTCAGAGCCGAGGCTTTGTCACTCTTTTCAGGGCCAGGAGGGCGCTCAGGGTTCTCTGAGCCACCCATGGGAATTTTCAGGATGATTGGAGAGGGGTTACTGTCCTGCTGGACTTCCCTCTCCCGCTGCTGCTGGACCAGGAGATTCTGTGCGGCATAGGCGTACTGAGACCGCACGTTGGCTTCCATGTTCTCCAGCTGCCGCTTCTGTGCTGCCAGCTCCTCGGCATGCTTGGCCCGGTACTCCTTAAGCGACACTTTGGCTGATGGGGCGTTCTTGCCGCTCTGCTTCTGATAACCAGCGCCATCTTGCTGTAAAGGATGCTCAGCAGCCGAAGAGCTTTCATTAGTCCTGTGGGTCTGGCCAGTCTCCAGCTTGGGTGGAGGATGCCAGTGGTCAGTCTGGGACATATCTGCACCGCTCTTGTCGCTGGGCGAGTCCGCCGTGGCCGGCAGAGACGGCCCTGCTCCAGCGGTCGAGGATGTTGACATGCTCATTAACCCAGCAATGTTCATGTCCGAACTATTGTTCCTGGAAATCATGTTGAGGATTGTCTGCTCTGACAGGCTCTCATCTTCACCATGGTCGTCAGCCTTTGACTTCCTGGCTGCTTGAGAGGCCTGGAATAAAAGCAGCAACGAGTCATTTACTTTGGGCTGTCACTAGAGCCGCTTTGATGCAAGCAGCTCAGCTGGTACAGTGCATGCTCTCATTTAAAGACGGATCTACTTTGCCCCCATCCGTACTTGTGGGAAAAGACCCAACCACTGGAAGTGGGGTTGCTAGTGTGGTTGAAAAACCAAGGTCTCTACAGAGTTAATTCGGAACACATGAACTCGAGCACTGAAGCAACATTTTGCAGATGCAGAGCGTTCAGATTTCCCCCCCACACACATGCCCTTCAGACACTGTCTTTCATTGTCATACCAGAGATGCCACACAGCCTCATGCACAGAAATCAGAGCCTGTGTTCTCCTGCAAGCACCCGCGGTCCAAAGCAGATTCTTACCCGCCAGTTCCGGATACGTTTAAGCCGGTTGGGAGTTTTCTCAAGGATCTGCAGGAATTCATGAGTCAGTTCTGCAGAGGAGACACAAACCCAAGCAAGAGGGTCAGAGACAGGCAGACCAGCGCTAATCCATCAGGGCAACCCCCTAGTTACTGATGAATGGAGCTACTGATGAGATGGAGCTACTCCAGGAGGGGAAATACTGAGAACTAGTATCACTGACCACATTTAAACTCATCTCACTGTGCGCCTTTTGCCCTCTCTGTTGCACCATAGAAGCTGCTGCTGCTGCTGCACTGGAAACCTTGGCAAGACTTGAAGTCCTGGAGTCCACGAACTGGCCAGGGGCCGTGTTTGAATGGCAGACCCAGGAACAGAGATGCCGAAATAACTTAAGAGCCTTTGGGGGGGAACCTTGCTCCAAAACTTACCATCTAAGAGCTCCAGAGTTACAGTGCCATCAACGTATTCCCACCAGTGCTTCCCGTCCGTGGAGACTGGGATCTCCCAGTTGGACCACTTACAAGCCAGGTGGATACAGACGCAGGCCACAACGGGAGGGGTGTACTGCAGGCTGAAGGTGGTCAGGTGCAGGCTGACGTCACCAGCAGGGAGAGAGAAACAGAAAGCCATGAACTCCCAAGCCTTAACTTCAGCACTCACTATCGCCCACTGAACAGACGCTGCACAAGAGGTGGACATGGTGGGGAAGGCCCTGCTGTTACGGGCGTCTCTATCCCGCTCCACCGATTTGCTTGCTCCTTCCCCATTCTGCTGCAGATAATTTGGGTCCAGGCAACTCTGTCAACCCAAGGCTCTGCAGCTCGTGCAGGAGCAGTGAGACACGCTGCGCCCCGCTTGAGCCCTCTTCCAAGGGAGAAAGAGAGCAGCTGGATTACCTGCCAGCCCCCACCTCTGCTGTGGGCTCTGCTCAATCTGAGAAGAAACTTGGACACTTCCAAGTGCAACTCCTGGGATGGCATTCAAGGAGCAAACTGGCCGTCTTTGGCTTTTAGGAAAGGTCTGGTCTTTCCCAAATGATTTTTAGGAAAAGCACTGAGGCTTTGGCTGCGAATAGCACCATATGCTGGAGCGACTCAGAAGCGCCTAAGAGGGAGCCTGGCCGCCTATCAAGCATTTTCATTAGTAAATTAATTTGCCACATGACAGCTCGGATGTCGGTGCTGGGAGGTCTACGTAGCATTGAGAACAGGACAACCAATGGACTAAGAAAGCATCCTACTCTCTACCTGCAGGAAGACCAGGTCCCCTAAACCTATAGAAACCATGACAGCAAGTTGAGTGCAGGATTTGCCCACTTTCACACTCATTAATCAGCCCTTTCAAAGAGCGCTTGATGGAGATGGTGCCACTGAGCACCTACGTGCAGCCGCAGGATAGCATTATTTGCATTTCTTCGCCATGCTCGGGTTATTAAACATTTTTCCATCAATGCAATGCGGAGAGACAGAGATATGCATCTACAGCCAAAAAGTCTGAAGCCATTTCACAGATACTGTATTCATCCATACATCAAGAAGTCAAACCCAGGAAATCCAGAGCCTTTATCCAGTCTGCCAAGGTAAGAAGCAAAAAGAGCCTTAACTCTGCCCCATGATGATGCCAGAAGGAAATAAAAGTTAAACATCTGTAGGTACGCCTGAAAAATCTAGTTCATCACTTAAGCATCTTAATCAGGCGTTTCATGGCATCACTTTAAGGCAAAATTGAGGCTGCCTGGCTGCATTTCTTCCTTTCTGCCTGAATTTTTTTCAATTATAATCTTAGCTCTTAATTCTTTGGTTTTGCAATTATTGCTGCAGGGATAAAACACGCTTCAAGGATGCATTTACCCACACGTTATTAACACTACCTTCCCTTTATGCTAGTTTATGCGGGAAACCCACACAGTGCCCTTTGGAGCTAGAGAGCACCTTCAACAAACAATTCTCCCAGCACACTGTAGAGGTGAGCAGGTAACACGTCTCACAGGCAGAGAGGAGAAAAATGACTTGCCTAAGGCCATGCACATTCACGGCTTGGCCAGGGCTTGGGAGCATTCTCTGACTCTGCAGCTTCACCTGTGCTAGCGCCTAAACCATCTTTTTCTCCCATCTTTTCACTTCTGCAAGCTCTTTCACAAAAACACAAGATTTTCCATGTCCACAACTTGGTCTGTTCCAAAAGTTAACTCTGTGATTTGCCTGAAGTTGGTAATCCAGGAAATTAAATTTAAAAAATGTCAGAAGTCCCAACACAAGGGCTGCTATCAGCCTTGCAGTGAAAATCTAGCAACAAAACTACCCAGACCTCTCAAAGTGAAAAAAACTAGTGTGTTTTTTTTTTTTCTCATTTTCAAGACTCCACTTACAGGACTGTCTGTCCAGTCACGTAGGCCAGACAAGGGTATCGTTTTCTCTTGTAACACCTCATGCCTGCATCCAACTACCCTTTTTCTCCCTTTATATTCTAGATGAGCCTTCTTTGGGGTACCCACCATATTTATTGACAATTTGCACAGCACCTGGTTCAGTGAAAACTCTCTGACACCTAGGTACTAAGCAAGTAAAAATGTATACATTCATTTCAAATCTACCTTTTTGTTTTGTTTTTTTTTCTTAAACTTTCACAACTGTCTAACTCCCCATAAAAGCAGTGAAGTTCCTGAGCATCCCATCTGCCTTGTTTACATGGCCAATTTTGCAGCTGGCTTTGACCAGCACCTAGCAGGAGAAAGGGTTCCTGCTCTTTCTGAACCAAACCAAGCGATCCCCAGTTGCTCGCAGGCTGACCAATGCCCATGGGGTCACCAGTAGCATATCTCCAGATAAGACCCTCTGTTAAATATGAATCAATTGTAAAATAATAACCTGTTGGTAGCCATGAAGTAGGAAGTTTGCGCCAAGTCTTTGCTGGCTGAAAGAGAAAAGGAAAAAGCAGGGCTTTAGTCTGCATATCCTGGCAAATAGTATTACATTTTAGTGCAAGAACCACAGGCCTCTCACCACCACACACACAGTAAGAGACCCAGTGTGGTTTGACTAACCCTACACCACAGCTAGGATTTTTAGAAATTACTGTACATAGAGAGCTTTGCATGCTTCAGCAGAGCCACAACATCACATCATTTGCAACTGTCTCCATTTTGACATTTGTTATGGTTATTAAGGAGACTGACTGCAAGCAAGTTCCCGGGCAGTCCTGGCTGAATGCTGCAATGTATTTTCACAGCTCTTCTCTATCAAGCTGAGGTTACGCTGAGGAGAAGCCGCAAGCACCCGACGTCTGACACTGCTTACCTCGCACTAGCTGTGTGCACTTCACCACGTGGGTATGGGGGTGGTCAATAGTGATCTCAAACCCTGGAAGAACACAGACATAGAGCCATCAAAAAAACGGCAGCACACCCCCACGGATCTATGAACCTCACGTTTCCTGCTCCTGGGGGACAAGGCCTTCTCCCCTTCCCGCCTACAGTCCCTGCTCTCTGCTCGGAGGCAAGCAGGAATAGAGAAGCCCGTTTTCCTGTATCCAGAAGACTCAAGTTCTCCAGTCACAAAACCCGAAGGTCACTGCTGCTGCCAGACCTCCAAGCAGCTAAATGACTTCTGCGCTTGAAAGACCTCACTGAAAACAAAACAACTATTAAGGATTTTAAAAATAGCAGGACAAAACCTCTTACAGCAGCTGGGAGGAAGGAGAAGACAATGGCATCTGCTCAAAGGAATTTCTGTCACCCAAAAAGCTAAGAGGAAGCAGACGTTTTCCCTTTGAAGGAGCCTACAGCACTAAAGACAACTGAACTTAATCCTTGCTTCAGTTTCCTATTCAGTTTGGGCATTATATTTTAAAGAAAAAAATAATTGCAAATCGGTCCATGTGTGCAACAGATTTGCTTCTTCCCATGCAGAACATTCTGGAAGAACTGGGACGTTAAACAAGGCAACTGGAGAACCGAGTCATTGCAGAACTGGGGTCACAGTTTAGCCACTGGCTTGCCAGCCCAGCGCGTGCAACCCCTTGACATGCCTGCCCCTCCTGTCCCCTTGTGAGTGAGGGACTAGTGGCATTTACTCTGAACCAAGTCAGAAATAACAAAGGCCAACTGAGTATTTTGGAGTGGAACGCTATCTACAAACTGCCTCTGAAATAGAACATGTGTTAGTAAAAACAACTTTTAACAGCACATTTTAGAAAGGAACAGGATACCAGATCCAACAGCCACAGCCCTAAATGTAGGCTCCAGCTTCTACTTTCAAAAAAAAACCCAAAACTGTTGCTGGTTTGTGTTTTTTTTTTTCACATTCAGCTATCTGATCCAAACACTAACTTTCAACCCAGGTTTTGTTAGACATCTCTCAGTGCAAACCGCTTCCTAGCTACAGGACTAGAGCATTATCAAGTTCAACAGCACAACGGAGGACAGCGACCGGTGTCCAAGCGGTACAAAACCTGTTGGGGGGGGGGGGGGGAAGAGACGAGCCACACTTCCACACTTTAATTTCTCTGAGCATTGAACCTGATACAAGTTACACCTGAAAAAACTGACGTTAAAAGGAAAACAGAAGGAGTGGGTGTGAAAAATAGAGTTTGTTGCCTGGACTCTTGCTCTCCCACTGGCCAGCTGTACATCTGCCCTCCAGCTGTGGAGAAGACTGTGCGGTTAGGCTCTCCGCTCTGCGGAACACTCCTGGGTCTGGGATTTGTGTGGCAGCCCGTCCGCTTTGAAAAACTTACCCAGGGTCTGCAGTATTATGCTCTCTAGAATGACCAGGTCTTGGGCTTGTTGCAGGTAAGCCTGGGGTTGAGAGGACAGGCAAGTTACTCACGATGAGGTACTCCGTATAAAGCCTGCACATTTCTAACACCCTTTTCTCAGGGAGGCAAAAATAGCAAAGGGGAATCTTTATGCCGATCTGCACTGGGGGAACTGGCACAGATTCCCTGCCAGAAAAGAGAAAGCAGAGTGCTTGGGTGGACCCGCTCCCCTGCTAGTGCTTCTGCTAGGGGACGGTTGCTTCGGGATCCACAGTGGCCCTCTCAGTCCTGGTCCCTCACATTGCACGGGACGGCTATATGAGCAGTATAGGAGAGGAATTAGCTGCTTTTTTTTTTTTTTTTCCTTAAGCTTTCCTGGATAAAGCTGCCCCTTTTCAGCAGGGTTGGCTGCTCAGTTCCAGGTAAGATGGGCTGTCTCAAGAGATGGGGAATTGGCATCATTTTTAATAAACCCACCATTAAACGTGTGGGGACAGAACAGAACCAAACTGCGTACACCACCTTCTGCTCTGCCACAGACACTACTCAATCGCAGCAGCCAACATCCATGCCCTCCTCAGAAGCTTTTCACGCAGACACTGTTACACAGCATATGAGTCACATTTGCAGCAGCACAGCAGAGGAGAACAGAAGAGAGATTGCCACAGAGCAGGAAAGAAAAGCCTTCTGCTGTACAGAAGCCAAAAAGCTCTCAGCGGTGTAAGAGCAGTCAAATTGGAAAGCTGTCACTGACCATCCTAGGACACAGCCACTCGCTTAGAGAGTGGGTACTGCTGAACCCAATTTAACGAGACGCTGTAGCCACGCGATTCAGGATGCAGCACGCTTCCGCCATTCCCATTCCTCGTGCCTCCACTCCTCACACCAGAGCCCAGTTCTCCGATCTCAACACTTACCTCGCTCTTGGTGTCTAGAGGAGTTTCCTGGGGATGCAGACAGGCATGTGCTACCTTGATTACGTGCTCCAGCTTACGAGGCTGCTCCTCCACCTTGGCTGCCAAGAACAGAGCTGCTGGTACCACTGACTTCAGAGAAAAAAAACATATTTTTTTTTGAAGTTAGTAAGTTCATGATTAAAACAAATAAATTAGGCTAATTCTCACATCTAAAACAAATATTCCTTTAGAAAACAAAGCCTGTGCAAGTCCAAACACCACCAGGAGGGAAAAGGGTTCTAGTGACTACCAACAGCTATGAACAACCCCTCCCCTTTCCAAACCCTCTTCCCAGGGTTGGTCCCACCGCGTAGCCCCCCGAGCTAGCTGCCAGACAGCAGCAGGAGCGGAGTTGGGGGGGTTCCCGTCACCCCACACCCCGCCAGACCCCAGCACACTTACATTCCTGTGGAACTGGGTGAAGGACTGCACCATATAGAAGCGGTGCATGTACACGATGGCTGTGTTGATGGTGAGCTGGGAGCTGATGGGGTGGTTAAGGAAACACACAGCCCTGATGACAATCCCTGAGCAGCATCCTCAACTCCCCTACATCCCACCGGCACCAGGTCAGGCCTGGCTCTCTCTGCTCCTGAAATACACTCGGCTCTCCCTGGTCCTGGGCCGGACCTGGCAACCCCACACACCAGCATAGCTCTCCTGCCTCCCAATAACAGACCCGGCTCTCCTTCCCCACAGCCGGGCTTGGCTCTCCCCGCTCCCGGGCCGAACCTGCCCTTCCCCGCAACCCGGTATAGCTCTCCCAGCTCCGGAAACACGCTCGGCTCTCCCCGCTGCCGGCTCCGGCTGTCCCCGCTGCCGGCCTGGCTCTCCCGGCTGCCGGGCCCGGCTTTCCCTGCTCCCGGCCCCACTCTCTGGCTGCCGGCGCCGGCTCTCCCCGCTCCCGGCCTCACTCTTCCGCCTGCCGGCCCCGGCTCTCCCCGCGGCCGGGCCGGGCCTGGCCTTCCCCACACCCCAGCATAGCTCTCCCCGCTCCCAAAACACGCCCGGCTCTCCCCGCTGCCGACTCCGGCTCCCCCAACTCCCGGGACAGACCCGACCCCGGCCCTTCCCGCACCCCCCCCCCGCCTTTCCCCGCTCCCTGACGGAGCCAACCGCCGCCCCCCCCCCTTCCTTCCCCGCCCGCCCCGCGACGGTGGCACCCAAGCGCAGGCCGCGCGGCCTAGCGCGGCCGGATACACGTTGAGACGCTGTCCCATGTCCTGCAGCAGGTTAGCCGCTTGCTGCCGGTACGAGAGCTCTTTGTCGGGGTCGAGCCCGGCGCGGCGGGAAGGGCTCCGGTCCAACTGCTCGCGGGTAAAATACCAGCGCCGCCCCGCCGCGCCGCCGGCCCCTCCGCCCGCCGAGGCCTCCATGGCGATCTGCGCCCGCGCGCGCACGCACGCACGCACGGACGGACGGACGCACGCAACGGCGACCCGGCGCACGCAGAACGGCGGCGCGCGCGTTCGGCTGCGTCACAAGCGGGGGGGGGAGGCGGGGCGGCGGGGGAGGAGCCAAGTCTGACGCATGCGCACTTAGTTACGCCTGCGCAAGAAGCCGGGGCGGGGGGGGGGGGCGGCACCCACGATCTCCTGTGGACCCCGGGAGTTCCCCCCGCCACCGCCACCCCGGTTCCGGCTTTCCCGTGGCTTCAGCGCCCGGCCCGCACCTCAGGGCCCTGCCTGGGTCCCCCTTCACCTCCCCACCGAGATCCCAGCCCCCCCCCCCAGGACCCAGGACACCCCCCCCCCCCAGGACCCACACGCCAGGCCACAGCTCGTATCCAAAGTGAGTTTTATATATAATTTATCTGTACACACGAAGGACAAAGTACCTCAGATCTGCGCTGGGAGGGGGGGGGACCTGGTGCCCCCCACCGCCCCACCCCCGGGCTGAGCGCCCAGACCTCCCCGCCCCAAAACTGCTTCAAAAAAAAAAAAAAAAAACTAAAAAAAAAGAAAAGAAAAAGAAAAAAAGTCACTTCATTATTTTTTTTGCATTTAAAAGGGGGGGGGGAAGCTGCCCCCCCCCCCTCCCCACCGGCAGCCCCCAGGAGGGAGTGGGACCCCCAGCGAGGCAGGGCTGGGACCCCAGGAGGGTCTGGGGGGGCCACAAAGGTGCTTTGCCTGCGCCCCCCCAGGCAGGCGGCACTTCAATTTGGCACACGGAGGGGGTTGGGGACACCCCCACCCCCAAACCCCACCACCACACACCCCCAGCCCCTTCCCCGGGGAGGGAGCCCCCATCTCCCCTCTTTGGCACATGGGGGATTTCGGCAAAGGCGGGGGGGGGAACTGCACCCCAACACAACCCTGCAAACGCCCTGGTTCCGGGGCTAGGAAATGCCCCCCCCCAACACACCACCCTGGGGGGGGGGGCCACAGCAGGGCCCCCCTAGCTACCACCCTTGTGTCCATTTCTCCCTTTTTCCTCTTTTTTTTTTTTTTTTTTTTAAATACGTGGATTTGGGGATTTTTCCTTTTTTTTGCCTGACCCTGGCCCAGGCTGGGGGGCACGAGCCTGGCAGGGCGGGGGGGGGGAGAGGGGGGGCAGGGATGGGGGACGCCACAGGGGCCCCCCCCCTAACTCCCTCCAGGGCCAGCATTGAGGAAATAGGTGGTCATCTCCCCCTTGCCCTTGACCTTGACCAGCCCCCGGCACTCCAGCACGTAGCCCTTGGCCGCCAGCACCTGGTACAGGTCCGTTGTCACCTGGTAGAGGGGGACATGGGGGTAAGAGGTGGGGCGCTTTGGGGGGTGGCCCTATCCCCCCCCCTCCCCACCCCCCCAGCTGACCTGGATGCGGTCGGGGACGCCGGTGCTGTCCATGCGGCTGGAGACGTTGACGGTGTTGCCCCAAATATCGTACTGCGGCTTGCGCGCCCCGATCACCCCCGCCACCACCGGCCCCATGTTCAGGCCTGGGGGGGGAGGGGGGGGGCGCAGAGAGAGCGTCACGACCCCCCCGACACTGTGAGGGTGAGGGCGTGGGGGTGTGCGAGGGCACGGGGGAGCGTGCAAGGGGAAAAGGGGGGTGCAAAGGGGTGGGTGAGCAAAGGGGAGGGGGTAGGTAAGGGTTCGGGTGCGCGAAGGTCGTGCGTGCAAAGGGGAAGGGGTGTGCAAGGGTTTGCAGAGGCAAAGGGGTGTGCGACGGCCAACGTGTGCAAAGGGGAAGGGGTGTGCAAGGGTTTGCAGAGGCAAAGGGGTGTGCAACGGCCAACATGTGCAAAGGGGAAGGGGTGTGCAAGGGTTTGCAGAGACAAAGGGGTGTGCAATGGCCAACGTGTGCAAAGGGGAAGGGGTGTGCGACAGCCAACGTGTGCAAAGGGGAAGGGGTGTGCAAGGGTTTGCAGAGGCAAAGGGGTGTGCGACAGCCAACGTGTGCAAAGGGGAAGGGGTGTGCAAGGGTTTGCAGAGGCAAAGGGGTGTGCGACGGCCAATGTGTGCAAAGGGGAAGGGGTGTGCAAGGGTTTGCAGAGGCAAAGGGGTGTGCAACGGCCAACGTGTGCAAAGGGGAAGGGGTGTGCAAGGGTTTGCAGAGGCAAAAGAGTGTGCGACGGCCAACGTGTGCAAAGGGGAAGGGGTGTGCAAGGGTTTGCAGAGGCAAAGCGGTGTGCAACGGCCAATGTGTGCAAAGGGGAAGGGGTGTGCAAGGGTTTGCAGAGGCAAAGCGGTGTGCAACGGCCAATGTGTGCAAAGGGGAAGGGGTGTGCAAGGGTTTGCAGAGGCAAAGGGGTGTGCGACGGCCAACGTGTGCAAAGGGGAAGGGGTGTGCAAGGGTTTGCAGAGGCAAAGGGGTGTGCGACGGCCAACGTGTGCAAAGGGGAAGGGGTGTGCAAGGGTTTGCAGAGGCAAAGCGGTGTGCAACGGCCAATGTGTGCAAAGGGGAAGGGGTGTGCAACAGCAAAGGAGTGTGTAAAGGGGTGTGTGAGGGCCTATGTGTGCAAGGGCTAAGGGGTGTGCGACATCAGTATGTGCAAAGGGGCGTGCGAGGGCTGTGTGTGCAAAGGGGAAAGGGTGTGCAAGGGTTTGCATGTACAGAGGGGTGTGCACGGGCTTGTACACAAAGTGGTCTGCGAAGGCCGTGCGTGCAAAAGGGCAGAGGCGTGCAAGGCTTTGCCTGTGCAGAGGGGTGCGCAGAGGCTGTATGTGCAAAGCCCGGGGGGTGTGCAAAGGTCACGCGTGCAAGGCCACGCAGCAGCGCCGCGCGTGCAAAAGGGACGAGGCGTGCAAGAGCCAGCGGACGCGAAACCGCACCTAAGGGCCAGGTACGCGTTGGGGTAGGGTGCACGGGGTGGCTGCAGGTGCAGAGGGGCGTGCAAGGGGCGTGCAAGGGGCACTCACCGATCTTCATCTGGAAGTTGTTGAAGGAGTGCTCGTTGATGTACTTCATCTGCTCCATCAGGTGCATGGCGTAGTCGGCCAGCGCCGCGATGTGGCTCCGGCCCTCCCGGTCGTAGGTGGAGGCGTTCAGCCCCGAGGCCGCCATATAGGTGCTGCCGATCGTCTTGATCTTCTCCAGCTGACGGTACTTCTGCTCGCTGATGATCTGGGGTGGGGATGAGGGGGGACAACGTCAACCCCACCCTGCCTCTCCGGACCCCCCGTGCACCCCATCTTCCTGCATCCCGTCCCTGTGCGTCCCATGAATGCTGCCTCTCCGGAGCATCCCATCTCCTGCACCCCATCCCATGGCTCCATGAAAGCTGCTCCACAGCCTCTCCAGCACCCTGTGCACCCCATCCGCACGTACCCCATCCCATGATCTCCCCATCCACACTGCTCTATGGCCTCTAGCACCCCGTGCACCCCATCCCCTGCACTGTCCCCCACACATGGTGCTCTGCAGCCTCTCCAGCACCCTGTGCACCCCATCTTCTCACACCCCACCCCTGTGCACCCCAGGCACAGTGCTCCACAGCCTCTCTGGAGCCCCATGCACCCCATCTCCTGCACCTTGTCTCCACGCACCCCATCCCATGGCTCCATGCACGCTGCTCCACAGCCTCTCCAGCACCCCACACGCCCCATCCCCATGATCCATCCCATTGCACCCCACTCCGCCCTCTGGCACCTCATCGAAGTCGGCAATGATCTCATTGAGCAGCCGCAGGCACTCGACACCCTCATTATTAGCCTCCAGCTCAACGTAGAACTCCGAGAAGTTGCTGATGGAGGCGAACATGACGGCCACGCACTCGCAGGACTGGTAGTAGAGCTCGTCGTTGCGACGCTCCCGCGCCAAAAAATGTGCCGCCACGTCCTTGGGCAGGATGTTGTGCAGCAGCCGCCGGTTGTACGCCTGCAGCTCCTCCATCTCTTCCTTCTCGCCCGTCGCCTGCGTTGCACAGCACCATGTGGGAGTTGCGCCGGGGCCCCGCGTCCACCCCGGTCCTGGGGTGCGGGGACGGGGTCAGTCCCGGCCCCTCGTCCCCTGGTCCTACCTGCAGCTTCCAGAGGAAGTCGAGGCGGGCGGTGGACTCGACCTGCTGCGCGTGCAGGTACAGCGCCAGCGCGAAGACGGCCAGGATGACGGGGGTGACGTACCGCAGGGCCACCTTCCCCTCCGCCAGGCTGTGGGCACCCCCAACCCGCTGAGACGGGATGCCGGACCAGTCCGTGCCTACCCTAGGGACCCCAAACCTGCACCCAGACCCCTAAGATGAACCCACCCAAGGGATCCCCTAAGATGCACCTACTCCAGTGACCCCAATCCTGTGCCCAACCCCGTAAGATGCACCTACTCCAGTGACCCCAATCCTGTGCCCAACCCCGTAAGATGCACCCACGCCAGGGACCCCCTAATATGCACCCAATCCCCAAAGATGCACGCACGCCAGGGTCCCCCTAAGATGCACCCAATCCCCAAAGATGCACCCACCCCAGGGACCCTAAGGCTGCACCCACCCCATAAGATGCACCCAATCCCCAAAGATGCACCCACCCCAGGGACCCTAAGGCTGCACCCACCCCATAAGATGCACCCACGCCGGGGATCCCATAAGATGCACCCACGCCAGGGACCCCCTAAGATGCACCCAATCCCCAAAGATGCACCCACCCCAGGGACCCTAAGGCTGCACCCACCCCATAAGATGCACCCACGCCGGGGACCCCCTAAGATGCACCCAATCCCCAAAGATGCACCCACCCCAGGGACCCCAAGGCTGCACCCACCCTATAAGATGCACCCACACCGGGGACCCCCTAAGATGCACCCAATCCCCAAAGATGCACCCACCCCAGGGACCCCAAAGCTGCACCCAGCCCCCAAGCTGCACCCATCCTTGCAGCACAGACCCCCAAAGGACTCTCCTGCTGCTGCCAACCCTCAGCCCCCTACTCCATTTCTCCCACTGGTCCCAGTCCCCCACTCACCATTCACCCTGGGTCATATTGGAGGGTCTGGTGGGGAGAGGAGCCGGGGGTTAGTGGGGTGGGGACACAGCTCCCAGAGTGGGAAGACTGGGGGGGGACGCGACACCGGGCACTCACAGGGCATTGGCCACCACCAGCAGGTCGGCGTTGTCAAAAAGGGTGGCCTGGGGCCCCTCCACCAGCACCAGGTAGGTGGCCTCGATGGCCACCATGAGCAGCAGCTTGCCGATGCTGCTGATGTGCAGGAAGACGGAGCAGGCCAGCAGGCTCAGCACCACGCTGTAGTTGAAGTACTGCGGGAGAGACGCCGCAGGGATGCACCGGCACCCCGCGGGGAACCCCTGCCGGCACCCCACACCCACGGGGACCTTGTACCCATGGGGACACCCTGCCAGCACTCTGCACCCTCAGGGACTCTGTGCCAGCACCCACGGAGGAGACTGCACCCATAAGGACCTATGCCAGCACCCTATATCTGCGGGGACCCTGTGCTAGCACCCTGTACTCTTAGGGATACTCCACTTGCAGCACCCTGTACCCTCAGGGACCCCATGCCAGCGTCACTGGGGACACAGTGCCTTCAAGGACCCCGTGCTGGCACCCTGTACCCTCAGGGACCCTGTGCCAGCATCCTCAGGGACGCTGTGCCTGCAGGGACCCTGTGCCAGCACCCTGCATCCTCAGGGACCCTGCACCAGTGCCCACGCAGGACCTTGCACCCACAGGGACCTATGCCAGCAGCCTGCATCTGTGGGGACCCCATTCCAGCACGCTGGGGGACATTGCACCCACAGTGACGCCCTGCCAGCATCTTGCATCTTCATGGACCCTGTGCCGACACCCAAGGAGGACCTTGCACCCGCAGGGACCCATGCTGGCACCCATGGAGGACCCCGTCCCAGTGCCCTGCAGCTGTGGGAGCCCTGCACCTGTGGGTGCCCCACAGCCACTCACCTCAGGGAAGTCGCAGGCCAGCCCATCGCCGTGGCAGGGGGCCGCGGGGGTCCCCAGGGAGAAGTTGAGGGCCCGGAGCTGGCAGGGTCCCACAGCCTCTGGGGTGATGTTGAGCTCGCGGGCGGCACAGTCCCGCAGGGCCACCCGGCTGCAGGCAAACTGGGGAGGGGCAAGAGGGTTGAGCCGGTGCCCCACAGCCCCCCGCAGCCCCCCGACCCCACGTCCCTACCATGTTGACGAAGGCAGCGATGAAGACGAGGAGGATGGTGAAGACCCCGATGACGGTGCTGTGGGCGCGGGACTGGACGATCTTCTGGGAGAGCTGCTGCAGGGCGGCGGGGAAGAGCTGGTGGGGGGGGTATAGAAAAGAGGACCCCGTCATGTGTGGCCGAGCCCCCCCACACCCTCCCACCCGTCTGGCCCTGTACTCACAGTGACGCAGGAGTAGACAGCGCAGACAAAGAGGATGGCGGCAAGGAGGATGAAGATGCCAACGTAGACGCCAAGCATCAGCGGGGAGCTGAGGAGAGAGGCAGCTGTGAGCGCTGGGGGGCCGGGGGGGGGCCAGGGCGCAGGGTTTGGGGGGGCTGCAGCACTCACTGGGGGAATACCACGATCTGGAGGCAGCAGATGAAGCAGAAGACAAGGAGGGTGCAGGCCACGTAGCCACCGAAGCGGTCATCCACCTTCTTGGAGTACTGCGGGGAGGAGAGGGGTGAGCCGGGTGGGCAGAGGAGGATGGAGGGGACCCCGGGGGATGCAGGGGATGGGATGGAGGGAACAGGATGGAGGAGACCACAGGGGATGAGGTAGAGAGGATGGAGGGACCAGGACGGAGGGGACCAAGGAACCAGCTGGATGGAGGGAATCTTGCAGATTAGAAGTGACAGAGGTGACCCACAGCTGGGATGGAGAGGGTGGAGGGTACCAGGAAACCAGGACAGGGCGAACCCCAGGGGATGGAGGTGAGGGGATCAAAGGTGCCGATACGACCAGGATAGAGGGAGACAGAGGGTGCCCCCACCTTCTTCTCCAGCTCTGGCGTCTGGAAGGTGAGCAGGAACTTCTTGACGTGGTCCTTGCGGAGCTGGTCGATGCTGCGGGCATCGATGGCCCGGCTCAGGAACTCGTCCACCTCATCCTCGGGGTTGAGGGCCTCCTGGGCACCGCGGCTAGGGGCAGGGGTGGGTCAGGCCCCCCCCAGACTCCTGGCTCTGCCCCAGGGAAGGGCCGGCCACAACCTCCCCCAGGGTCCCCCAGCATGAGGACACTTACTTGTCCTTGCTGGAGTCATCAATGCCCTGGGGAGACAGAAGGGAGATGGGAGGTGTCAGGGACACTGACATGGATGGGGGGGGGGGGGCTCCTATAGGTGACAAGGACATGGGGCATCCCTCAGGGTCACCAAGGCTGCCAAGGATGGGGGACAGAGTCCCAAGGGTAACCAGGATGGGGGGGATTCCCAAGGGTTCCCCAAGCCTGGCAAAGATGGGGGGGTGCCCAAGGGTCTGCAAAAGGAGGAAGGAGGGGTCTGGGGGTGATGTGACACCAGTGAGGATGGGGGACCCCCGAGGGTCCCCAAGGCTAGTAAGGACAGGGGGCATCCCTGAGGGCTACTGAGGACAGTGGGTACCCCTGGGCATCCCATGGGACGGTGAGGGTAGAGGGATCCCCAAGGGCTGGTGAGGATGGGGGGGGGGACACTTGGGGGTCCCCATGGGCCAGTGATGGTAGGGGGATCCCTGAGGGCTGCTGAGGATGGAGGGAGACCTGGGGGTTCCCCGAGGCCGTGAGCTGCAGCAGGCAGGAGGACGCAGGCGAGGGCTGCGGGCGGACTTGGGGAAGCCCAACGGCAGCCACGGAAAGGCAGCGAGCAGCTGATACCACCGCAGCGGGGGCCCCTCATGCCTGATGCCCCCCCCCCCAAGGCCACTCACCATCTGCCGGAAGGCCTTGGAGTCCTTGGTGCGGGAAAAGGAGCGCTCGGGCACCCAGCGCGGCACCAGCCCCTCCGTCGAGTTGGCACGAGCCCGCTGCAACTTGGCCAGGATGGCTTTCTCCTCCTTCTGCAGGGCGACGCGGCCGTGAGAGGGGTGGCCCCGGCTGCCCCCCCCCAGGCTCCCCACCAAATGCCCCCCAACTCACGCGCTTCTGGCTGCAGCCGACGATGAGGAAGGTCTCGATGTTGTGCTCCTTGAGGTAGGCGTTGCGCTCGCCCCCGTGGCCCGGCTCCACCTCGTAGTCCCCGTTCAGGTACTGCAGCGTCGCCCAGGTGATGTGGATGCGCCTGAGGATGAGGATGAAGGCGCTGAGCCCCCCTGCCCCGCTCCCCCTGCCCCGCTCCCCAGCCTGACCCCCCCCCCCATCCCGGCTCACCCGGCTTTGCCGCCCGCTTCCATGTGGTTGGCGAGGGTCACGTCGTTGGACCAGACGTCGAACTGCCACTTGCGCAGCCCCAGGACCCCGCAGTGCACCCGCCCGCTGTGGATCCCCACGCGCATGTTCACGTTCACCCCCGTCACCTCACGCACCAACCTGCCGACGGCACCGGCACCGCGTCAGCCCGAGGCACCGCGACCCGGGCCGGTGACCACCGGGGATGCGCCAGCACCTTGGGACGGGCACAGTCCCGTCCCCCCCCCAAGTTGCATTGGCACAAGGGACGGGCACGACCCCCCCACGCTCTGCCCCACTCACGAGATGGCCTCGATCATGTCGACCCCCATCTCCACGCAGCAGTGTGCGTGGTCCCCGCGCGCCTCCGGCAGCCCCGACACGCAGTAGTAGCAGTCCCCCAGGATCTTGATGCGCAGGCAGTGGTTCTCCTGGGGGGGGGACGACAGGCAGGTCAGGGGGGGCTCTGGGACCCCCAGCCTCCCTCCCCGCCTCGGTCCTGCCGCTCACCGCCGCTAACTTGTCGAAGCGAGCGAAGAGCTCGTTGAGCGTCATCACCAGCTCCTGGGCTGTGCACTGCGAGGCCAGGCTGGTGAAGCCCTCGATGTCCGCGAAGAGGATGCTGCCGGGAGGAAGAGCGTGGGCTGGCGAGGGACCACACACCGCCCCGGACCCCCTCACCTGATGACACCCACCCCCCCCCAAACCTCACCCGCACCCCCAGCCCCGCAGTACCTGACGTTGTCGTGCTTCTGGATGTAGATCTTGTGGAACATCATGTCCTCTTTCTTGGTGTTGATGTCCTCCTTCATCTCCATGGCCACGTGCTGCGGCAGCACTGAGAGCAGCAGGCGCTCCTGCACCCCAGCATCACCCTATTAGCGGGGGGCCAGGGCCCTGATGGACCCCCCCAAGCCCGACACGGGAGACCCCACTGTCCCCGGGACCCCCAGGACCCCCGGCTGACCTGCTGGCGGTTCTCGCGCTGGAGATGCAGGCGTGCCTGGATGTAGCCGCGGGTCTCCTGGAAAGCCTGGCGCTGCGACACCTCGGCCGGGTAGTGGGTGCAGACCCCCACCACGTTGGTGCAGAGGAAGATCAGGGCGTTGGCGCTGAGCTGGCAGGGGAGGTGGGCTCAGCGTGGCCATCTGGGGACCCCCGGCCCCCCACAGCGAGACCTGGCCAGCTCTGCCACCCTCCTCTCTACCCCAAAACCCTGGCTCTGGTATGGGGGATGCTGTCAAGAGAAGCAAGGGGACTGCACGGGGGGGACATGGGGTGGGGAGACTTGGGGACCCAAGGCAGAAGGATGTGGGGATGCAGGGACCTGGGGGGGACAGGGGACCAGTGTGAGGGGGATGTGGGGCACCGAGGGACATGGGAAACCAGGGCAGTGGGGGCTGCAGGGACATGGGGCACCTCGGGACCCGGAGCAGGGGGACATGGGGCACCTGGGGCTGCAAGAAACCAGGGCATGGGGGATGCAGGGACCTGGGGACCCAGGGCAGGGGGGGCAGAGGGGACCTGGGGACCCAGGGCAGGGGGGGCAGAGGGGACCTGGGGACACAATGAACCAGGGCAAGGCGAATGTGGGGGACCCGGGGACGTAGGAAACCAGGGCAGAGGTCCAGGGCAGGGGGGGATATGAGGATGCAGGGACCCTGGGGCAGGGGGGACATGGGGACCTGGGGTAGGGGGGGGACATGGGGACACGGCCAGGCCCTGCGGGCCCTCAGGAAGCAGAGGAAGCCGGGGGAGGGCCGGGAAGCGGAGATGGCTGCAGCGGGAGCGCTGTGGTTTCCCCCCTCCCCGTCCCCGTCCCCCGGGACCAGGGCCAGGCCTATTTATAGTGCTCCAGCAGGCTGGGAGCGGGGGCCTTGCACCCACCCACCGTCCCCATCGTATCCCCCCCCCGACCGGGCCCCGTCGCTCCCACCCTGCAGGGGTTAACCCCACTCAGGGGGGGCTTCCCCTCCTGTGACACCCCCTGCCCCCCCAAGCCCTGCTAGCCACAGCATCCCCCCCCCACCCCCAGCATCGCATTCCTTGCCCTGCGCCCCATGGGGACGGCACGTGGCCCTGGCCCCGGCCAGGCAGGGCGAGGGTGACGGGTGACTCCGCACAAGGAGGGGGAGCACGGCAAGATGCTGCCGAAGGCTGGGAACACGCAGCTCTGGGGATGAAGGGACCCCCCCCCCCCCCCGTGCCCCCCTGTGCATGCAGCATCCCTCTGGGAGCATCCTCCACCTCCAGGGCGGGGGGACAGGACAGAGGACACTGCCAGGGTCCCAGCCCCCCTGGGTGGTAGCCAACCCCCTGCCCTTGCCCTGCATCCCCCCTCGGGGGTTTCCGCTGGGCCCACAACAGGGGCTTTGTGGGTGCCCCCCACCCCCACCCCGGCATAGCCCACAATGGCAGGTCTGTCCACAGCCCCACCGGGATGAGGGGCCCCCTCACCCCCCCATGCGAGGCCGCGGCAGCGGAGTGACCCCCGGCCATGCCGCCGGCGGTGCCCACGAAACCCTGGTATGGGACCCCCCCAGGGACCCCCCCACCCCCGAGCAGCCAAGGGGCCCCTCCCACATCCAGAATTTTCCATGTGCAGAAACATCAAGTGCAGAAAAGCCCAATTTTGCAGAAAGGGACTCGGGGAGCTGCTGGCAGGCATGAGGGGGTCCCACCCGAGGCCTCCCCCCACCCCATGCCACAGACAGGCAGGACCCCCTCGGCATAGCCCCCCCCCCAAATGTGTGTCCCCCCCCCTCCAAGCCCTACCTGCTTCCAGAGGAAGGGGTCGGTGGCGTTGCGGTGCCAGGCGATGGCAAGGTGCAGGGCGGAGAGGAGGACGCCGGCCAGCACGGCCGCTCGCATCCGCACCGGCAGCAGCGTGTAGGTGATGTAGATGAAGAAGACGCTCCACCAGACGCCTTCGGCCGCGCTGCGGGGCACGACGGCCACCGTCCCCAGCGCCTGCACCCCGGCCAGCAGCCCCAGCACCACGTAGCTCACCACCCACATATAGTCCTGGGGGAAGGCGCTGCGGCTGCACAGCACCATCAAGAGCAAAAAAAGGGCCGTGGCGCTCGCTAACGCGGCGGCCGCCGGCACGTGCGGGGCACCGGGCAGGCAGTGGAAGAGCAGCATCACCCCGCAGACCAGCACCAGCACCCCCATCAGCACTGTCAGGCTGCTCTGGTTCATCTGGAAGAAGTAGCGCTGGTAAAGCCGCTCCAGTTTGGCCGACTGGAAGCGTTTGGAGCGGAAAACCTGGAGCAGCCGTCGCCAACACTCGCCGGCCGACGGTCGCCCCCCACGGCCCACGGCCCCCTTCGGCCCCTTGGCTTCGCCATCCTCTAAGCCCAGGTCCACCGATTTGAGCCCCAGGTCGCCCGTGGGCCCTTTTTTGCCGTAGTGGTCTTCCTGCCAGGTGCAGCGAAGCCCCCGGGGGGGCCCCCCGCCCCGTTCCATCTCAGGGTCCTGCAGGCAACTCATGTAGCGGGGGCCGCAGAGGGCGGCACGGGGGCGGGTGCCCTTCTTGCCGTTGCGCTCCCCCCATGCCGTCTTCCGCTCGTCCACCTTGGGCACCAGGATGCCGCTGAACCACGACATGCTGCGGGCACCGGGAGGGGGTCAGCGCTCTGTCCCCCACCCCAAGGCCCCGAGAGGGACCCCGGTGCCCACTGGGGTGGGGAAGCAGCATTTCTCCCACCCAGCAGGGACAGGCAGCGTGAGCAGCGAAGGACCCCGGTGTCCCACCCATCCTGGGAGATGCAGACCCCAAGCCTCAGCTCTCCCACCAGCCCCACGGTCCCTGCGATAACGGCCAGCGCTGGGTGCCCGGTGCCGGTGCCCTCGGTGCCTGGCGCTACCAAGGCCACCCCAAACCCGTCCTCCCCGGGTGCAGCGACCTGCGGCAAAGCCGAAACCATCCCGGGTGTCCCGGCCCTGTTTGTCTTGAACAGCGGCCAACGGGCTGCACCGGACACCGTGGCCCCGGGGACACCGGGAACCAGCCGGGACGTGGCAGCCGGTCCACAGCCCCGGACGAACGGCGGTGGAGAACGGCCACCGGCAAAGGGCCGACCCCGGTGGCGGCCGCCTCCCTGCCTGCTCCGGGCACGGCCCGCGGGGAGCCCCGGCCGAACCCGGCCCGTTCACCCCGGACCCGCCAGCGCCCTCCCGCCGCCGCCCCGACCAGCTCCCGTCACCCCGGGCACCGGGCAGCCACCCGAATACCGGCCAGCACCCCCACCCTCCCCCCATCCCCCGGGGGCCGCACCGCTCCCGCCGCCCCGGGGCCCAGCCCGGTGTTGCCGCTCCCCCCCCCTCCCCAACCCCCCCGCCCCGATCCCCGCGCGCAGCGCCCCGGTCCCCGGTCCCGGTCCCCGTCCCCGTCGTCCCCCCCCCCCCCGCGTCCGCCGCGCCCGGTCGGCCCCGCTCACCTCCGCCTCCGGCGCCGCCGCCGCCCGCGGGGCCCCGCGCCCCGGCACGGCCCCGCCGCCGCCCGTTCCTACACGGCAGCCGCGCTGCAACCCCGCCGCCCCATCCCGTGCCCAGGCCGGGCCCCCCGGTGGCGGTGGCGGCCCCGGTCCCGGTCCCGGCCGCAGCCCCGGCCCCGGCCCGCCCCGGCCGGTGCCCGCCTCTCCCCTCTCCCCCCCCCCCCCACCCCCCCCGCCCGCCCGGATCCGCTCCCGGGCGCTCCCGGCCGGCGGCCTTAAAGGCACAGCGGCGACGGTGGCGGCCCGGTACGGCCCGGTACGGCCCGGAGGGGCCCGGTGCGGCGGGGGAGGCGCGGGCGGTACGCGGGGGCGGCGGGCGCGCGCGCGGGCACGGGAGGACCGGCACCCCCGGGGCTGCGCACACACACACACAGACACACGCAGACACACACACACGCACACACGGACACACGCACACACGGCACCGCCGCGCTGCACCGACATGGCGGGGACAACGGGGACACGCGCGGCCGGGTGGACCCCCCCCCCCCCCGCGCGCGCACACACGCGCACCCCCCCCCACCCACACCCACCCACCCACCCCCGTGCACCCCCCCTGATCTGCACGCGCACACACCCCCTTCGAGCGTGTCCCTTGCACACGCACCCCCGCAGACCCCCACCCCAGTGCCCCCCCTCCCCGCACACCCACCCTGCACACACACCCACCCCACCCCTTGCACCGACACACGCGCACACCCTTGCACACGTGTGCAGCCCTGTTGCACACGCACCCGTACGCCCCTTTGCGTGTGTGGGTGCACACATGCACACGTAGCCCCTTGCGCACACACCTACACACCCCTTAAGCACCCCCGGCATGCACACGCGCATGCACCCACCCACCCCCTTGCACACACACACACACTTGTTTTGCACACACGCACACGCGTGCGCACACCCTTGCGCACACGCGTGCACACACACGGTTTGCACACCCCCCCCTCGCACACACCCCCACACCATGCACACGCACACCCCTTGCACGCACACACCCCCTTGCACACCCCACTGCCCCTTGCACGCTCCCACCCACCCATTTGCACCCACACCCCCATCAGCACCCTTTGCCTGAGTGGGTGCAGGGCACCTCCTCACTGGGATCCCCTCCTGGGGCCCCCCCACCCCACGCCCGTACCCCACGCGTGTTCGTGGCTCAGGCCCTGGCCACCCCCCGCCCACAGACACCACCCCCCCCCCGCAGCAGCGGCGCCGGGCCCCGCGGCCCCCCCGCAACAGCGCTGGGCCCCGGGGAGCGCAGATTAATCATTAATTAGCAGCCGCCGCCGGGCCCGTGTCCCCGTGGCCCCACGCGGAAGTCCCGCCGCGCGGTGCGCGGGGGGGGGTGGGGGGGCGGTGTGTGGCACCGGAGCCCGGCGTGGGGGACAGGCCAGGGTGCACCTCGGGTGACACCCGGGGTGGGGTGTCCCAGAACACCCTCACTGGGTACCAGCACCCACCACCACGGGGATGGGTGCTGAGGTTCTGCCTGTGCTTCTCCCTGCGCCGGGTCGGATCCTGCCCATGCTGGGGGTCCTTGGGTCGGATCCTGCCCATGCTGGGGGTCCCTGGGCTGGATCTTGGCCATACTGGGACTCCCCGGACAAGATCCTGGCCCTCCTGGAGCTCTCTGGGATGGATCCTGGCCATGCTGGGGACCTCTGGGCCGGATCCTGACCCTGCTGGGGATCCCAGGGTCAGACCCTGACCCTGCTGGGGGTCCCTGGACCGGATCTTGGCCAATACTGGGACTCCCCGGACCAGATCCTGCCCATATTGGGGCTCCCTGAGCCGGATCCTGGCCATGCTGGGGGTCCCCGGACCGGATCCTGCCCATACTGGGACTCCCTGGGCCGGATCCTGCCCATACTGGGACTCCTCAGGACAATCCTTGGCCACGCAGGAGCTCTCTAGGCCAGGCCCTGTCCACGCTAAACCTCCCTGGGCCCGATCCTGCCCATGTCTTGGGTCCTTGGGCCGGACCTTGACCCTCCCGGGGGTCCCCGGGCCTGATCCTGCCCATGCCGGGCTTCCCCGGGACGGATCCCGGTCACCCCGCCGCCCCTCTCCCCGGGGCCGCCGCAGCCCCCGCCCATCGCTCCGGACCGGGAGGTGCAGTGATGCTGCAGCACCGCGGCACCGGGAAGGATCCGACCGCCCCCCGTGGGCACGGCGGGCACACGGGGCGTGGGGCGAGTGTGCGGGTGGGCTGCTCGCCCTCCCCCTTCGGCCCCCCCCGGAGCCCCCCCCCGCGGCCCCGCCTGCCCCACGCGGGGTTATATGGGGGTAGTTACTCTCCCGTGGGGGGGTAGATACCCCCGGGGGGAGGGCGGTAGATACCCCCGAGGGGAGGGGGGGGGGGGCCACGGCGGCCGCGGGACCCGTGCCGGTGGGATGCGGACGGCGGGGCTCGGGGCTCCCGCATCCCCCGAACACGCGTGGGCACGGAGGTGACGGCTCCGGGGCTCCTTTTTCCCGGTGCCGCCCGGACCGTCCCTTCAGCACCGCGGGTTGCGGGTAGGGTCTATCCCCGGTCGCCCCCCCCCCGGTGGCTGCCCGGCTGCGGGGGCGCGGACCGGACGCCACGGGGATGGGCGCGGGGGCGGGCAGGCGGGGGCGGGGACGGCCGGGACGCCCCGGCGGCCCCGTGTGATGCGGAGCGCGGCAGTGGCGGCGGCGGCGACGCGGCCCTTCCCGGTGGAGCGCCGCGGTCCGGTGCGGGGCGGGCCCGCCGGGATCCCGGGGCCTCCGGTGGGTGCCGCCGGGTATGTCCGCCCCGGCACAGTCCGCCGCTCCCGGCTCCTTCCAGGTGAGAGGACCGGAGCCTTCCTGGCCGCCGCGGGCCCGGTGCGGCCCGTTTCGGTTCTGCCCGCAGCGCTGGGGGCCGCCCGGTGCCAGCGTAACGGCGGGGCCGCGCCGCCCGGTGCCGCCCGGTGCTCACCGGCCGCCCCCGCCGCTCCCCCCCGCAGAGCCCCCGGAGGCTCCCGAAGCGCAAGAGCCGCTTCAAGCGCTCGGACGGCAGCACCTCGTCCGACACCACCTCCAGCATCCTTCGCAGGCAGGTGAGCGGGCCGGCACCGGCACCGGCACCGGCACCGGTACCGGGGCGGGGCAGCCCCGCCAGCCCCGGTCCCCCTCCCTCACCGCGGTTCGTTCCCGGGGGCAGCGGCGCTGCGGCTCCGCATTAAGGCACGGACCGGGGCGGGGAGCGGCCGAGCTCTCCCGTCCCAACCCCCGCACCGGGGGGGGAAAACCGGGCGGCCGTCCCCGCCCCGCCGTTCCCCCGGGGACCGGGGCTGGGCGCCGGCACCGGGCGCCGGTGGCATCGCAACAGCCGCTCCCCGCGGCTAAAAATAGCGAGTGCTGCGTCAGGGCCGGGCCGGCCGCCGGGCACCGGCACTGCGGCGCGGGGGGGGGTGGGGGGGTGGCGGGCGGCCCCGGGGAAACTGAGGCAGCGGAGGGGGAACGGGGCTTTGGGGAGGGGGGGGGGTGTCCGCTGTGCCGCCTCGCCCGGTCCATCAGCCGGCACCGGGCCGTCTCCCTGCGCTGCCCGAGGGGGGGGGGGTGTCACGAACCGCCGCCCCCCACCCGCCTGCTCCGGTTCACCCCGGCCTGACCGGCGCCCCCCCAGGTCCGGCCGCCGGCGGGGAAGCGGATACCGGGGCGGCCCCGGGAAGGGCAGGGGGTTCCGGTAGGGACGGCCCCGGGGGGCACAGAACGGCCCGAGCATCCCGTTTCCCTCTTAGGGTAGCACCTGCCCCTCCCGGTAACCCCCCCGGTACCCCCGGGGACCCCCCGTCCCGGTCCCGCAACCAGCGCGGCCCCTTCAGCACCTCGGAGAGGGCCCGGCCCGGCCCCGCCGCGCTGCCCGGTACCGGGGCCGGTGCCCGGTGCTCGGTGCCCGGTGCCGGTACCCGGGGTCGATCCCACCGCTACCCTGAGCCCCCTCCCCACCAAGCGCTGCCCCGCGGCCCCCGGTCCGGACCGGAGCCATCCCGGACCTGTCCCTCCGGTGCCCGTCCCGCTGCGCGGTAACGGGGCGGGCCGGGCCGGTCCCCCGGGGCCCGTCGCTGCCCCCCTCCTCGGGGGCGGGGGGGGGGGGGGCGCGGCGGGGGGGCGGGAGCGGCTCCGGCCCCGCCGCAGGGCTCGCCCTGCAGACGGGGCTGCTACCGGCTCGGGGCAGGACGGGGGCCGCCGCACCGGAGCATGGAGGTACCCGCGGGGAAACCCCCCCCCCCCCCGGCCGCCGCCGCCCCCGGGACCCCCGGCCGCGGGCTGGCGGAGGGCAGCACCCCCCCTCCACCGCCGCCGCCCCGGGGACCCCCCCCCTGTCCCCGCCGGGAGCTGCCCTCTTTGCAAACTGCCCCCCCACCCCGCTCCCCCGGGAGATGCTCCGGTGCCCCGTCCCGGTACATCACACCGGGACCGCTCGGGTCCCGCGGCTGCCAGTGCAGCCCCCCCCGCCCCGTGGGTCCAACCGGAGAGGGACCGGAGCCCACCGCTAGCCCCGGGAAAGGCGAAGCGCGACCCCCAAAGCCTCCCCCCCCCCCCCCCCAAGCTGAGCCGGCGGGGGCGGCTCCGTGAGCCCCGGGGGGGGGGGGGGGGCGGCGGGAGGCGGGGGCGGGGAGGGGCGGGGAGGGGCGGCGGCGGAGCGGGCAGGGCCAGCCGGAGCCCGAGCCGCAGCCGGAGCCGGTGCCGGTACCGGAGTCGGGCGGGGGGGGGGCGCGGGCGGCTCGGCTCGGCTCGCCCCGTCTATGTCGTTTTCTGACTCCAGCGCTACCTTCCTGCTCAACGAGGTACCGGCTCCGGTACCGGGAGGGGAGGGGGGGGGGGGAGCCGTGCCCGGGGGCCTGCGGTCGCGGGGGGGGGGAAGCTGCACCCCGCGGGGGGGGGCGGTGATTGCGCACTGGGGGCGGCCGGGGGGGGGGGCTGTTGGCTGTGCCCGGTGCGGGGGTTCGTCCCCGGTGCGGGGGGGCGGCTGTGCCACCCCCCGGCCCTTTGTTCTTCGCTGCCGCCGCCGGTCTCGGCCCCCCCACCCCCCCCACCGGCAGGTGCCACCGGGACCGGGCTGGGGCGGGGGGGGGGGGGATCCCGACCCCCATGACAGGGGACCCTGTGGGGGCTGATGCTCCGGGCCGGGGGCTGCATGGGGGGGTCGTGCGGGGGGGGGGGGGGAAAGCGCTGGAGATGCTGTACTGGGGGGGCCGTGCTGGGGATGCTGGTGGGGGGGGAAGATGCTCGGGAGGGGGGCAGTGACGATGCTGGGGGGGGGGGGGCCGTGCTGGGGAGGCCATGTTGGGGGGGGCCAAGCTGGGAAACCATATTGCGTTGGGGTGGGGGGGCCCAGGCCCCCCCCAGTGTGAGTGAGGTGGGATGTACAGGGTGGGGGGCTCCGTGTGCGGGGCGGGGGGGGGGGGCAGTGCTGAGCAGCGACGCTGAGAGCAGCCCAGCAGGGCCCGGGGGGCCTTGAGGGGGGCCGGGGGGGGCTCAGCCACGTCCAGGGACCTATAAATATTTCACCGCAGCTTCTGCGCCTGTTCCGGGCGCAGCAGGCGATGGGTAATTACCGGCGGGGTGGGGGGAGCCGCGGGGGGGGCCGCACTGAGCACCTGCCAGGCACCCGAGGGTGGGGGGCGGCAGCAGCAGGCCCACATCCTCGGGGGGACAGGGAATCCTGCCCCCAGCCCAGCCCTCCTCGGGGGTTTGGGGGTCTCCCCTCGTGGCTCCCCCCAGGACACAGGGGCTGCACCCCAAGGCAACCGTGCTGGGTGATGCCACCCATGTTTACCCAGCTTGATGCCACCATGGCCACCCCAAAAGCCAGAAAGGGCTGTGGGCCGGGGGTCAGCGGTGTCCCCTCCCTGGGCTGGACATTGCCTCAGGGCGAGAGCCCTCTTTGCGGGGGTCCCCACAGCCCCCCGGCACTCAGCCGTGTCCCCCCAGGGCTCGGCGGACTCCTACACCAGCCGCCCGTCCCTGGACTCCGACGTGTCCCTGGACGAGGACCGTGAGGGTGCCCGGCGCGAGGTGGAGAGCCAAGCCCAGCAGCAGCTCGAGAGGGCCAAGGTACCGCCGTGGGAGACCACCCCCTCCAGGGTGGGGGGGGGGGTTGGCTGGCAGGGCCCGGGGGGTGCTGACACCGTCCCCCCACCCCATCACCCTCCATTCCCAGCACAAGCCGGTCGCCTTCGCTGTGCGCACCAATGTCAGCTACTGCGGGGCGCTGGACGAGGAGTGCCCGGTGCAGGGAGCCGCCATCAATTTTGAAGCCAAAGATTTCCTGCACATCAAGGAGGTGAGTTGGGGTGCTGGGGGCGGGGGGGGGAGTGGACAGGGCCAGGGACCCCCCCCCCTCAGCCTCACCCCTACCCTGCCCTCACCCAGAAATACAGCAATGACTGGTGGATTGGGCGCCTAGTGAAGGAGGGGGGGGACATCGCCTTCATCCCCAGCCCCCAGCGCCTGGAAGCCATGAGGCTCAAGCAGGAGCAGAAAGCCAGGTAGGGACCGGACACCCCCTCCCCAAATCCCCCCCAGACCCCCCAACACTCGCTCACCCCCCTTTTCCCCCAGGAGAGCTGGCAACGCCTCAGGCCTCGGCGACAGCGGGAACCGGCGATCGCCTCCCCCCTCTTTAGGTAAGGGCAGGTCCTGGCTCAGGAGGATCCGGGGGTGTCCTGGGGGGGGGGGGGTCCCCCCCCTTTGCTGTCACCAATCTTTGTCTCTTCTCTCCTCTTCCCAAGCCAAGCAGAAGCAGAAGCAGGTGAGTCCGAGGGGCAGGGCTGTGCCCTGGGGCAGGGGAAATGGGGAGGGGGCTGCAGGCAGGACTGCTTCTGGGATGGAGAGGGTGGGAGCAGACACCCCCCCCCCCCGCCGCTCCTGGTTATGGGGCTGAGGGGGGTCCAGGATAGTGGGGTTCTCTGGAATAGCCTCATTGACCCCTTCCTCCCTGGGGATGGGAGCACAGGGTGCTGACACAACACCCCGTCGTGTCCCCCCCCGCAGACACAGCACATCCCACCCTACGATGTGGTCCCCTCCATGCGGCCTGTGGTGCTGGTGGGGCCCTCGCTGAAAGGATACGAGGTATGAGGGGGCTACGGGGTGGGAGGCCAGTGTGGGGGGGACACAACACGTCACTGTGCCCCCAGCATGGTGGCTTGTGCCCCTCGTCCCCTCCCTGCCCGTCCTGTGCCGATGATGGGCAGATGGCGGGGCTGAGGGCTGCTGGCAGGGTGCCGGGCGGCTGCCACCTCCCTGCCGGTGCCATCTGCCGCCGTGGGCTCACCGGGCTGGCGGCCCCACCGGCAGGTCACCGACATGATGCAGAAAGCCCTCTTCGACTTCCTCAAGCACAGATTTGATGGCAGGTGAGACACCCCCCCCCCCCCCGATTCCCTCCCCTCCCATGGCCCAGGGGGGTACCCAGGTCCCCACCGCCATCCCTCTGCCCCCCCCCCAGGATCTCCATCACCCACATCACAGCTGACCTCTCCCTGGCCAAGCGCTCCATCCTCAACAACCTGGGCAAGCAGGCCATCCTGGAGCGCTCCACCACCCGCTCCAGCATCGGTAAGGGGCCAGGCTCGCCCTGGGGTGCAGGGAACCCCCCAGGGGCCAGCCCAGCCTGACATGTCCCCCCCCGTGTCCCCCCTCCAGCCGAGGTGCAGAGCGAGATCGAGCGCATCTTCGAGCTGGCCAAGTCCCTGCAGCTGGTGGTGCTGGACGCCGACACCATCAACCACCCGGCCCAGCTGGCCAAGACCTCTCTGGCACCCATCATTGTCTACGTCAAGGTGTCCTCGCCCAAGGTGAGGGGTGACCGTGGTTCTGGGGCGGGGGGGGGGGCTCCGGTTGCCCCCTTTGGTGCCGTCACCCTTGTCTCCCCTCCCCAGGTCCTGCAGCGGCTCATCAAGTCCCGGGGCAAGTCCCAGGTGAAGCACCTCAACGTGCAGATGATGGCGGCCGACAAGCTGGTGCAGTGTCCCCCGGTGAGCCGGCAGGTCCCCCCACCCTAGGAATGCCTGGGGGGGACCCCAAGCCAACCCTGACCCCTCTCGCCTGTCCCCCCAGGAGCTCTTCGACGTGATCCTGGATGAGAACCAGCTGGAGGACGCCTGCGAGCACCTAGCCGAGTACCTGGAAGTGTACTGGCGCGCCACACACCACCCGCCGCATGCCCCCCACGCCGTCCCCTCGCCCACTGGCCTCCCGGGCCTGCAGGTACCCCCCAGAGCCCCCCTCCCCGCTCCCTGTGGGCAGCCAGCACAGGGGTACACGGTCTGGGGCGCAGCCCCCCCGACGCCGTCCCCAAAGTCCCATCCCTGCCCGCAGAGCCAGCAGCTGCTGGGGGAGCGGGGGGAGCACTCGCCGCTGGAGCACGACAGCTTGATGCCATCGGATGAGGCAGGGGAGACCTCGCCCCAGCCCTGGGGGGCTGCATCCCAGCGCAGCTCCAGGCATCTGGAAGAGGAGGAATACGCGGACCCCTACCCCGACCTCTATCAGCCCCACCGGCACCACAACAGCGGGCTGCAGGGCCCCGGCGCGCCGGATCGCCAAACCGAGCGCAACCACGACAGGAACTGGCAGCGCAGCCGGCCCTGGGCCAAGGACAGCTATTAGGGGTGGGGAGGGGGGGGGGACACGGCTGGGAACCGGTCCCCCCACCCCAGGCGCTCCCCGCCTCGCCCCAGCCCCGTGCTGGGGGTGCTCAGACAATCTCCCTCTCTTGGGGAACTCCTCCGCACCGGCAGCTTCCTCGCGCCCGGCCCCCCGGGCACGTCTTCAGCCATAAGCACAGGGGGGGCTGGCAGCCAGGATGCCCCAGGACCCCACCCCAGCTCCTGGGGACCTGGGGGCAGCCACACGCCTTCTCCCTGCCTCAGTTTCCCCGCCTGGCCCCCGCATCGCAGGCTGTCTCATTCCCCGCAGGGCAGCTGTCATAAACAGAGGGTGCCTCCCCCTGAAAAGACCTGTGGGCCAGGTAACGGGGAGAGGGGGAGACAGTTTTAGCAGTGTCCCCCATCCCGCGCAGACCCGAGGAAGAAGGGGAAGGTGCCTGCTCCCCCCCCAGGGCTTGACCTGCCCCCTCCCCTGCCCCTGCATGGGACCCCCAGGAGGAGGGGGCCACACCAGTCGCTTTGCTCTGCACCGATTTCTCCCTGCCCCGGTCACCGCAGCCAAACCGCTTCCTCCCCGGGGGAACGGGGGACAGAGAGGGGCGGCCGGACCCTGCATGGGGGGGGGGAACGCCGCTCCACGCCTGCATTCGCTGTCCCATCCCCATCGCCCCCCTCCCTGCGTAGCCGTCACCGCACGTCACCGCACAGTCCTGTAAATATGGCACCCGCTGCCCTTGGCTGGGGGCTGCTCGGCAGAGGGTCCTGGCGCTGGGCTGAGCCCCCCCCCCGGGGCCCTTTGCAGGGAGCCGGCCTGAGCCGGCAGGGGTGGGGGACGGGTGGGGGCCACAGATTTGTTATAATTTCTTTTGTAGAAAGCACTGATTTCCCTGTAACCGGTTTCAGAAACACAAGAGTGCTCGGAGGCGCCCGTGTCTGTGTCTCTGGCGAGGGGGGGGACAGGGGACACTACGGCACACAGGGACGCTGGGCTGGGAGAGGGGGGAACCGTGCTGGTGGGTGCTAGCACCCAAAGGCTCTCCCCTTAGGGACACTGCTAGCTCCTGGCACCTCTGGGAGTGCTGGAGGGTGCTGGGAGAATGCACCCAGGGGCTGGCGGCGCTGCAGGAAGGGAGAAGGCAAGGAGGCGACGTCCGGCAACGCAGCTGCAGGTTTATTCCTGCAGCCTGGAGTTTCAGCTAAAAAAGGGATCAAGTGAACACAGCTCCTGGGACAGCACTGCCTAAAAACCAGCACATGAAGCCCAGCACCAGCCCGGTCCCAGTAGCAGGTGGGCAGGGAGGAATCTGTCCCCAAACAGCCTCCGGCAGCTCCACCGGTCTGTGGGGAAGGCAGGGAGGGGGACTGGGAGAACAGGGGGGACGTTTTGGGACAGTCCCAGCCCCAGACTCTGCTGTCGGCAGTCCTGGCTGCACAGGGGTCTGGGTGTCTGCAAAAAGAGCGGCCAGAAAAGTCCTGGCAGCCCCCAGCCCCGTTGGTCCCATCGTCCCCAAAGGGGTGACCAAGAGGGGGACACCGGCCCCAGGGACTCAGGCGAAGATGGTTTCCTCCCGCCGCTTCTTGGTGAGGATGGTACCAGGCTTGTGCTGGGCATCGGGGTGGTTGGCCAGCTCGGGCGGGCAGGAGGAAACCGGGCTCTCCAGGATGGCCTGCTTCAGGTCGTAGAAGACGGTGGAGTCCTCCTTGGTGAGGAAGGTGATGGCTACGCCGCTCTTCCCCGCTCGGCCTGTCCGCCCGATGCGGTGGATGTAATCTGCAGGGGGGCAGCGGGGTCAGGCAGGGCCTCGGCACAGGCAGCGCTGAGGCCAGGCAGCCCCTGCCGCATCCCGTAGACCCCCGGACGGGCCCCGACTCACCCTCGATGTTCTTGGCCATGTCGTAATTGACAACCATGGAGACGTCATGGATGTCGATACCGCGTCCAGCCACGTCGGTGGCCACCAGGATGTCCTTGGCCCCGGCTTTCAGGTTGGAGAGAGCAAACTCACGCTGCTCCTGGCCTTTGCCGCCGTGCAGGGTGCAGGCGTTGTACTGCGGAACAAAGTGGGGGTTAGCCGGGGTCCAGCGGCACCCAGAGCTGTGTTGCAGGGTCCCCACGTAGGGATGTGGGTGCAGGGGCTTGGGACAATCCCCACCCACCACAGCCAAAGTTGAGGGGCTCCAACCCAGCCCAGACTCACCCCCATCTTCTCCAGGGACTTTGCCAGCACGTCGCAGCCCTTCTTCTGGTTGACGAAGATGATGATGGGTGGGTCGAAGCCCTGCTCCAGGATGGCTAACAGCTTCTTCCTGTGGGGGGAGGAGGACAGTTGGGCAACGGGAGGTTGAGGTGCACCACAGGAGCCCCTCTGTTCTCCAGAGTCCCCCTCCCAGAGCTCCCTCACCCTCAAAAGCCCCAGAACATCCCCCAAGACTCAGCCTCCCCATTCCACCCCACCCCAGCGGCCCCCTCCACACCTCTTCTCTGACTCTGACATGAGGAAGACCTTCTGCTCCACCCGCTCGTGAGGTTTGCCGGCAGAGCCGATGTAGACCACGGCCGGACGACGGAGGTAGCTGCGGGCCAGACGCTCCACTGCTGGTGGCATGGTGGCCGTGAACATGACGGTCTGCAAGAAAACAGGACAGTAAGCGATGTCCCCTGTGGGGCAGGAACATGGCTGCCGCTCCCTTGGCTTGTTCTCCAAAGCCCCAGGTCATCCCCTCTCCAGCCTGTGGACTGTGCTCAGCCCCGTGGAAGCACCCACACCACCACCCTGGGTCTCCCGCCTGCACCCACCTGTCTGTACTTGTGCTTCCCTGACTCAAAGTTAGCCAACATCTTCTCGGGGTCCTCGGCCTCATCGGTGTCGGGTTTTTGGTTGGTGACAGGCATGTGCTCCAGGATCTTCTGCACGTCAGGCTCAAAACCCATGTCAATCATGCGATCTGCCTCGTCCAGCACCACATAAGTGCAGCGGCTCAACACCAGGTACCGGTTCTCTAGCACGTCAATGAGACGTCCTGGTGTAGCGATGACGATCTAGGACATCAGAAGAGTTGTTGTCCACAGCCTGGGGCTAAACTGCTCCCCCCAGATCCCCTTACTGCCCTCCCCAGGGACTAATACTCACCTCACAGCCCATGCGAAGGCGGAAGCCTTGGTCCTCACGGGAGATGCCTCCAATCACGGCCACCGTGCGGATGCCCAGAGGCTTCCCAAACTTGATAGTTTCCTCCTCAATCTGCTGGGCCAGCTCTCGCGTGGGTGCCAGGATGATGGCGTAGGGACCCTGGTCCGACTCCTCAATCCTGCGGTGTGGCAAGGCACAACCACGTCACCCACGGTGCCATGGTCCCCCCCACCACCGCAGCGTCATCCTGCTGCCCTGCCCCATCCCACCTACCGATCGATCTTGGGCAGGGTGGTGATCCACACCAGCAAAGGGATGAGGAAAGCCGCGGTTTTGCCACTGCCGGTTTCGGCCACGCCGATGATGTCACGGTTCTGCAGGCCGATGGGGATCGCCTGGCGCTGGATGGGGGTGGGCTCCTGCGGAGGGGAGAGGCAGGTTTGGGAGCAGAACTTCCCCTCCTCGCCCCCCCAAACACCTGACCCCAAAAAACCAACCCTTTTCCCCTGCCTCCAGCTCTCCACAGGGCTGTCAGAGTCTGCTGGCAGCAGCCCCCCTCCCCGTGCCTACCTTGTAGCCACACTTGTCGATGACCTCCAGAATGTGGGGGGGCAGGGAAGAGTCCTTCCAAGAGCGGATAGGGTTGGGGATCTTGCCCCCCTTGGTGGTGATGCTGTAGTCCTCACGGAAGATGCGCCAGTCCCTGTCTGTCATCTCGTCCAGCTTCTTCTGGGACCAGTGCCGGTCATCCCAGCGCTGCTTGGCCTCCTTCTTCCGCAGCTTCCGCAGCCGGGCCCTGGGTGGGGGGCAAGGAGGGGGACAGGGCTCACCCTGTGCCTCTGGGGAAGCTGGAATCATCCTGCCACCCATCCGAAGGACAGGCTGCAGCCCAAAGCCACCCCCCAAGCTCTGCATCCCGGCCAAGCAGAGCCGATCAATACCCTGGGCACCCCTCGGCACCCTCTCAGCTCCCCCCAAGCACGCTTACTCCTCCTGCTCCTTCTCCTCCAGCGTCCGCCTCTTCTCCATCAGGTCGCCGTAGAAGCGCGACTGTTCCCGTTTCTGCTGCTTCAGATCGATCCCCGCGATAAAGCCCCGGCCCAGCAGCTGCACTTGGTGCCGCTCCTTGTACCTAGAGTGGGACGGGAGCGTCAAGGGTAGGGCTGGGGCTGCCCTGCACCCCCAGGGGCACCCCCAGCCCCAGGTGCACCCCATCACTCACAGGGGGTTGTAATCAATGGATGTGTCTTCTGACGCATCCCACTCAAAGACGAACTTGCGGTCATTCAGGTGCCGCGTGCGTCTCCGCTTCTTCACTCCTCCTAGGTAACGTTCCTGTGGGCGGGGGAAGATCAGTGGGGAACGAACCCTGGCCCCCTAGCCCCTCACCACACTAGCCTGGCCCCCAGCGCTACCTTGATGGCGTGGAGCTCTTTGCTCTTGTCTTTCTCCTCCCGGATCTTCTGCCTGCCCTCCTCATCCTCTGTGCCGTTGGTCTCCCGCTCCATGCGCTCACGGCGCTCCCTACGCTCACGCTCCTGAGGGTCTTCTGGGGAGCAGGGGAAGGATCTCAGAGCCAAGCAACACCCCTTCCAGGGCTGGGGGCCCTCCAGGGGTCCTGCCCCAGCACCTCACAGCCAGGCAGACCACGGGTGGGGACAACACCTTACCCAGCATCTTCCTCCCCATCTCCTGGAACTGCTTCCTCTTCTTTCTTTCCTCCTCCAGCAGCCGCTGTCGCTCCTCCACCTCTTGCTGCCGCCGCCGCAAAGCCTCGGCCTCCCGCTCCGCCTTGGACAGGAACTTGGGCTGGGACAGAAGAGGAGAAGGCTCACACCGGGCCTGGCCGCGACCCCCTCGCTGCTGGGGCTGCCACAGGACAGGACTGCCCCCTCAAACATCCATCCCGTACTGCACGCGTGGTATGGGAGAGCCCCAACACAGACAGAAGGCTTCTGCTCCTACCTTGGCTTCTGCCTCCTCTTCAGCCTTCTTCTTAGCCAGCAGCTCCTCCAAGGACAGGGGCTGGGCCTGCAAATGTGGGGTTGGACTGTTAGCAGTCCCCAACGGAGACCTTTTGCCTCACCAGAGTGATCCCCCCCAGGGAGCTGTTCCCAGCCAAGCCCCCTCTGCCCCCTCCTCACCTTCTCCTTTTTCAGGGCATTCTCCTCCTCCTCCTCTGCTTTCCGTGAGTCCCTCTCCTTCCGGGACTTTGAATCCTTGCCCCTGCTCGGGGACAAGCTTCCCAGCAAAACAAAGCGGAATCAGGCACTGAACGCAGCCTCAGGGTCACCCCGTCCCCACCAACCGAGGGAATCCTGCTGTTACCCAGGACAACACTTCTTACAGAGAACAGCCCTGGGGTGCTTATGGGAGAGCAGGAACACCCCAAAAAGAGAGGGGACTCACCTCGACCGCTTCCTGTCCTTGTCCCGCCGGTGCCCATCCTTCTCCCGGTCCCGGTCCTTCTTGGTCCGGTCCCGGTCACGCTCTTTGTGCCGGCGATCCCTGCAGAAGGGGGCAGTGACAGCATGGCCCCAGGCCATCCACTCGCACCCATCCCTTTGTAGGGCCATTATGGACAGACAAGAGTGAGAGCACTTTTCCCTAAAAAGATGGGGAGTCCCCTGTAACACCCCTCACCTCTCTGTCGACTTGGACCGGGAGCGGGACCGTGAACGGCTGCCTCGTCTCCTGTCCCGGGACCGGTGCCGCTTCCTGTCCTTGGAGGGGGAACTCTTGCGGTCCCGGTCGCGATCCCGGTCACGATCCCGGTCCCTGTCTGGGGAGCGGGACCGCTTCCTCTCCTCCTTGGCAGGGGATGCGTCCCGGTCCTTCTTGTCTGCCAGTTCTCCAGCCATCTGCGGGGAAGAGGATCAGGCAGAGCAGGGAACAGGGGAGGACCCCGGGAGGGAGTTGGGAGGGCTAGGGGACCCAGGGCGGGGGGAGCAAGAGACCTGGAGAGGGATTGGGAAGGGCTGGGGACCCCGGGAGGGAGCGGGGAGGGCTGCGGGACCCCGGGGGGGGCAGAGGGGAACCCGGGGAGGGCTGGGGGACCCGGGGGTGGTGATGCAGGAGACCTGGTGGGGAGGGAGCGGGGAGGGCTGGGGGACCCCGGGAGGGTGCAGGGGAGGGCTCAGGGGGACCCGGGGAGGGCTGGGGGAACCCGGGAGGGAGCGGGGGGGCTCAGAGGGACGCGCGGGGGGGCGCAGGGGGATCCGTGGAGTGCTGGGAGACCCAGGTGGAAGCGGGTAAGGCTGGAGGACCCGGAGGACCGGGAATCCAGGCCCTGCCCCGGGTGCCCGGGTGCAGCCCGGTGACGCGGTAGCGGGATCCTCCAGCCCCTCGGACCCACGGGGGTCCCCGGTGCCTTCCTGCGGGAGAACCCAGCGGCCGTAGGAGCCCGACACCCCCGGACCCGCCCCAAGCCCAGGCCCGCTCTCACCGCCGCCGCCCGCAGGCCCAGGCCTCAGCACCGCCCCGCCGCCATGTCCGCCGGGCGCCGCGGGGCACGCCGGGAAAGCGAGGCCTCGTCCCCCTCCGCGCCGGAACTACAATTCCCAGCAACCCCCGCGGCCCGCGGATCCCTCCGCCGCGCAGCGCCCCTGACCCCGTGAACCCCCAAACCTCCGCAATGACACCCCCCCAGCCCCACGCAGGATTTTTCCCCCCCCTCCTCATATCCCCACGTCCCCCACGGCGTCGTGCGAGACCCCCACACACCCCCCAGCCCCATTGACAGCCCCTGTTCCCAAGTTGGGGGGGGGGGGGGGGTCCAGGCAGAGCCAGGGAAGGCTGGGGGAGCAGAAAAGGGGGGGGGGGGCTTATGGGGTGCCCAGGGAAGGTACCCAACAGCACCCCACACCCCAGGGACTTTGGCCTCTGCATCACCACCCGTGGGTGACGGCACAGGCGCACGTCAGTGTCGCTGTCACCCTTCCCCGCTGGCACCGGTGACGCAGAAGGGACCCCACCCCAGGGTGAACCCCAATAACACCCAACACCCCCCCCCAAACACAGGACCAGGCACCCGCTGCACGTGGGTGAGTGTTATATTTCTGATAATAAATAAGCTTTTTAATAACACTGACCATGGAACAGAGACACCCCCCACCCCCCCCCAGACAGTCCATAAAACAACACCCCCCCACCCCCCGCCCTGGCACCCCCCTCCCCACGAGGGTCCCTAGGGCCAAGCAGCAGATGAGGGATGGGGTGGGGTGGGGGGGGGGTGTGACGAAACAGGATGAGTCCATGGATAAGCCCCCCCCCCACACCCAGGGTTGGGCAGCAACCCTTCCTGGGCCCCCCCCCCCCCCTCAACCCCCACCTATGGCAGCTCCATGGGGGCTGCCCCCCAAGATGGGGGCTGGCAGGAGAGGCGGTGTGATGGGAGGGTAGCAGGCACCCCATCCTCCTTGGGGGGGGACAGGACTCCAGGGCCCTGTCCAGCCCCCCCACCCCACCCCATCCTGAGGACTCAGGGGAGCCAAGGGGCTTTGAGGCGGGGGGAAAAGCATTCATGTCCCCCCTTCACATGACGGAGCAGCTTTTTGCTTTTTCCTTCTTGAAGGTGGAAGAGATGAGCTCGGAGCGGCTGGGCAGATGCAGGAGTCGCTTGGAGAGGCTGCGGGGGGGGCTTTTAGGGGGCTGCAGGGGGGCTTTACTGAGGCAGATGCCGGACACAGTCCGGAAGATGCTGTGGACGCTCTTCTCCGAGGTGAAGGCCGAGCACTCCAGGTAGCTCTCGGCTCCCAGCTGCCTGGCCGCCGCACAGCCCTGCAACCCAACCCTTCGTGAGGCCGGTGCAACACCCCAAACCCCCCCCCCCACCCCATAGGACCCCCCCCCCCAACCCAACCTGCTCATAGGAGATGGGTGCCTGCTTCTGGTGGGAGAGCTCCATCAGGGTGCTCAGGTCTGTCCGTAGGTCTGTCTTGCAGCCGATGAGCAGCACCCGCGTGTTAGGGCAATAGTCCAGGATCTCTGTCTTCCACTGCAGGGTTGGGGGGGGGGGGGGGGGGGATGGGGCATGGAGATGCCATCACTGTGGGGGGAACCCCAAACCGTTCTCCCCCCACCCACAGAGGGGCTTCCCCCACCCCTCACCTTCTTGGACGCACTGTCCAGGGTCTCGGGGCGGCTGATGTCGAAGCAGAGCAGGACAGCGTCCGAGTCGCTGTAGCAAAGGGGACGCACGTTGTCATAGTAGGGAGAGCCTGGGAGAAAAGGGGGTGTCATTGCACAGCACCCCCCCCAAGGGACCCAGGCCCCCGGTCAGGAAGTGCTTGCAAAGGGACACAGCCCCCTTCCTGCCTGGAGCGGGGGGCACAGAGCTCTAGAGCCCCCCCCACCCCCCCCCAAAATGCCACCTCCGCTCCCCGCAACCCGTTAACATCGCCATCGCCCCTAACGAAGCAGCGGGAAATGGATCCCGCGGTGTTTATATAACAGCCGCCCCCGCCATGTTGGGGAGCCCCACCAGTGGGCAGGGGTGTCAGGGGGGCAGCTGGGACACGGGGGGGGGCTGCCACCCTCACAGGGTCCCTGGGGAGCCGGGGCCACCAGCACTGCACTAGGGACTGTGGGGAGAGATGGTGCATGGGGGTGTGAGGGTAGTGGGGTGCCTCTCTGGGTGTGGGGGTGGCTGGGGTGCCCCCCCCATCACCGCCCCCGACCCCAAAGGGCCTCAGAGGGGTTTTGCAGCCCAGACGCTCCGTGCGCGGAATAGCAAAGAGGCTGCGCCAGCGCATTGCCATAGCAACGCGGGGACCGCGGGTGGCGGGGACCCCCCCTCTGATGGGGGGGGACACTGCAGCACCAGGGCAGGGCTACCCCGGCCCCCCCCCCCCCCACTTCGAGGGTGGCAATACCAGGATACCCGATTACCCCCCCCTCCCCATTCACAGGCAGCCCCATAGGGAGGGCATAGGGGCCCCAGCACCCCATACCCTACATCTGGGGGGGCTCACATGGGTGCAGGGTGCCCCTCCAGGAAGAGGCTCAGCCCTGTGTGTGTGTCCCCCCGCCTGTGTCTGTGTCCCCCCCTGCCGCCGCAGGGCCAGTCCCCAGGGACTCCCAGGCAGCCAGGCCCCCCTGTGTCCCCCCCAGGCCCAGGGATCCATCCCCACACCCTGAACCAGCCCCCCCCCCCCCCAAGATGTCCCCACTGCGGCCAACAAGCCACCCCCCCACACTGCAGGGACCCCAACGTGCCCCATTGCAGGGCTCCCTGCACTGCAGCCCCCCCAAACCCCAGGCCTGCTACCCCCCCACCCCCCCAAAACCCCAAACCACCTTCCCCCAGCAAATCTCCCCATCACCCCCCACTGGGACCAGGGCTGCCCTCGCCCCGCTGCACCCCCCGGTACCGGAGGGACCCCCCCCACCCTTGTGCATACACCTTCCCCCCCCCGCCCCCGGTACCGGAGGTGTCCCAGAGGCTCAGCTCCACCCGCTGCTCCTCGCTGACCAGACACGCCGTGTAGTTCTCAAACACGGTGGGCACGTACGTCTGCAACGGCACCGAGAACGTCAGCTCCCGGTCCCGCTGACCGGTTCCCGCTGACCGGTTCCCGGTAACTCCGTCCCGTGCTCCAGCTCACCTCGGGGTAGCAATCCTTGGCCAACACCTGCAGCATGGCCGTCTTGCCGCACTGCACGTCGCCCACCAGCACCAGCTTGCAGCGGGCCGGTGCGGCCGGTACCGGCCTCCGCTCCCGCATGGCGGCGGCGGAGGCGCAGAGCGCGCACTCCCCTGCTGCCGCCCGCCCGCCCGCCAGCCCTGCGCCCCGCCGCCGCAGCGTCCTTATATACCCCGCCAACGCCGAGCCCCGCCCACGGCGGCGCCCACCCGCCAATCGCCGCGGCGGCTCCCTATACGCCGGCCAATGGCGGAGAGGCGGGGACCCGCCGGGGCCCGCCTTTTCGGTTGCGAGGCCGCTCCTCCAGGCCAGGGGGCGTCTGTCTGCCTACAGACGGAAGTGGGACCCTGCTCCCGTCCCAACCGGAAGTGGTGGTTGCTAGGAGACCGGTAGGACGCCGGCCGCTGGGCCGGGGGTACTGGGGGGCGACCGATATCGGGATGGGGGCGACCGATATCGGGATGGGGGCGACCGATATCGGGATGGGGGGGGCGGGACCCCCCCGTGGTGCGGGACGGGGAACCGAGGGGTAGGAGTGATGGGGCCTGGGGGTACCCCAAAGTGTGGAGGGGGGGCCTTGGGGGCGACCCCAGGAGGAGGAGATAGGGGTGGGCAGGGGGGAACAGGGCCTGGGGGGGGCGGGGGGCGGCGGTCGGGACCCTGAGTATCCCCCCCACTTCTCACACCCGTGTGCCCGGTCCCAGCCATCATGTCGGACAAGCGTCGCTCGCGGGCGGCAGCCCCCATGGCGGCAGAGGATGGGCTCCTGCTGCTGCAGAGCCAAGCGCTGGCCGAGGAGGAGGAGGCCAAGACGAAGGGGGAGATGCTTACCCGGTTCCTGAAGGTGCGTGGGGGGCCGGGGAGGGGGGCCATTGGCAGCATATTACGCCACATGCCACCCAGCCCCTGTTCCATGTCCTCACCGCTCATGGCCCCCGTGCAGGACAAGCTGGCCAAGGAGGAGCGCAGCAGCACCCTGAACCTCCACAAGCTCAGGACGCAGTGGCGCACTGTGTTGCGGGAGGTCAAGGATAAGGAGCTGCGCCAGGACATCGAGATCCTCAGCCAGACCTTTGCGCGGGTGATGGACTGCAAGGACAGCGTCATCGAGGTGAGCGTGGGGCTGGTGGGGTGGGGGTGGCACTGGGGCTCACCGATGATCCCCCCATGCAACTTCCACAGTCTTTGGCCACAGACCTGGAGGAGGCGGAGGAGCAACACGCCCAGGCCCTGCGCAGCCACCTGTACAACATTGACCGCCTGCTGCAGCTCCAGCACTCCCGCCTGACGTGCCTGGAGGAGGGGTACAGCGCGCAGCTGGAGGCCCTGAAGATGGAATTAGAGGCTGAGAGGTATGGGAGTTTGAGGCTGAGAGGGGGAGAGAGACAGCAGTGGCATCCGCTGGCTATCCTGTCCTGGTGCTGAGCCCTTTCATGACCCAGTCAGGGCTGTTGTGCCTTCCCTCTGTCAGCAGCTCCCCCATGTTTTCCCCAGAAGGACCATCCTTGAGCAGCACGAGCGAGAAAGCTGCTATCTACGGGACGTGGCACTGGCCACAGAGCAGAATTACGCCAAGAACAACCACGAGGCCACGCTGAATTTCCAGAGTGCCCGTGATGACATCAAATACAAGGCACGGGGAGGAACTGTCGAGGAGCCTTTTAGGGCTTGTGAGCAGAGCACACGGCGAGGTTTGGGAGGTGGTGGGTCACCCACACCTGTGTCTGTCCCCAGAGCCAGCAGGAGAAGCAGTACAGCCGCCTGCAGCTGGGTGGGAAGGTGGAGGTGCTCTGGGAGCAGTTCCAGAGGGCCATGCAGAGCTACACGGAGGCCACCGAGCACCAGAAGATCGCTTTTGAGGCGCTGAAACAGAAGGACAAGAAGAGCTCCAGGGAAATAGAGATGCAGGCGAAGAAGCTGCAAAAGCTCCAGGTTGCAGCAGGGCGCAGGGGTGGCTGTGGGAGCGGAGACACCCCCGTCCCACTGCTCACATTTCACCTGTCTCTAGGACTTGGTCACAGCCACCAAGGGCCAGATTGCGGCTCACCTCCGAGAGAGTGAAAAGCAGAACCGGCATGCACGGGAGGAGAAGGAAAGCGTCCTCAGGCAGCTCCAGGAGCTCAAGAACGAGATGAAGCAGGCCAGGGCTATGGCCCACGGCAGCCTGGCCAGGCTCACCACGCAGAGCAGCGCTGCCCTGAAGGCTCTGGCGCGAGTGGTGGAGAAGGTGAGGCCGGCAGCCCACGGGCAGGGGAAGCACCAGAGGGGTGCTGCCATCCCCCCTCACCCTGCCCTCACTTGTACCCCCCCTTCCCAGGCCCAGCACATCCTGCGGCTGGCCGAGATGTGCCGCAGGCTGGAGACAGAGGAGGAAAAGGTGCTGCCCTTCTACCCTTCCTCGCTGGCGGAGGGGGATCAGCGAGAAGCTCAGCAAGTCCTTGAGGAGACACCCACGGAGCCCCTGGCCCAGGTGAGGAGGCAGCACTGGGGTCCCAGACACTGCCACAGCAGGGGGCGAGGGTCAGGATCCGGCCTTGGGACATCCCAGCTGGTGCGTGGGCAGGCTGGGGTAGCCCCCTACCCTCCTCCCTGCCTCTCTTGCCCAGGCCATGCGGGACTACGTGGGGCTGGAGCGCTTCTGGCAGCGGTTCAACAAGGTGAAGCTGGAAGAGCAGGCGCTGGAGCGGGAGCAGGCAGCCCTGAGCCAGAGGAACCAGCACCTGCGGGAGCTGCTCAGGCAGTACCTGGCAGGGATTTCCGTCAGCCAGGAGGTGCTCAGTGAGCCCAATGCGCTCCTCATCGTCGAGCGCAAGAGCTGCGTCCCCGCGGACTTGCCCCATGCTGAGGGGGGCCATGCACAAGGTCATCAGAGCACCAAACACCCTGACAGCCTCTCGGAAGGGGACGCCCACCCAGACCCCATCCACGGCTCCACAGGCACCAGCTGAGAATCCCCTCCTTGCAGATGAGGGCACCCTGCCTGGCGCCTGGGGACACCACAAGGATGGTGACTGCCCAGAGGTGCCATAAAAGAGCTAAAATGTGCCCAAAAACGTGCTCCAGCGTCTTATTTCTGGGACCCACTGAGCTTTGTCAGGGCAGGCAAGGGTCTGTCACCTCCTGCTCAGGTCTGACAGCTCCTCGGCCCCACCAAGAGTGGGCAGAAAGCTTGGGGGGGGTACACAGCCCCTTCCTGCTGCTGTCCTCTCCCCCACCACCCCTGGAGCTGGACAGAGCAAACGTGGAGCAGTGACGGTTGCCGAGAGAAAGGCTTTATTTCTTTTTGGCTTTGTTCCTCTTCTCCTCCTTCAGCTTCTTTTTGGAGAGCTTGGGGCTGCTGGCCTTGCGGTAGAGGTGGTACCCGATGAGCCCCAGCAGCGCCGGCACCAGCCCCAGGCACAGCAGCGGCAGCACCTCGTTCACCACCTTCTGCCAGTAACTGGCCCGGGACAAACCGACCAGCTCCACCTCAAACCGCAGCACCGCATCGCCTGGTGGGGGGGGAGGCAGAGCCTGAGTGGGGATTGCGGGGGGGCTGGTGGGGACCCCACGGGGACCCTGAGGGTTGCGCTCACCTGGGATGGTGGGAGGGGACCCCCGCTTGCCGTAGGCCAGGTGAGGGGGGATGATAGCTCTCCGCTTCTCCCTGCCATGGCGAGAGACTGTCAGTGCCGGTGCCCCATGGGGCCAAACCCACGCCAAACCGTGGCGGGGATGCTGGGGGGGGCCAGCTGCCCACCCCGTCGCCCCACCGCCTGGCTTACCCCACACACATGTCCAGCAAACTCTGCTCCAGGCCTGCAAGGAGAGGGGGGAGAGGGGTGAGTGGAGCCGGCTGGGGGGATCCCACAGCCCACTCGGCCTGGCCGGATCCCGGTTAAACCCCCCCGGCTCCCCACTCACCGGGGATGACTTGGCGCTTGCCCAGCTCCACCTGGAGCGGGTCCCGGCTCAGTGAGGTGTCGATGATCCGGCCATCTTCCAGGCTGCCCTGCAGGGACACGGGCACGGTTACCCCTGGGAATGCGGTGGTGGCTCTGCCCTGGGGCTGTCCCCATGTGGGTCCCAGTGTTGTTCCACTGCCGTCCCTGTGCTGATCCCAGTGCCACTCTTATGCCAGTCCAGGTGCCACCCAGGGCCCATCCCAGGGCTGTCCCCATGCCTGTCCTAGTGCCATTCCCATGCCCACTCCAGTGCCATCCCAGTGCCATCCCCAGTGCCTGTCCCAGTGCCACCCTGGTGCCATCCCCACGTCTGTCCTAGTGCCATTCCCATGCCCACTTCAGTGCCATCCCAGTGCCAGTCCCAGTGCCACCCTGGTGCCATCCCCACGCCCACACCAGTGCTGTCCCAGTGCCTGTCCCAGTGCCATCCCCATGCCCGCTCCAGAGCCATCCCAGTGCCTGTCCCAGTGCCACCCTGGTGCCAGCCCCATGCCTGTCCTAGTGCCATCCCCATGCCCGCTCCAGAGCCATCCCAGTGCCTGTCCCAGTGCCACCCTGGTGCCAGCCCCATGCCCACTCCAGTGCCATCCCTATGCCAGTCCCAGTGCCCCCCGGTGCCATCCCCATACTCACCCCAGTGCCATCCCCATGCCCAAACCAGTGCCACTCTAGTGCCCCCCCCAGTGCCACCCCCATACTTACCCTAGCGCTGCCCCGGTGCCATCCCCATGCCCACCCCCGTACCACCCCCGGTGCCAACCCCATGCCCACCCCGGAGCCACCCCGGTGCCGGCCCAGGCCACCCCCCCCCCCGCCCCCCCGCCGGTGCCGGAGCCGCCCCCGCCCGCCCCGCCCGGCGGAGCTCAGTGCTGACGTGTTCCTCCCGCCGCCCTCCCCGCACCGTGTAGTGGATGTGCACCGTGTCCCCCGGCGCCGACAGCTCCGTGCAGCCCTCGGGGGGGGGCACCTGCAACGTGTGTGTGGGGGGAGGGTGTCACGAGTGGGAGGGGGGACCGGGCCGGGATACCCTCCCGCCCTCCCGGCCGCGAAGTCCACGCACCCCCGGTGCCCACGGATCCCCCGAGCGCTCGGTGAACCGGACTCCCCCCCCGTTCCCGACCCCCCCGGTGCCCCGTCCCCCCCACCCTCCCTCCGCAGCCCGCTCCTCTCGTTGCCCCCCGCACCCCCCCACCCAAACCGGGCTCCCCGGTAACCCCCCCCCCGGCCAACAGCATCCCCACGAGTGTCCCCCCCCGCCCCGTTCCCGGTCCCAGCTCCCCGTCCAAGGGAGCCACCGGGGGTGCCCGGTGCGCCCCACACAGCCCCGGTTTCCCCCCCCCTCCCAGCTTCTCCCGGTGCTCACCAGCGTCTCCAGCCGTAGCCCCCGGGCACCGCTTTCGGTTTCGCTCTCGGCAGCGCGGGCGAACGGCGGCGGCGGCGGCAGCAGCACCGGTAACAGCAGCAGCAACAGCGCGGCGGGGGGAGGCATGGCCGGGGCTGGCGGCGGCGGCGGTACCGGGACCGCCCTTAACCCGGCCCGGCCCGGCCCCCGGGGCTCTCCCCGGGCCCCGCCCCCCTGCCCCGCCCCCACCGGCTCCGGGACTCTGTACCGGGACCGGTTCCCGGGACAGGCAATGAGTCGGGGCGGGGGGGTGTGACCGGAGATGCCCCGAGCCCCGGTGGGACCGGAGCGGGAGGGGAGGGGGGGTGGTCCCCGTCCCCCCCCCCCCGCCGGGGCTCGGTCACCCCCTCGGTGCCCGGGGACACGTGTCCGTCCGTGCTCCGGTGCCATCCAGCCCGGGCTGGCACCGGGCGTCCGTCTCTGCCCTGGGACTGTCCCGGTATTCCCGGGCTTAACCGGCCGTCCCTGCCCCGGCCCGGGGTAGAGGGCGGGGGGGGTCCGAGTGGGGGGGGTCCGGGAGGAAGGGCTCGTCCCAGGGCACCGGCTGGGTGCAGCACCCGCTGTCCCGCCGCCGTCGGGACTCGGTACCAGCAGGCGGCAGCAAAGCCTGGAGAAACCGGCACCCACCCGGGTCCAGGACCCCTCCCCAGCACCCGCTCGGGTCCAGCATCCTTCCCCGGCACCCACCTGGGTCCAGGACCCCTCCCTGGCACCCACTCGGGTCCAGCATCCTTCCCCAGCACCCACCTGGGTCCAGGACCCCTCCCTGGCACCCACTCGGGTCCAGCATCCTTCCCCGGCACCCACCTGGGTCCAGGACCCCTCCCTGGCACCCACCCAGGTCCAGCATCCTTCCCCGGCACCCACCTGGGTCCAGGACCCCTCCCCGGCACCCACTCGGGTCCAGGACCCCTCCTCGGCACTCACCTGAGCCCAGCATCCTTCCCGAGCACCCACCGGGGTCCAGGACACTTCTCCAGCACCCACTGGGGTCCTGGACCCTCCTCTGGCACTCACCTGAGCCCAGCATCCTTCCCGAGCACCCACCCTGGTCCAGCACCCTTCCCCAGCGCCCAGCGGGTGAAAAACATCCCTTCTCCTGGCACCCCAGCCCCCCTTCCAGCCCCCACCCCAGCCATGTGGGACAAGAGAAGGTGACCCCCTCACCAGCGAGGAGCCGGACTGAAGGACCCGGTGCTTGGGTGGGACCCTCTGCGGAGCCAAACCTGCCCCACAGCCCCCACATCCCTGTGCCTGGGGGGGGGGGCACCAGCTCCCGGTGCAGGCGGCAGAGCCCAGGAATACCGGGAGCAGCCCCGGCTCAGGGTGGGGTGGGGGGTCACACTGGTACATGGGGGGACAACCCGACTCCCTCGCCCTGTGCCGGCAACGATGGCCCTGTTGATGGTGGCGGTGGTCCGGTTGGCGGTGGTGCCGGCACAGGCCCCGGTACAGCTCCCGGACGACGGCATCGGCACGCCGGCCCCACCGGCGCACCCACATACCAGCCCCCGTTGCCGAGAGGTGGGGAAGCCGGGCTGGCGGCTGGGGGCCGGGGTACTAATGGGATTAGGGCTGCCGGGTCAGCGCCGGGCTGGCCCCCACCAGACAAAGCTGCCGGCCCGACCGGTGGGAACGCGCCGGTGCCGGCTTCGCGGTTCCCAGCCCACCAAAGAACCCCGGTTACCCCCGCTCCAGCTCCCCCGTCCAGGGGGAACCCAGGCACCCAGCACCGCAGGCTCGGTGTCACCGGCACAGGGTGGGGGGGATGTCCTGGGGGCCAACAGCCCCCCAGTCCCCACCAGAGGGGACATGGGGATGGGGACAGCAGCGCTGGCCCCAAACAGGACTTAGCCAGTCCCCTGGCCCATGGGGGGGGGGGTGACACCGGGGGGGCTGAGCCCCACTCACGCCCATCCTGGCGCTGGCACCGTCCCCACGTCCCGGCTGGGATTAGCGCTAATGGGATTTACCATTTCATCCAATATTCCCCTAAAGATGAGCCTGGGAAGGGGGGCCCCCCCTTGCCCCCCCGCCAGCCCCCCTCGCCCCGCTAAGCTCTTTCTAATTAAAACCAGCCCGGGGCTGTCCATCACCGTCCCCCTCCGCGGGACCCCCGCGCCGGGGGGGGGGGGGGGGGGCTGCGGAAGAAGAGCCATGGGGCAGCACTACATAAAACATGTTTAATATCCAAGGGGGGGCCGGGGGTCACCCACCGTCTCAGGCGCGGAGGGGGGGCGAGTACACACGTTCCCAGACGGGGCAGAGCCGCAGCGACACGTCACACCAAGCACAGACCGGGGGTATAAATACGGTGCCGAGGGGGGGGGGGGTACAGTACGGGGCCGTCTGTCCGTCCATCCGTGAGGGGCAGGGACATACAATCACTATGCTGGCATGGGGTCGGGGTGCAGGCGGCTGGAGTAGGGGGGGGGGACACACACACGGCCACAGGGACCATGGGGGTCCCGGCAGCCCTGTGCCTCTCCCCGTGGGGGTCGCGCTGCGGGGAGGAGACCTGCCTCGAAGTGACATGGGGGGGCCGGGGACGTGTGGGACCCCCGGGGGGCACGCAGGGTCAGGAGGATGTGCGGGGGGGGGGGGGGGGAAGGAGGAGATGTGTATGGTCCCAAATGCCCCCTGCGGCCCCGCTGCCCCCACATTTGGTCCAGAGGAAGGCGAGGGGTGCAGGGACATGCACGGGGACGGGGTGCCCTGGCATGGCCCCCCCGGGCAGGGCAGCGCCCAGGCGGCCCCCGTCCCCCATCCCGTTCCCCGGGGCTCCGCCCCCGCCCCCCCAAATACGTTATATATAGCTATATTTCCACGCACGCACACACGAGATCCGAGGGGAACCGAGGAGACCCCAAAAAAAGGCGAAAAACCCCACAGCAACCGGTGCCAGAAGAAAGCAAAACCCAACCGGGGCGGGGAGGGGGCATCCGGGGGGGGCCTGGCACAGCCCCGGGGGGGTGGGCCGGGGGTACGGGGTGGGGGCCGGGGCCGGCGGCCGCCCGCTCACTTCTTGTTCTTGAGCTGGTTGGCGAGCCAGTCGAGGCCCTCGTAGAGCCCGTCCCCGCTGGTGGCACAGGTGGCCTGGATGTACCAGTTGCGGTGGCGCAGGGAATGCAGCCCCAGCTTGTCCGTGATCTCCGCCGCGTTCATGGCGTTGGGCAGGTCCTAGGGCAGAGACGGGGTCAGGCGCCCGCCCCGACGCCGCGGGGATGGGCGTCGTGCCGCCGCGGGGGTTGATGCCAGCCCCGATGCCACGGGGATGGGCACTATACTGGCCCGCCATGGGGATGTGAGACACCAAGGCCTCGATGCCACGGGGACGGGCATGGTCCGGCCAGGGGGAGTATTAAACACCAGCCCTGATGCCATGGGGATGGGCAGAGCCCCGCCACAGGGGCTGTTTAATGGCAGCCCCGACGCCACGGGGATGGACGAGGTCCTGCCACGAGGTGTCTCAGACACCAGCCTCGACGCCATGGGCATAGGCATGGTCCTGTCACGGGCGTTGCTAAATATCAGCCCCGACACCCCGGGGTTGGGCACGCTCCTGCCCTGGGCACCCAGACACCAGCCCCGACGCCCCAGGGATGGTCCCAGCCCTGCCCTGGGGGCTGCCCCCAGCCCAGACCCACCTGCTTGTTGGCGAAGACGAGGAGGACGGCGTCCCGCAGCTCGTCCTCTGCCAGCATCCGCATCAGCTCCTCCCGCGCCTCGTTCACCCGCTCCCGGTCGTTGCTGTCCACCACGAAGATCAGCCCTGGGGACAGCGAGGGGACGCTGCTGGGAGCGCAGGATTCGGCCAGCCCCACGGCCGCCCCGCTCCCCGGCAAGCCTCGTCCCACCGTTGCGACCCCCGGCAGTGTGGGTGGGACACCTACCCTGGGTGTTTTGGAAGTAATGCCGCCAGAGGGGTCGGATCTTGTCCTGCCCACCCACGTCCCACACGGTGAAGCTGATGTTCTTGTACTCCACCGTCTCCACGTTGAACCCTGCGGGAAGCGACAGCGGAGGGAAACTGAGGCACGCGGGGCCGCGAGCCCCCTCTCAAGGAGTCCTGAGGGCGAGGGGTCCCTGCCCAGTGCCCCCCACCCCTCCCGCTTCGCACACCTATGGTGGGGATGGTGGTGACGATCTCCCCCAGCTTCAGCTTGTAGAGGATGGTGGTCTTCCCGGCGGCGTCCAGCCCCACCATCAGGATCCGCATCTCCTTCTTTCCGATCAGGCTCTTCAGCAGGTTCCCAAAGATGTTGCCCATGGTGACGGCGGCGCTGGCTCCGTCCGCAGGCGAGGCCGGATCCTGCGGGGGCACGGGGCAGGTGCTGGGGTGGGGGGATGGCCCTGAGAACCGGGGGTGGGAGGTGGGGGCAGGCTGCCGGGCTCCAGGGATCCCTTGCGCTCTGGGGAACTGCGGAGATTGGGGACCCCCATGTCCTGGGGGGATTCAAGGGCTCCAGGGGACGCCGGGTGGGGGTCCAAGGACGGGCCCACACGCTCCACGGGGGCTGCCCCTCCATGCAGCTCAACGGGGGGGGGGGGAAGGCCGTGCTGGGGATGTGCCCCCCCTCCCCACACTGCACCCTCCAAGGGGACAGACCAGGGCTCTGCACTGGGGGAAACTGAGGCACAGACCCCTCCTCGGCGGGACCGCAGCCCCCCCCCCCAGCCCTGACACCCCCCTCTGTGCCCCCCAGCCCATACACAGCCCCCCCCCCCAGCTCTGCAGCCTCCCCGGCAAGGGGGGGGGACACACGGACCCAGCGCCCCCCGCACCGCAGCGCGCCCCTCCCGGCCGTGGGCTGCCACCCGCCCCCGCGCCCCCCCCCCCCCCCCCCGCAGCCCCTCGGCGCGACGCTCCCCGAATTCCCGGTCCCCGTCCCCCCCCCCCGGAGACGGTAGCGACCCACCCCCGCTCACACTGCACCCCTCCAACGCACCTCTCCGCCCCCCCCCCCGGATTGCAGCGCACCCCCAAATCTCCACCACCACCACCCCCCCCCCACGCTGCACCGCTTCCCCCCCCCCCCCGCCGCATCGCCCCCCGCCCCCGCCCGCCGCACCGCACCCCCCCCCCGGTACCCCGAGCCCCTCCCGCTGCACCGCATCACCCCTCCCCGGTACAATCCCCCCCCCGCTCCGGTTCTCCGCACCCCCAACATACCGAACACCCCCCCGCGCCCCCTCCACCCCCCCACCGGTGCGGTGTAAACCCCCCCCCGGTGCAGCGCACCCACCCATACACAACACCCCGGACCCCCCCTCCCGGTACGGACACCCCCCCCCCCCCCATTTCCCCGCACCTGGTGCCGGTACCGGTGGCGCCCCCCGCCCGCAGCTGACTCTGCACCGCTCCCGCCGCCGGAAGCGGAGGCCCGATCGCGCCGATCTCGCGAGAGCGCCCGGTGTGTCCCCCCGGCCCCCCCCCCCCCCCAACCCCTATTCCCGCTTCCCGCCCCCCCCCCCGCCCGCCCGCCCGCCCCCCGCACCGGGCCCGGGGGCGCGCGCGGGGAAGGCGGAGGGGGGGGAGAACGCGGGGGGGGAGGGGGGGGGGCGGCGAGCTCGCGAGAAGCCGCGAGCCGTTTCCATGGCAGCGGCTGCAGCAGTGCGGGGGGGGGGGGGGGGGGAGTGATGGTGGGGAGGGGAGCAGGGGGGGTCCCGGTGGCTGAGTACCGGGATGGGGGGGGGGGGCAGAGCACCGTCCGGGGGAGGGGGGCATGGTGAGGAGGGGGGTGCCCTGTGCTTCACGGGAGGGGGGGCAGGGGACCCCCAATAACCGCATGGGGGTCCCAGGGGTACTCCCCCCACCTCCCCGCTTCCCCCCCCCTTCCCCCCGGCCCCAGGCCAGGCTGGAACACCCCCCCCCCCCCGTCCCGGTGGCCGTCCCGGTGCTCACGGACCGGGCAGGGACTGACAACGGGTGCGGGGCACCCCCGGCTCCCGCCCCCCCCCTTCCTCCTCCCCCCCCCCCCCGTCTCTCGATCCGCCCAGCTGTCCCGCTGTCCGTCCGTCCCTCTGTCCGTCCGTCCGTCCGTCCTGCTGTCCGTCCGTCCGTCCGTCCACCCCCGCGTCCCTCCATCCGTCCCTCCATCCTTGCTCGGTGCGACGGGACGGAACGAGACGAGCGGTTCCCCCGTTCCCCCCCCTTTCCCCCCTTTCCCCCCCCTCGCCCCGGGCAGGTAAGGACGGACGATCCGGGGACACCGGTAGTACCGGCCGCCCCGACGGCTGCGGGAGCCGCTCCGCGCCGCCGGGCTCCCGCGGACACCCCGGGACCGGGGGGTGGGGGGGGGGGTTGGGGGGGTGCCGGTTCCCGAGCATCGCTCCCCCCGGGGCCGCCGTTGAGTTGCGTGGCGGCAGCGGGGAGGGGGGGGGGGGGGGAAGCGGGGGGCACCGGGGGGGTCCGGGGACGGAGCGGGGTAGGGGGTGTAGGGGGGGGGGGGTGTCGTTTTTGGGCCCCGCCGTTGGTGGCACGGCCCCGGGCAGGGCCCTCCCGGCCGCGCCCCGGGGCCTCCCCGCGGCCGCTGACCTCAGCCCCGGGAGCCCCGACGGGGCGGCGGCCCGAGGGCGCGGACACCGCCTGGCCCGGCCGGGAACCGGGGCGGGAGCCGCCGGGCTGGAGCAAAACCCCGGGGCGGTCCCCGGTCACCTCCCGGGTCGGGGGAGGGGGTGATGTACGGGTGGTGGGGGGGGGGTGCCCGGTGCGAGGCGACCCCCCCCCCCCTCCTCCGTCCCCGTTCCTCCCCCCCGTCCCCGGGGCTTTGTCCGTCCTTGAATTGAAATCGGGAGCGGCGGCCCCGGGCCGTGACGGGTGAGGGGGGGCTAATCCGGCCCCGCATGACTGGTCCGGGGAAACGGCCGCGGGGGGATTACCCCCCCGCCCGGCCCCGCACCGGAGACTTCACACCCGCCCAACCGTGCCCCCCCCCCCCTACCCCGAGCGGGGGACAACAGGGACAGACCCTCGTCCCCCCCCCCCCGAGACGCGTGTCAGCACCGGTCCGCTGTCACCGTGGCCTGACCGTGGGCACGCCAGGCCCCCCCACGACCCCCGACCCCCCCCCGCCCTTCCCTCCATCCCTCCCTCTATTCCTCTCCCCCCGGTCCATCCCTCTCCCCCCCCCGGTTCCTCCCTCCCTCCCTCGGTGCTGGCCCAGGCCGGGCTCCCCGGGGCCGTGTCGCACCCACGGGGGTTACAAATATCGTGGACGCCCACGGGCACCTTCGCGGGGTTGGGGTGGGGGTGTCCCCGGGGTGCAGGGTCGGTGGCCGTTCGGTTTCGTCCGCAACCGGCCCGGCCCGGCCCCGAGAGGACGCGGCCGCCCCGTCTCACCGGGCACCGACCGGGACAGACGGGCCGGGGGCTCCGGACCGGCACCGGGGACCGGGACAGCCCCGGAGGTCCCGCGGTCCGGGAGGGGGGGGCTGCACGTCCGCGGTCCCCCCCTCCCAAACCCGGGCTGTCCCGGGACGGTGTCCCCGGTCTGTCCCGGGACCGTGGTCCCCCTGTGCGCCCCGGGCTGTCCCGGGATTCTGCCCCTCCCGTGCGCCCGGGGCTATCCCGGGAAATCCCGTCACACTCCACTCCCCCGGGCTATCCCGGGAGATCCCAGGCTATCCCCGTCCCCCGCTCCCTCCGTGCGCCGGGAACTATCCCGGACTATTCCAGGACCTGCTCCTCCTCGCACCGGCAGCTTTCCCAGACCCTACCGGTTATCCCGGAGCCGGTAGAGCGTGTACGCGGGGCGGCGGGGCCGGGCGTGGCGGGGAGTGGTGGTGGTGGGGGGGGGGGTTACCGGTCCCCCCCGCTCCCCCCCCCCCGTCGTGTCGTGTCCCCCCCCCCCTCTCCGGCCGTTCTCTGGGCACGGGGCCGGGGCGCAGCCACCCGCCGGGCTAATCCGGGCCGTGACGGACAGGCCCGGCGCCGCCGCCGCTCCGGCCGCCCCATAAGAGGTGCCGCGGCTCCGCCGCTCCCCATTGTTAGGGCGAGGACGCGGGGAGGCCCCGCTCGGTGGGACCGGCCCATGGGGACCCTCCGCGCCGCCCCTATAAGAGGGAAGGGGCTGGAAGATGCTCCCGGGTGCTGAGCGCTGCGCACCCACCGGACTGAACCGAGTCCAACCGTACCCGTCTCCCCGGGGAGTCGACGGGTACCGCCCACGGAGCAACGAGCACCGGGACCGGGTACCGAATACCGGGACCGGGTACAGCTCACGGACACAGCCGAGGACCGGTACGGGGGGTACCGCGGACGGACAGCCCGACGCCGCGCTCCAGGGACCGGCGAGGGAGCGCCGGGCACCGCACTCCCGACGCCGCACCCCGGTCACCGGGCACCGGTTTGGCAGTCCGGTGCCGGCGTCGGTGCCGCTTCGTCCGCGGGGCGCTCGCCGTTTCTTCCCACGGCCGCCTTCATCGGAGCCGCCCGCCCTACCCGCGCCCCGCGCGTCCGGAAACACGCGTGGATGTAGCGGCCGGGCCGGGGGCTCCGCGGCACCATAAATACCCCGGCGGCCGCTCGCCCGCGCACTTTGCCGGGGCCTCCCGGTGCCGGAGCCATGAGAACCGCCGCGCTGGGGCTGGCGCTCCGGGCGCTCTGGGCTCTGGCCCTCTCCTCCCTCTCCAACACGCTGGCGGTGAACAACAGCGGGAGGTGGTGGTGAGTCCACCGGTACCGGCACCGGGGCACGGAAGGGGTTGGGGGGGGGACACAGAGGGGCTGGCACCGATGGTGGCTTCCCCGTACCCAAGGATGGGGTGCGCAGGTGCAACTGGGGGGGGGGGGGGATGTGACACGGAGCTGTGACCCCCAGGTGGGAGCCGGCTGCTGGGGATGCCCGGGGAGGAGGATGCTCCGGTAGCAGAGAGGAACCGGGTCAGGCTCCCCCCCTTCCCCGCCACCCCCCCCGGGAGGGTTGAGGTGGGGAGCGGGATGTCGGGGATCCCTCCCCGGTGATCGTCGTCCCCGCTTGTGCCGCAGGGGCATCATCAACGTGGCCTCGTCCACCAACCTGCTGACCGACTCCAAGAACGTGCAGCTGGTGCTGGACCCCAGCCTGCAGCTGCTGAGCCGCAAGCAACGCAAACTGATCCGCCAGAACCCCGGCATCCTGCACAGCGTCAGCTCCGGCCTCCAGACCGCCATCAAGGAGTGCAAGTGGCAATTCCGCAACCGCCGCTGGAACTGCCCCACCTCCCAGGGTCCCAATATCTTCGGCAAAATCGTCAACCGGGGTGAGGCCGCGGGGCGGTGGGAGGCGGTGCGGGGTTCCCCGGACCCCCTCCGCGGCACCCCCGAGCCGGGATGCTTGGCAAAGCACCCCCGGTTCACCACGGGGCATCACCAGCCCCCAGCCCATCCCCAGCCCGTCGTGGCCGTGGGTTGAGGGTGCCGATGGGTGCCCCCTCCCCACCCTGGCAGCACCCTGAGGCCCTGCTCCCCTTCTCAGGCTGCCGGGAGACGGCGTTCATCTTCGCCATCACCAGCGCCGGCGTGACGCATTCGGTGGCACGGTCCTGCTCGGAGGGCTCCATCGAGTCCTGCACCTGTGACTACCGGCGCCGCGGTCCCGGGGGGCCTGACTGGCACTGGGGGGGCTGCAGCGACAACATCGACTTCGGGCGCCTCTTTGGGAGGGAGTTTGTGGACTCCAGCGAGAAGGGCCGCGACCTGCGCTTCCTCATGAACCTGCATAATAACGAGGCCGGGCGCATGGTGAGGGCATGGGGGGCCACGGGCAACACGGGGGGGGGACACGGGGATGGGCATGGCCACCAAGACCCCCAGCCTGTCCCCATGCAAGGGTTGGGAACTGTTGGAGAGGGGTGTCTTGCCTGGCTTTGGGCAGGCTGAGTATGATATGATGCTGCAGGGAGGTGGGATGAGGGAGCACGATGGTCCCCAGGGGGGGTCCCAGGCTGCTCACTGCACCCCATGTCCCGTCCCCCCCCACCTTGCAGACGGTCTTCTCAGAGATGCGCCAGGAGTGCAAGTGCCACGGCATGTCGGGCTCCTGCACCGTCCGCACGTGCTGGATGCGGCTGCCCACTTTCCGCGCCGTGGGTGACGTCCTGAAGGATCGCTTCGACGGCGCTTCCCGCGTCATCTACGGCAACAAGGGCAGCAACCGGGCGTCGCGGGTCGAGCTGCATCACCTGGAGCCCGAGAACCCGGCTCACAAACCCCCCTCGCCCCATGACCTCGTCTACTTTGAAAAGTCACCCAATTTCTGCACCTACAGCGGGAAGACGGGAACGGCGGGCACAGCCGGGCGCTTCTGCAACAGCTCCTCACCGGGGCTGGATGGGTGCGAGCTGCTGTGCTGCGGGCGCGGGTACCGCACGCGCACCCAGCGCGTCACCGAGCGCTGCAACTGCACCTTCCACTGGTGCTGCCACGTCAGCTGCCTGAACTGCACCAACACCCAGGTGCTGCATGAGTGCCTGTGAGCCCCCCAGGGACCACCCTGCCCAGCCCCGGAGGGGGTCTGCGCCACCCCCCATGACGGGTGCCCAGCTGGATTGAAGGCGCCCATGGGTGGGCGTGTGGCTGCGCCCCAGGGACCCCCCGTCCCATTCCGGGTAGAGCGACCGCCCCAGAGCCAGCAGCCAGCCTGGGTGGGCTCGGTGCCACGCACCTTCCCGGCCGCCTCCTCGGCCATTCCGGCTCTGTGGGGTCCCCTTTCTCGCTGTAAATAAAATATTTATTGTGGACAGTTTGATGCCGCCCCCGCCCCGCGCTTTGCTGGCCCCAGGCCCTGTTTTTTATAATGAAAGATAATAATAATTAATAATAATTAATAATAATAATAATAATAATGCTTTGTTACAGGTTTTACTGATAGCCTTTAGAGAAGAATAAAGGATCTATTTTTATCAGTCCTGCCCCGATTTGTTTCTGGGGGGCTGGGGAGGGAGGGGACAAGCTACGGGGAGGGGGGAGCAATGTCCCCCAAACCATGGGGCTGGGCAGCCGGCCCCCGCTGCCCGCATCCATCCACTCTGTCCACCCGTCTATCACCTCTCCATCCACTCACCTCCCCATTCCATGTCCATCAGCCCCTCCAGCCGTCTGTCTATCCATCCTCCTACCCCTTTTCTCTGCCCTCCCCTCCATCATCCCCTCCCCACAGACCCTCTTCTTTCTCCCGCTGTGCCCGTCTCCAGCCCAGCTGTCCCTGCCGCCGCTCCCGGCCGGGGCGTCCATCCCCATGGCCGGGGCGCCCATCACCATGGCACCTGGGCTGCGGCATCCCCGGCGCTGGAATTTGCCGGGGCGGTGGAGCTGGTGCCGCCGGGGCCGGGCGTTGGGAGCGGCCACGGGAGGTACAAGACGGCAGACAGGGAATGAGCATCGTCCATCACCGCTCCCGGCCGGGGCTGACGGCTCCCCTTGGCTTCGGGGGAGGAGGGGGGCCAGGGAGGGCACCGAGGTTATTGGGGCTGGGGCAGAGGGGGGGCCAGGATCGGCCACTGGCCCCACACCCATGCGTGGGGTCTGGCTGCAGCCAGAGAAAGGCCATGGTAAAGGTGGGGCGCAGCTTCGCGGCTGGCAGGTGCCCCGTTGGCACGGGTATCCCCCTGGGATGGGCATCCCCCTGGGGTGGGCATCCCTCCAGGACAGGCATCCCACTAGGACGGGCATCCCACCAGAGTGAGCATCCCACCGGGATGGGTATCCCCCTGGGATGGGCATCCCCCCAGGGTGGGCATCCTCCCAGGACAGGCATCCCACCAGGATGAGCATCCCACCAGGGTAAGCATCCCACCAGGGCAGGCATCCCACCGGGGTGGGCAGCCCACCAGGATGGGGCATCCCCCTGGGATGGGCTTTCCCCTGGGATAAGCATCCCACAGGGATAGGGATAGCCCCAGGATGGGCATCCCTGGGAAGGGCAGCCCTCCGGGACAGGTATCCCACTGGGACAGGTATCCCGTCAGGGTGGGCATCCCCCTGGGACAGGCATTCCCTGGGGTGGGCATGGGGCCCACATACACCCTCTGCACCGTAACTCCACACCTCAGTGATGGGCTGCAACCCCTGTCCCCATGTCAAGCACGGGGTGAACCACAGGGCCACGGTGACATCCAGCCATGGGGAGCGGGCAGGGAACCATCCCTGCCTGGGGACCCCCAAATCCATCAGCACCCGCCCGCAGTGGGGGTCCCCGCAGCCTGGGCTGCCCCGCGGCCGGAGCCGGGAACCTCGTGGGGCCCCTGGAGCTCCGTGACATCAAAAGGCTGCGGGATGACGCTACCACTGCCCGAAATATCCCCAGGAGCCGATAGTGGAAAAGTTGATGTTTAGACCCAGAGGAGGGAGGGGGGAAAAAACCCGGGGGCCCCTGCTGTCCGTGCCAAGGTAAAAACAGCCTGGCGTGGCGAAATAAAATAAAGAAATGCAAGAAAAAATGACTGGAAAGGAACACAGCCTGAAATAACCCTCCGAGCATCTCCCGCCTGCCGGGAGTTATCTGCCTGCTAAATTCTGCACACGCACAGGGCATGAAAATAGCCTGTTTTCCTGCGGTAGCGAGTCAGGAATATAGATAATGACATTCTTATAAGTCACCTCTGTTACTCAGCTTTTCCTGAGTGCCAGTGACCGCCGGGCATCTCGGGCAGCCGCGACCCCCGGGCGGGCAGGGGCACCCCGGGAGCGGGGCGGGTGCCCAGCTGCAGGGTGCAGACCTCCCCGGCTTGTACAAATACGCCCGGGCGCTGGAAATAGCTGCTGTCGCAGCACCGGGGCCGGCGCAGGGACAGGGACAGGGAAAGGGACAGGATGGTCCCGCCCTGCGCCAGCCCGTCACATCTGGGAAGCCGGGTAACAGCTGGATGGTGGCCGCAAGCAGGGCCTGCTGCGGGCTGGGCACCCCTGGCAGGGCTGGGGGGTGTGTGGGGGGGTTTTGCCCGGGGGTGTGGGACAGAGGGACAGGACAGCACACACAGAAGTGTAGGACAGAGGGACAGGGTGGCACACAGAAGTGCAGGACAGAGGGACAGTGTTATTCCCAGAGGTGTAAGACAGAAGGACAGAGCCATGCCCAGAGGTGCAGGGCAGAGGGATGGGACAGTGCCCAAAGTTTCAGGACAAAAGGACAGGGTGGCACACAGAAGCGCAGGACAGAGGGACGGTGTTATTCCCAGAGGTGCAGGAGAGAGCCCAGAGGTGCAGGACAGAAGGACAGGGTGACACACGGAAGTGCAGGACAGAGGGACGGTGTTATTCCCAGAGGTGCTGGACAGAGGGACAGGACGGTGCCCAGAGGTGCAAGACAGAAGGACAGAGCCATGCCCAGAGGTGCAGGACAGACAGACAGGACAGTGCCCAGAGGTGCAGGACAAAGGGATGGTGTTATTCCCAGAGGTGCAGGACAGAGGGATGGGACAGTGCCCAAAGTTTCAGAACAGAAGGACAGAGTGACACACAGAAGTGCAGGAGAGAGGGATGGTGTTATTCCCAGAGGTGCAGGACAGAGGGACAGGGTAGCACACAGAAGCACAGGACAGAGGGACAGGACAGTGCCCAGAGGTGCAGGACAGACAGACAGAGCCATGCCCAGAGGTGCAGGACAGAAGGATGGGACAGTGCCCAAAGTTTCAGGACAGAAGGACAGGGTGGCACACAGAAGTGCAGGAGAGAGGGACAGTGTCATTCCCAGAGGTGCAGGACAGAGGGACAGGACAGTGCCCAGGGTGCAGGACAGACAGACAGAGCGATGCCCACAGGTGCAGGACAGAGGGACAGAGCCATGCCCAAGCTGCCCAGTGACACCAGCCCACCTGCGGGACCATCCCCATCCCGTCCCCCATTATCCATCCCCAGCGGTCCAACCCCATCCCGGCTCCCCTCGCCTCGGGTCGACGCGGACCCACATCCCACCAGCTCCCGGCTTGTCCGGCCGCCCCCCCCAGTGCCCCCCCAGCCCCCCACCTCCCTCCCCACCCCAGGATCGCCGCCGCATTCCTCCAACGCGGGGCCAAAGCGCCCAGCAACCGTGGCAGGCCTGGCCTCTAATCCCCCGGGCATGCCAACCCCGGGGGGACCGTCGCCGTCACCCACTCCCCGATAGGTGACCAATGCCCGAGACGAACAATTAGGGACAAAGCCGAAGCCGCCGGGGGCTAACGCCGGCCTTCACGGGTGCCTTGTGCGGCATTCGGTGAGTTTAATGAATTGTCCATCACTCTTTTCAGCTCCGCTCGCCCGGGCTGGATTAATCTGAGAAGCCGCAGTGGGGAAGGAGCCGCTAAGCCTGTATTTATTACTCTGCCATTGTAACTAATTGAGGTAATTATCTGTGACTCCAACCCCGCGCAACAATGCCGCATTCACCCCCACACCCCCACATCCCACCACCACCAGCCCCCCCTCCGGCTTCTTCCCACCGGCTTCTCTGCGCGGCCTGGCAGAGCCGGCACCGTGGGGGTCACCCGTGTTACGGGGACACGGTTGGCACGGTGGGACGAGGCCGGTCAGCGAGGTGACACGGTCGGTACCGTGTGGCGGTGGCGTGGCCGGCAGCACGGCCGTGCCGGAGTCACCGTTCTGGGGGGGGGGGGACAAGGCCACCGCCAGCCGCACGCGTGGGTCACCGCTAGTACCGGCGCATCCACCGTCACGGTGCTCTGGGGACACCGCCGGCACCGGTGACACGCGTGACCACAACCTCTGTGGGGACACCGCCGGCACCGGTGACACGCGTGGGTCACGGCTTTCTGGGGACACCGGCACACGCGTGGCCGTGTCCATCCCCGGGTCCTGGCTGGGACCCGCAGGGGCAGCGCCATGCCCAGGGTGGGGTGGTGCGTGTCCCCCCCCCTCGTGTCCCCCGTGTCCCCCCGGCTAAGACCCCCGGTGCCCCCCGGTCACCGGCTGCGCGACGACATCTGGTGGCTACGGGAGGGACGGCGACCCGGGCCAGGGGGCACCGGTCGCGGACGGGACCCCCCCCCCCCCCAGCCCCCCGTCCCACGCGGGTCCCCCCGGTCCCACGCGTGGGCACCCCCGCGGCTGCTCGCTCCCCCCTTCCCCGGGACTCCGGACCGGCGTGGGGCTGCGGTGGGTTTTGGGGGGCGGTGGGAAGCGGGGGGGGGGGGGGGGGCCGTGGGGGCGGCGCTGGCGCCAGCGCAGCCCGAATTAGAAGGTGATTTTCTCAGCGGGGAGCGGGAGGGGTTTGGGCAGGAGCTGAGCCCACGGAAAGGGCCGCGCCGCCTTCCCCCGCGTCTGGGACACCCCGGGCCACGCCGGGCAGCGTGCCGAGCTGTGCCGGGCTGTGCTGAGCCATGCCGAGCTGCTACAGGCTGTGCTGAGCCGTGCCAGGCTGTGCCAAGCTGGGCTGAACTGTTCTGGGCTGTTCCAGGCTTCGCTAGGCTGTGCCAAGCTGTGTCGTGCCATGCCGAGCCGTGCCAGGCTGTGCTGAGCTGCACCAGGTTGTGCCAAGCCGTGCTGAACTGTTCTCGGCTCTTCCAGGCTGGGCCAAGCTGGGCCAGGCTGTGTTGTGCCATGCCGAGCTATGCCTGGCTGTGCTGAGCTGCACCGGGTTGTGCCAAGCTGTGCTGAGCTGTTCTGGGCTGTTCCAGGCTTTGCTAGGCTGTGCCAAACTGTGCCAGGCTGTGTTGTGCCATGCCAAGCTATGCCTGGCTGTGCTGAGCTGCACCAGGTTGTGCCAAGCCGTGCTGAACTGTTCTCGGCTCTTCCAGGCTGGGCCAGGCTGTGTTGTGCCATGCCGAGCCATGCCTGGCTGTGCCGAGCTGCACTGGGTTGTGCCAAGCCGTGCTGAGCTGTTCTGGGCTGTTCCAGGCTTTGCTAGGCTGTGCCAAACTGTGCCAGGCTGTGTTGTGCCATGCCGAGCTATGCCTGGCTGTGCCGAGCTGCACCGGGTTGTGCCAAGCCGTGCTGAGCTGTTCTGGGCTGTTCCAGGCTTTGCTAGGCTGTGTTGTGCCATGCCAAGCCATGCCAGGCTACGCCAACCTGTACCAGGCTGTACCAAGCCATGCTGGGCTGTTGCAGGCTTTGCCGGGCTGTGCTAAGCTGCGTTGTGCCATGCTGAGCCGTGCCAGGCTGTGTTGTGCCATGCCAAGCCGTGCCTGGCTGTGCCGAGCTGCACCAGGCTGTGCCAAGCCGCGCTGAGCTGTGCCAGGCTATGCCAAGTTGCACCAAGATGTGCCAAAATCATGCTGGGTCATACCACGACACGCCAGGCAGCACTGAGCTGTGTTAAGCAGCGCCAGGCTACGCCAAGCCAGGCTGTGCCAGACCGTATCGTGCCACGCCAGACCATATCATGCCATACCGAGCCGTGCAGACCGTGCCACGCCATGCCAGGCCCTGCGGTAGCCAGGACAGGACCGCAGCCGTGCCGCGGTGGGCTGAGGTCGCCGGCACGGCTCAGGTCAGGCCCAGACGCGGGACCCCGGTGCCACGCCGGACACCCGAGGCCACGCACCAGGACGAGGGACGCGTGGGGTGACGTGGCCTCGGGGTTGTCCCGCGAGCGGCCCCCCCCCAGGGCGCGGGAGGCCCCACACGCCTGGGTCCCCCGCTGCGCCGGCTGCCCCGCGCCGTGACCTCCCGGCCGGTGTCACCGGGATAATGACAGGGTCGCGCAGGGGGGCGGAGGAGGAGCCGGTTTTAAATAACGTGCAAATTGGACACGTTATTTGTGCGGTTTCCTCTGGCCGTGGGGATCCTCCCCCCCCCCCCCCCCCCCCACAGCGTGACTAAGAGGTGGCGGCCGTTCGGGGGGGACGGTCCCCTCCGGTGAGTCACCCGGGGTCCCCCCCCGGCCATGACGTGGGGCTGGTGGCCCCCGGCCAGACCTGCTGCGCTCACCTACTCATTACGGGGGACCCGGGGCGGGGGGGGGGGGCGGCTGGCACGTCCCACCCGTGCCGTGATGCGCTGCGGTGGCCGCCGGGACCTCCGACTGACCCCGGGACCGCGGCGGGGAGGGTTGTCTGGATGCCTGGGTCCTCTTTAGGGTGGGTGGGGGGGGCAGAACCAGGGGCGCAGGGGAGGGTGATGGGCCCTTTTTGGGGGTCAGGGCCCCCCCTCACCACCCACACACAAGGGGCGGACGCGGCACACCGGGATCCTGCAGCCTTTATTGGGCTCTGCCCCCGGGAACCGCAGCCCTGAGGCCCGCCCCGCGAGGGCCACACCCCGCCAAGCCCCGCCCCACCTGGACCACACCCCGCCAAGCCCCACCCCGCGGGCACCACCACACCCCCACAGGCCCCACCCTTCAGGCCCGGGGGGGGCTGGTGGCCCCCGGGGGGGCCCCGGTGCTCTCCAGGCTGCTGCTGCTGCTGCTGTAGGCGCAGGCGTCGCGGCAGTGCCGCCACCGGGGCCCCCCCGCGCCCCCCTCCGCCTCCGAGTCGGAGTCGGGAGCCGTGTGCCGCCGGATGCGGGACACGGCCTCGCGTAACGCCTGGGCGTACAGCACCGGCCGCCGCGGGGGGGGCCGGCCCCGGGGACCCCCACAGCTACCCGGGCTTCGCCAGGGACTGCGGGGGCTGCCGGGGGGGTCCCGGGGGGGTGAGGGGGCTGCCGGTGGGGTGACAGCCCCGGGGGCCGCAGGAGGGCTGCTGCATAGGGGGGCAGCGGGCCCCGGGGACCCCCCCGCGTAGCGGACCTGCTGCCGCTGCGGGGGGGGGACGTACTGGGCCCGGACCACCACACGGGTGGCGTCGATAAGTACGTGCCCCCCCGTCCCCCGCCGCCCTCTGCCGCGTCCTGGGACCCGTTCCCGGCCAGTTGCCGCCCGGGGCAGCGTTTGGCTGTGGCGGGGGGTGCCGGCCCCCCCCGGGGACGACTGCGTCCCACGGGGCCGTCGGTGCCCGGCCTCGGTGGCCGCCCGGGGCAGCGTGTGGCTCCAGCCCCCCAACACAGCCCCACGGCCCCGGGGTGCCGGCGGGGGGCTACGCGGTCCCCAGGGGGGCCGGAGCTGCAGGGTGCGGTGGGGAGCGTCGTAGGCGGGGGGCGAGATGTAGGGGGGTGGCCCCCCCCGGCGGGTGTGAGCCGCCTGCACCCGCTGCATATGGGCCTCGTAGCTGGGGGGGCCCAGCCTACCCCCCGGCAGCGGGGGACGGGGGGCGCACGGCGGGTGCCGGCCCCGGGGTCCGCTGCCCCCCGTCCCCTCAGGCTGTCCCGGGGGGCAGCGGGTGGGGGGTACCCGGGGTCGGGTCTCCCGGCCCAGGGGGGGTGGGGTGGCGAAGTCCTGCAGGCGCCGGGGGGGAACTGGGGGTGCCGGGGGCCAGGGGGGGGCCAGCTCCGCCACGAAGCGCTTCTCCAGGTACCTGCAAGACAGAGAGGGGGACGTGAGGGCTGGGAGGGGGGCCGCCCGGGTGGGGACCAGGGCGCAGGATGGACACCCCCACACCACCACCAACCCCCCCCCAACCCTGCCCGTCCCCACTCACGCGTATTCCCCGGCGATGCGGCGGTAGGTCCAGGGGGGCGCGGGCCGGCACCCCGCGGCCATGCCGGCGGCCGGGCTGCAACACGCCACCGTGTCGATCTCCACCAGCAGCAGCTTGGTCCGTTCGCAGATCCGCAGGCGCCCCGCGCCCCGTTCCGGACCACCCAGCATAGCCCCAGGGAATCGGGGGGGTCCCCGCCGTGGAGGGCCCGGGAAGGGGGGGGGCCGTGCAGCCGAACGCTCACCGGAGCTTCGGCGGAGCCACGCGCCCGCTCGCCCACGTGGGCGGCCACCGCCGCACGTGCGCCCTCGGGGACCCCCGCGTCCTGCTCGGTGGTCACCGGGCCGGTGGCCGTGGGGCACGATGCCAAACCCACCGGGGGGGGGGCAGCCCCCGGCGGCCGGGAGCCTGGCACACCGTGGGGACCCTGCCGGCCGTCCCGGGGGTGCCCCCTACCACCACCACCACCCCAACCCCACCAACTCCCCCCCCGGGATCCCTTCCCCCCCTGCGACAAAGCGAGGCGATGCCGGGTTTGGCACCGAACGCTGCAGCCCACGCGGGCTCCGAGCGGAGCTTAGCAACCCTCCGGCGGCGGCATGGCAACAGCACCGGCACCATCCCCCGGTACGGCACCGGGTCCGTCCGTCCCCCCCCCAATATCCCCCCCCAGGTCCCACGGGCACGCACCCCCGGCTCTCACCTCGCACCGCTGCGCCGGACCCTGTGCTGGACCCCAGCGCTGGTGGGAAGTGGTGGTGGTGGTGGTGGCGGGGGCCACGTCTCGGCCTCCCCCCCAGCCGGGAATGTGCCGCGCTCAGCACGGCCGGGCCTCGCGCCTCCCCCGAGCGGCACCGGCAGCGAACCCAGGCGTCGGGGCTGCCGGTGACCCCCGTCAGCACCCCACGGGGACCCCAGCATCCCACCAGCGCTGCCCTCCAGCCTCCCCCAGCCCCTGCCCCAACAACCCCCCACTCACCGCAGCCACCACCGGGAGGGTCCCCGCGTCCCGCCGGGTCCCCATCCCTGTCCTGTCCCCAATCCCAGCCTTTTAAGAAAAGCCACAAGCGGAACAAACAGGGATTTAGGGTCTGGGCGAGCTCAGCAGATTCCCTCTCTCCCGCAGGAGGGGCCGAACCCCCTCTCTGGGCACCCCCTCCCTCGGCACTGGCGGCCGGTGCCCCCCACGTGCCCTGCGGCGAGGCCGGGTTTGTGCCAGGTCTGTGTTTATTCGCCATTTTTCTCCACACACGAAGCGGTGGCGGGTGCAGACGCGGCCCAGCGGGGAGCGTGGCCGTGGAAAGTGGGGGGGGAAGCCGGGGGGGGGGCAGCCCCAGGCCGGATGGAGCTGAGTGAGGGCGATTAAAACCAAACTCAGTGAAACCCCGGGGTGGGGTGAGAGAGTGGGGCGTGGGGTGAGGAGGACGAGGGTCCACACAGGGAACGGCCCTGGCCCGGAGGTGGCTGAACCCGGCCCTGCACCCCAGGGGGGGCGGTCAGGGGCTGCCCCCAGCACCCCGCCAGCCCGCCCAACACGGCCTTGGGGCGCAGGGTGCGGCGCGGGGGGAGCCGCGGGCTCTCCCCGCCCGAGGAAGAGCTGGGGCGGTGTGGGGCTACCCCACGGCTGGAGATTATTGTTGGATGCTGCTGGTGAGTGGGGTCCCCACCCTGGGCAGCCCCACCAGCCCGGGTGGGCACGGCGTGGCAGGAGAGGAGGATGGGGGCACCGGGAGGGGCTGAATCCCCCCCCCCCTTCACTGCCTCAGGGGCCCTGTGGGAGGACCAGGGCTTGCAGGATGTCCGAGAGAGAGACAATCCCCTTGACCACGTCGCTCTCGTCCACCACCACCAGCCGGTGAACCTGGGAGGGGGGGGGGATGGGGACAGGGAGGGGCTGAGGCCGGCACCAGGACTCCGGCCCCCCCCCCGCCTGCCACTGGTACCCTGGGGAATGGTTACCTCGGCCTCTACCAGGCGGTTGATGATGGTTTCCAGCGTCTCGTGCTTGTAACACTTGAGGACGCCCTCGAAGTAGTGGGAGCGATGCTGCAGCGCCCGCGTCACCGTCACGTCCAGGTTGTTGTAGGTCTTCTCGGCTGCCAGGTTCTGGGGTAGGAGAAGGTGTTGGGGATGGAGCCGGGTCCTGCGTGGCCCCCACCACTCTATAGTCCCCACCCCGCAGCCCAGGCTTTGCCCTCTTCCCACCTCCACAGACCCCCCAGTACTCACAATAACGTCGAATTTGGAGTAGATATCCACCACCCGCCCTAGGGAGGAAAAAAAAACGGCTGTGAGAGGCACCCATGGTGCTGGGTTTCCATACGGCCGGTCCCCGGTACTCTGGAAAGGATATGGAGCCTGAACCGGTGGTTTGGGGACAGCCAGCACATGCTGTGCCCTGCACTGGGCCCTGTCCTTACCCGACTCATCGACGACCGGCAGAGCGGACACGCGGTGCTGCACGAAGATGCCCAGCGCCACGTAGATGGGGGTGCTGGTCCGCACCACGGCGATGTTGTTGTAGGTGCCGATCCGCAGCTCCTCCAGCGTCTTGGCCATGAACTCAGGCTTTGGGACCTCTGCTATCTGCAGGGGACGGGGAGGGGGACAGTGCTGACGCTGGCTCGACCTGCCGCCCCCCAGGTCCCGCAGTGCTGCCGGCTCCGGCCACCCCCGGCTTGTGGGGGACCTGGGCTGCGGTCCTAGGAGTGAAAGCAGAGAGCGCTGGGTGCAGAGCAGGGTCTGGGGGAGCCCCAAGCAGAGGCGGCGCAGGCAGGGGCGGCAGAGACGGGCTACGGGGTCCCTGCAGAGACCTGGGGGCCCCCCAGCACCCACAATATGCCGCGAGGCACCGAAGCTGCACCCACCCCAGTGCCCCGGAGCCGGCGGTACCTGGCACACCTTGGGCCGAGCTCATCTCAGGGCAGCCCCTGCCGCCGCCACAGAACGGGGACGGGACTTACAAAGAGTTTGAGGAACTTGAGGATGCGTTTGTGGGTGAGGATGTAGAGCGTGTTCCCCGAATCGGGGTCAATGACGGGCAAGCGGTGGATCTTGTTCCGAATCAGGGAGGAGACAGCATCAAAGAGGCTGTGGGGCAGAAGGGAAAGGGGGAATTTGGGCTTGCCCGGACCCCAACCTCGCACCCGAAGGTGCCACCACCAGACGCGGCCTTCCCCACAGCACGGGGGTACCTGGCATTGGGGGAAATGCAGACCAGCGGCTTGAAGGAGTCTTGTAGGTAGACCTCTGCAGGAAGAGATGACGCTGAGGGGACCGGCAGTGCCACGGGCAGACGGGGTGCAAAGCCATAGGGCTCCAGGCGCCCCAAGCGGGTCTGGGAGAGCGGGAGGCAGGTGGCAGCGATCCCTCTCACCTCTCCACGTCTCGATTTTGTGCTCCTCCAGCTCGTAGATCTGCACCTGGGCGCAAGGAGGAAAACCAGGATCAACCGTGGCTGCGTGCAGGGCAGGCAGAGGACGGACCCCGGGTCCCCGCGGGGACGAACTCTGTGCAGATGCCCGATCCTTACCATGGGTGACTTGTAGTAGCGGTGCAAGATGTTGATGAAGTCGGTGATGGTCAGCATGCCTGGGGGGGGACGGGCAGGGTGAGCGGGGTCCTGCCAGCCCTCCACCACCCCCCGTGACTCCCAGTCCCGCTCGCTCACCCACGAAGCTTTGCTTCTTGCTGTCCCACAGTGGGGCAGCCCGCACGCCATTGGTGACCAGCGCAAAGAAAGCCTTCTTCACCTGCAGCCGGGGACATGGGGAACATCATGGGAGGGACGGGGCACCCCACGGGGCAGTGGGGACCGCCCCGGCCTGCCACGTCCCTCCGTTCCAGTCTTCAAGACCTTTACAGGGTGGGTGAAAAGCCCTGAGACCGTCCCCCAGCCCCAAACCTGCCTCCTGGTCCCTGTTAAGTCCCCAGACTCCAGCCTGGTCCCTGTTCTGTGGCCTCCCCAGGACCAAACCTGCCCCCCCGGCCCCGGCCCACCTGCAGGGAAGTGTCAAAGACGACCAGCTTAGAGCTGGTGGGGATCAGGTCGTAACAGCGATGGGATTTCATGAAGGTGGTGTAGGCGCCATGGTGGGGCTCCCCTGGGGACAGGCAGTGTAAGGTGCCTGCCAGCAGAACAGAGATACCCCAAACCCTAGGACACCCCAAACCCTGAGACCCCAAAACACCCCAAACCCCAGGACCCCCTACCCTGGGGCCCTGGAGCACCCCAAACCCCGGGACCCCCCAAACCCTGGGACATCCACCTCAAGACCCCAGGACACCCCAAACCCCCCCACCCTGGGGCCCTGAAGCACCCCAAACCCCGGGACCCCCCAAACCCTGGGACATCCACCTCAAGACTCCAGGACACTCCAAACCCTGGGACTCTCACCCTGGGACCCTGGAACACCCCAAACCCCGGGACCCCCGAAACCCTAGGACATCCACCTCAAGACTCCAGAACACCCCAAACCCCAGGACACCCCAAACCCTGGGACTCTCACCCTGAGACCCTGGAACACCCCAAACCTCGGGAGCCCCCACCCTGGATCCCTGGAGCACCCCAAACCCTGGGACCCTCCAAACCCTAGAACATCCACCTCAAGTCTCCAGGACACCCCAAACCCCGGGACACCCACCCTGGGACCCCCCACCCCAGGGCCCTGGAACACCCCAAACCCTAAGACATCCACTTCAAGGCTCCAGGACACCCCAAACCCTGGGACACGCACCCCGGGACCCCCCAAGCCCAGGACAGGGACCCCCAAGGCCGCTACGGACCCCGGAACACCCGAACGTACACGGCACTTCCCAGTCCCGGGACCCCCCACACCACGGGACCCCCCCAGACACTCCCAGTATCACCTTCCAGCCCCGGGGGGCTCAGCTCCACCGGGCTCTCTGCGGTCGGACCGGGACCGGGACCGGGATCCTGCGGACAGACACGGGTCGGGCCGGGCCGCGACCACCGGTCCCGTATACCCCGGCCCCGTTCCCTCCCGGTCCCGGTACCCCCACGTCCACCCTCCCGGCCCCACTATCACGCCCCCCTTACACACACACACACACCTCCATGGCCCCCGGTCCGTCCCGCCGCCGCCGCCACCTTACTTCCGCCCGGTGCCTGGCACCCACTTCCGTCAACGCCTCCCACGTGACCGGAAGGGCCCGACCCACGTGACTCATGACCGCAAGGCGACCTTTCCCCTCCCGCCGGGTCACAGTGGCCTGCGGGGGGGGGGGGGCACGACACCCACGACATGGGAGACTCACGACATGGGACACTCACGATATGGGCTCCCCGAGAGGGGAGGGCGAAACCTCAAGGTGCCCTGAGGGAGGGTCACAAGCCCAGAGGGGATGTGGAGGAGGGGGGAGGACCCCCAATTTGGGGGGGGGGGGGGCACACGACAGACACAGAGACCCCCCCAGAGAAATCGGGGAACGGGGCTTACGGGCCAAGCCAGGACCCGGCCGTCCTCGGTTAAACCCACTGGGAGGGTTTAACACCCCCCCCCGGACCCTCCCAACACCCCCCCCGGACACCCCCCCCCCCCCAGGCCCAGGGAGGGAGGCAGGCGGCCTGGCTTCTCACGCGCTTTATTTTAAAATAACATCCAGTGGTTTCGGTATTGGTAAAAACGGGATTTCTACACGCCCCGGCTATGTACAGCTCTGAAAGTTAAATTTCTCGTATATTTTCTGTTAAAACTTTCTCATTCCCCACCCCCACTCTCGCTTTTTTGTCTTTTTTTTTTTTGTTTTTTTTTTTTCTCTCCTTTTCTTTAAACATTTTTACCTTAAACCTTTTTGCAGCTTTTGACGAGTTGCGGAAGCAGCTTTAAAGATCGCCCCGGCCCTGTCCGGCCCCCCCTTCTGCCCCTTGCCGTCCCCGCCACGGGACAAAGTGGGGGGGGAGGGGGGGGGGGGCATCAAATCCCCTTCGGCCCCCCCTTAGGGACAAGAGGGTGTCGTCCCCCCCCACGCCGTGCGTTTGTGCGTTAAGAGATCCCGGATCCCCCCAATCCTGGGGTCCCCCTCGAGGGTGAGGGAGGTTTGGGGGGGGGGGGGGCAGGCAGTGGCACCCCGGGGTGGGGGGGGGCTGCAGCCGGCGGAGGGGGGGATGTCCCCGGTGTGTAATGCCCACTCGCTGCTTCGCTCTCCGAGGCCGCCCCTGCCTGGCAGGAGGCTCCAGACCTGCCCCCCGCCCCAAGCCCCGGCCTCCGACCTCGGAGATTGCGTTTAAAAAATGCCGCGGCCCCCCCCCTTGCCCCTGCACCCCAAATCTCAGCCCAGCAGAGCACAAAGAGCCCCCCTCCCCTCCCATCTAGTATATACAATATAGGTATAAATAGATAAATAACCTTCCCCCCCCACACACACACACCGTGCCAACGGCAGTCGCGTGCAGCCCCAGCCGTGGGGGGCTGCGGGTGAGTGGGGGGGGCCCCCACCTGGCCCTACCAGCCCCCCCCAGTGCTGGGGGAGCAGGTCTGGCACATCCCCCCTCACCCCCCCAACCCCACCTCACACCTTGGCACGTCGCACGGCTGGGACCTCCCGGGATGGGGGATGAGGACAGGGGGTCCCCTGTGCCCCCCCCCCCCCAATGCCAGGGGACCCCAGTGAGGGGCTGTCTGCAGCCACGCCCAGAGGAGGGGGACATTTGGGGGGGGGGGGGGGGGGGGAAGAGGGCAGCCCCTGGAGCCCATGGGAAAGGGAAAGACCCCCCCGAGGGCCAGCTCCGGTGGTGGGAGGCTCTGCCCCGATGGGTGGTAGGGAAGGGGGGGGGGGGCTCACATTTAAAAACAACAACAAGAAAAAAAAAAAAAAAAATCTAACACTTAAAATGAGGTAGGTTTGGGTGCAGAAGCTCCTTGTGTCTGTCGGGGGGCCCTCGCCGCAGGCGCCTCCTCCCGTGCCGCCGCGCTCCGGGGGTCTCGTCCACACGCACAAACAAAAAGAGATCAAAGGAACCGAGCGAGCTCTGGCCGCCGCGGTGCGACGGGACAGAGCCCGGATTGTCGAGCTCAAGGAGTCTGTGTTACCTTGGTAATTAGCGAGCAAATATTATTAGTTTTGTTTCTAAAAAAAAAAAAAAAAAAAAAAAAAAAAAAAAAAAAAAATTAAAAAAAAAATTAAAAATAAAAATAAAAATCCAGGCCGGCTCCGAACTCTTTCCGGCTCCGCTGGGACCGCTCTGCTCCCCCGTGGCTCCTCCACGAGGGAGGCGGGCGGTGGGTGGTGGTGGTGGTGGGTGGGGGGGTGTCTCGCCAGCCCCCCCCCCCCCTTTCCTCGCAGGACGAAGCAAAGAAAACCCTGAGTTGCCAGTTCGTCCGTCCGTCCGTCCCGCTCGGGCAGGGCCGGCGGTTCCGTGGCGGCCGCTCTCCCCGCCGCAGCCTCCGTGCCCCGGCCGCCGCCGCCGCCTGCCTGGCCGCCCTGGCACCTCCCGCAGCCCCGGCGGGTCTTGGCGAGGTCTCCGAGGCGGGGGCCGTGGCCCCCAGCCCCTTTTTTCCCCAGCTAGTTCATCCACTTTCGGCAGTTCCAGGCTCCACAGTGGCAGGGGATCTTGTGCTGATCGTCCTCAAAGTCGAACTGGTAGTCGTAGGTGAGCTGGGGAGGGAGCAGGGAGTCACCCACAGCACAGCACGGAGCTTGGCCCTGCCGCCCCCGGCACCCCCCCAGCCCCTCCACAGCCACCCTGCGCCCCCCCGCCTGACCTCCTCCCCTTTGGGGATGCGCCGGCTGGAGATAATGATGATCTTGTCCTCCTTGTCAAAGGTCACGACTTCGGCCACGCAGTTCGGGGCACACGAATGGTTGATATACCTGGGCGGCGGGGGCAGAGAAGTGTGGGGGTCAGCGCCCACCCGGGAGGGGGGGGTCAGGACAGGTAGACCGTCGCCGCTCCCTCTGGGGAGGTCCCACCACCCCAAACCGCTGTGTGCTCACCTGGCCGGGCCCCCCGTCAGCGTGGCGTCAATGACGTGCTCGTTGTTGATGCGGAACATGTAGATGCCACGGTTCTGGGGGCAGAAGAGGGTGTCAGCGGCTGCACCGAGCCCCCCCCTCATCCCACCAGAGCCCCCAATGTCCTACTGGAGCCCCACCTGCTCCTCATAGATCTTCTCCCGCCGGTTAGCCACCTCGTTGCGGATGATGGTGCCGATGTACTCAATGACCATGGTGTGCTTCTCGATGTCCTTGGCCGCGTAGAGCCCCAGCCCCTGGATGCGGGACCGCGCCAGGTATACGTTGTTCTTCCATTCCGTCTTCAGGCGCCGGTACTGGGAGGACTTGGAGTGCACGAACTGTTTGCTGTAGGGCGTGTTGGTCTCGCCCGTGAACGTGCTCTGGTAGGCCTTGGACATGCTTGTGCTGTTCAGGGTGTGGGGCCTGCCAGCAGAGGGGGAGGGCGAGATGGGGTCAGAGCTGAGGGATCCCCAGGGATCCTGGCTCTCCCGGTGGATCCCAGCCCCGCTTACCGCTTGTAGTGGGTGAGGATCTTGGGCTCGGAGCGGGCACACCCAGTGGGGTTGATCATCAGCGGCAGCTCCATCAGCGGATGACGACCGTAGCGGAACAGGTAGTTCTGGCAGCTCTCGACGCCGGGCAGCTGCCGAGGAGGGAGCCGAGGGGCCGTAGGTTGAGCAGCAGCACCGTGGCTGCCCCGGCCCCACCAGCAGGGCCACTGGTCCCTTTCCCAGCGGGGTTGACCCCCAGTGTGGAGAAGAGACTCATCCCCAAGACCTACCGACTCGGCGATGCGCAGCACTGCATGCACCGTGAGGCCAAAGAGCTCCTCGCCCTTCAGGTACTCTGGAAAGAGTCGCAGCATGTCGGCTTCCTTCCTCATCATCGCCACCGGCTCGATGATCCGGTTCCAGACGGCTGCCAAGGGAAGGGAGAGTTGGAGTCAGGGACCTGCTCGGAGCTGCCAAGCCGACCCCCAGTGCAGACCCCGCCAGTTCAAGCCACCCCGCGATCTCCTGTCGCGCTGTCCTCCCTGTCCTGGTGCCGCTCAGCCATCAGCAGGACGGGGGACGGAGGAAAGCAGCGGCCTGACACCTGCAGCTCCCGATTGCGCCTTACCTTGTGGCGAGGAATCAGAGAAGACCAGATCCTCCAGGCCCTGCTCGATGACTTGCACGACAAACTCGGGGCGGCCGTTGTTCTCGCAGATGGTGCAGCGGTAGCAGCAGCGGCGGTTGTTGGTCCGCAGGCTCCAGTAGATACGCGTGGCCTCGTAGCCCACGGGGTAGAGGGCCGTGACACTGTGGAAGTCGGCCATCTGATGCGGCAGGAGCTGCCCGATGGCATGGAAGACCAGCCCTCCCACGCGGAACATGTGGAGCCGCTCGCCGCGCTGGATGATGCTGGCGATCTGCTTCACCTCATCCCGTTCGATGTAGACGCGTCGGAAGACAGTGAAGCTGCTCAGCTCCTGCTCGCAGGGGCCCTTCAGCTTGTGCAAGGGGCACAGCATGGTCTTGTCCTTGAAGAACATGCACTTGGCGCGGATGGCGCAGGCGAAGTGGTAGACGCTGGGGCAGCGGATGCGGTTGCAGCTGTTGGTGGCACCGGTTTTCTGGCATAGGGAGCACTTGGTGAGCAGCCCACGGTGCAGGGCCACCTCCACGTTGATCAGGGCCCCCCCCTGCGTCTCATAGACCTCTGTGGACCACAGGGCGCAGTTCAGGTGGACCCAGAGATCGAGGTCAAGGTTGAGCAGGCGGGCTGGCCCGTCCGTGGCCCCGTCACCCTCCTCGTGGCAGAAGCAGCACTTGCGCAGGTCCCGGGGCACCTTTTCGGGGCGCAGGGTGGTGCCGAGCTTGTCGATGAACTCCGCAATCTCCTTGTCACCGTCCCGCTTCGCCCCCCCTTTCTGGATGGTGACGAGGAAGCGCAGCCGTTTCCACCGCACTCCCTTCCACTTCTTCAGCCGGGGCCGTGCTTCGTCCCCGTCCTCCGGCGGCCGTGAACGCGGCTTGAAGCGGGGCGGCGAGAGGGGGGCTGTGGCCCCTTCCTCCTGGGGGGCTGGCGAGGGGGCCGGCGGCAGGGGCGATGGGGGGGCTGGGGCTGCCTCGTGGGCCGCCTCGGGGTCAGGGACCCTGGCAGCCTCAGCAGGGCTGGATGGGGAAGGGACAGAGGGGGACAGCGGGGGTGAGGGTTCCTGGGGCATGACGGAGAGCTGCCGCACGTCCAGGTTGGAGACGTTGTTGACGTAACAGTGGTGCAGGGTCTTCTCGGGCACAGGGCTCTCCTACGGCATGGGGAGGGGGGGCGGCACGGGTCAGAGCATCCCAGGGATAGGGATGGGGACCCCCAACCTCCCTGCACATCACGATGAAGGGTCCTTGGATCTACAGGGACCTCAGTGCACCCCACCACTCTCCCAGACCGGCAAGGACCTCCCCCCAACCCCTTCCACGCAGTCCTGGAAGACTCAACACCACAGAGGAGCCTGGTCCCTCAGAAACCCCCCCGCAGCACCCTACAATCATGGGGGTACCTACAGGGACCCCCACGCACCTCTCCACATGGTCACACTTGGTCCCGAAGGGCCCCCTCCTGCACCCCGATAGAGCCACAGCCTTACAGGTACCCCAGTACCCCTCTCCCAGGGTCACAGCCCCGGGGGGACCCCCACACCCCGCTAACCTGTCTGAGCAGCGTCAGGAGGTCCAGCTCGCCCTTGAGGCTGTACCCCGGCAGCACCGCATCAAACTGCTTCAGCCACTCGGAGCTGCTGTCTGGCACCTTCCCGGCCAGTGCCGCCTTCTCCTTGCTACCAAGCACCCCTGCAAGAGACAGAGACAGCCCATCACAGCATGCCCAGCCCGGGGACACGGGGGAGCCTGTGGGGACAAAGCAGACGCTCACCAGACATGTCCGTCTCCACCTTCTTGGCCTCGACCACAGCTGCTCGCATGGGGCCGTCTGGGAACAGCACCTCGTAGGACGTGGGGATCTTCACGCTCAGCAGCTCGGCCATGGCCACCATCACCCCATTGAGGTTCTGGGTGAGAGGAGGACGGGATGGGTCCAGGGCCCCAGAAGCCACCATGTGGGGTCACTGCCAGGACCCCCAAGGGTCACACCCGCTCCCCATGTCCCCTTGCTCACCTTGGCAGCCGCTGCAGACACCGTTAGCATGACTGAGACCTCGCTGCTCTTGCCCTTCTCCCACGGGGCACCTGGGCCCGCCGTCCCCACTTTCCCGGGGGGGGCCCCAAAGGGCTCCACGGCCTCGTAGGGTTTTGTGTCGGGGAACACTGGCATGGAGAGAGATGGGGGTCAGAGCCGCACAGTACTAGCCCCACCAACAGCCACCCCGGACCCCTGCAGAAACACAGCTGGGAATCCATCACCTTGCATGGGACAGAGACTGGGGTCCAGTTACAGGGACAGATTGCACCCAGCACGGATGGGAAACCCTCGGGGTGCAGCTAGGGGACCCCCAGGAACAGGACAGCCCCGACACAAGGGACCGTACTCAAGGCTCTGCTGCCCAAACACAGTATACCCCACAGACCTCTTCCCCTCAGCCCACGCTCCCCAAGGACCCTTCCCCTGCCCCACCACGCCCCTACCAGCCCACACGTCCAGGGACCCCCCTCCTACCCCATCCATATACTGCACAGACCCCTTCCTACCCGATTTATGCTCCCTGCAGACCCCCACCCTGCCCTACCTTACCCCTGCCTGGTCTCTATGCCCCATGGACCCCCTCCCACCTGATCTATGCGGTCCACTGACCCCCTCCTGCCTGGTCCACGTGCACCACAGTTCCCTCCTGCCCTGCCTTGCCCCTGCCTGGTCCATATGTGTGTCCCCTGAGCACAGCCCACCTGGGATACTAGCCCGGGGGATGATGGGGATGATGGGGGACAGCACACGTTCCTCCAGCTCCGGCTTGGCATCGCTGAGCAGGGGAAAGCGAAGCAGCTCCTCGCCCAGCACGCTCTCAGGGGATGAGGCGGGGACGATGCTGTCGGGGGAGTCGCTCTCATCGTCACTCTCCATTCTGCAGGGAAGGAGGTGTCATGGGCCGCAGGGGCTGGCATCACCCATGGGGGTGCTGGTGGCACCCATGGGGGGGGGGTCACCGAGGCCGGTAGCTCACCTGACATCCTCAGTCTGGTTGTGGGGAGGGGTGGGCAGAGCTGCCAGCAGGTCCAGGCTCTTCACCTCCACAGCCGGTGTGTCTGTGTGGGGAAGGGATGGGTGTCATGGGGGGGTGACAAGTGGCAGCAGGGACTCTGTGCCACCCTTGTGCCAGCTACACTCACCTTTCTGGCTGTGGGGCTCGCGGGCCGGGTCGGCATCTTTGGGCTGTTCGCCCAGCTCCTCGGGGGCTGTGACGCCATTCACCATCTTCTGCTGCACGGAGGGGGGCGGCGTGGGGGGCAGCGAGGAGGGTGGCGTGGGTGGGTTGCTGAGGTTGTTCTGGGGGGAGACAGTGGGGTGAGCACAGCGGGGTGGCCTAGGATCCCCAAATCAGGGACAGGGGACGACAGGGGAACACCCCCCCCCCTCACCTTGGTGAGTAGCTGGGAGTAATAGTCGGGCACGCTGTCAAGCACGGCGCTGCCGAAGGCGCCCCGCAGCTGGCTCTTTCCGTTGATGGGGCTGCTGCCGAAGGGCGCGAAGAGGCTGAAGTTGGCCGTGATGGTCGGCTCCGTCAGTGGCAGCAGCGAGAGCTCCTGAGGACAGAGCGGTGAGGAGGGGGCAGGGGCCCAAGGCAGCCCCCCCGCCATGCCCCCAGCCTGAGCCATACCTGTTTCAGCTGCTTCATGAGAGCCTCGCTGGGGCGCAGCCCCTCGTCCTTCCGCAGCTTCTTGCGGGAGGCCGGGACCCGCTCATTGCCCTTCTGTACCCGCTTGGGCTTGGTGGCCACCGGCTTCCTGGCGATGGAGGGGTCCTGGGGAGAGAGGAGGGAAGCGGGAGCGATGCTGAGCACAGCCCCGTGGCCATCACCCCCCATCCCACCCCGCAGCACCCCACTCACCTCCCGGCCCAGCAGCACCGGCTGCGGCCGCGGCTCCATCCCGGCACCCCGGCTCTCCGTGTGTCCGTTGAGCTCGCCTGGACTCTGCGCCGAGAGCTGCACGTTCTTGGCCCGCAGCAGCTTCTGCAGCAGGAGGTGCCCGGCCTCGGAGCGGCTGCCCGGTGCTAGCAGACTGTTGGCTTGACCGGCCCCAGGGTCCCCGTTGGCCTCCGGTTTCGCCACCTCGTCTCCATCCAGCTCACACTGTGCCGCCGCTGCCTCCTCCTTCGGCTCCTGCTTCACCAACACCTGGGGGGGCTCGCCTGCCGTAGAGGCTCCCTCTGGCACAGCCCCGTTGATGTGGGTCTCACTGGGGTCGACTGGGTTCGCACCGGGTGCCTCAGGGTCCCAGGGGCCACGTGCTGCGTCGGGGAGGGTGCCGCTTGCTGTGGGTGCCAGCCCCGGTTCCGTGGGAGCTGCGGGGCTGGGGACCGAGGCCGGGACCCCCGGCGATGTCTTCTTTGGCTCTTGGGGGCTCTGCTCGGGGCTAGCCAGGTGCTGGGGCGCGCAGCCCAAGGGCGAGGGGGTCGGTGGTGTGGGGAGCCGGACGAGGCTGGGCTGGGGGCCGCGGGCAGCCAGGGCTGCTTGCACCAGCTCGGCCAGGGGCTGCTGGGGGGGCTGCCCCGGCAGGACCCGGCCCTGCTCGGTGGCAAAGCCGGCCTGTGCCTCTGCCGGGGCGCCCGGCCGCGGCTGGAAGAGGGGCCCGAGCGGGCGAGGGGGCTGGCGGGCCGCAGGGGCTGGGGAGCCGTAGTCCGGGGACTGCCCGGGGAAGGGGCCGGGGGGCCGGAGCGCCTGGCTCTGCTGCAGCAGGCTCTGCTGGTGCCGCTGCACCAGGAGGGCCTGGAGCTGCTGCTGCTGTTGGGGCGTCAGGTGCCGCAGCTGCGGGTTCTTGGCCAGGACACCTTGGAGCTGCGCCCGGATCTGGCCCATCATCGGCCCCGGCACCTGCCCCAGGAGACCCGGCGGGAGCGTGGCCGTGCCTGGCGATGGCACCGCCGGCCCTGCTTTGTGCTGCCCGGGGCTCTGGAGCCGCGGGGGCTGCGGCTGGCCCTGCAGCGAGCCCGACGGCCCCTTGCCCGGCTGCTCTGGAGGCCGCGGCGCCTGTGGCAGCACCATGCCCTGCGCCTGGCCCGTCCCGCAGCCCAGCGATGGGTCCGCCGCCCCGGTGGCATCCCCGTGCTGCTGGGACAGCTCGGGGCGGGCAGCCCCGGGGCTCTGCAGCGGCGGAGCGAGCAGGGTGCCCGGCTGCACGGGGGTTGCCCTCAGCGCCGGCTGCGAGCCCAGGACGCCCGGCTGCGGGGAGGCCAAGAGGAGCTGCTGGCCCTGCCCCAGCTCAGCCTGGTGCTTGGGGGCTGGGGGATCCGGGCCACCCAGCCCCGGGGGGTTGAGGGCTCCCTGCTGTTCCTGGGGACCCCCATGCAGCTGCCCCCCGCTCTCGCTGCCCTCAGCGGGCAGGGTGCTGCTGTCTACCCCTCCAGGCTGGTCCTTGGCAGCCAGGACCGCCGGGGCCGGCTGCATTCCCTGACTCAGGTGCAGCACAGAGGGGGCCTGGCCCACCGCCCCGTGCTGCGGAAAGTGCTGGATCGAGGGCTGTCCCTGGCCCAGCCCCAGGAGGCCCGGCTGGGCGGCCGCCGAGTTCTGCTGCTGCTGTTGCTGCTGCTGCTGCTGAGGGGCCAGCAGCGCCCGTGACTGCCCCAGCTGCTGGGACAGCACAAGCCGGTGGCCCAGCATCCCCGGAGTCTGCGGTGCCAGCTGGGGTGAGCCCAGCACCCGCTGCTGGTGGGGGGCCAGAAGGACCTGGCGCTGGGGCGGTGGGTGGCCCAGCACCGTCTGATGCTGCAGCCCCGGCGCCTGCGCGTGGCCCAGCAAGCCTGGCTGCTGCTGGGGCGAGAGCTGCTGCACCAGCAGGCTCTGCTGGCTGCCCATCAGCCCCGGCTGCTTCGGCACCATGGGCTGCCCCACCGCGCCTGGCTGTGGGGCCGGTGCCGGCTGCTGCTGCCCCAGCAGGCTGGGCTGCCCCACCATGGTTGCCGGCTGCATCGAGCCTTGGCCCATCACGCCGGGCTGCTGCATTGATGTCTGCGCCATGACGCCGGGCTGCTGCATTGAGGCTTGTCCCATGACGCCTGGCTGTTGCATGGACGCTTGTCCCATCACACCCGGCTGCTGCATCGATGTCTGTGCCATAACACCCGGTTGTTGCATTGAAGCTTGTCCCATGACACTCGGCTGTTGCATTGACGTCTGTGCCATGATGCCCTGCGGCTGCATCGAGGTCTGTCCCATGACACCTGGCTGCTGCATCGACGCCTGACCCATGACGCCCTGTTGCTGCATCGACGCCTGTCCCATCACACCTGGCTGCTGCATGGACGCCTGTGCCATCACGCCCTGTTGCTGCATCGACGCTTGGGCCATGACACCCGATTGCTGCATCGACGCCTGTCCCATCACACCCGGCTGCTGCATCGACGCCTGTGCCATCACGCCCTGTTGCTGCATCGACGCCTGTGCCATCACGCCCTGTTGCTGCATCGACGCCTGTGCCATCATGCCCGGCTGCTGCTGCTGCAGTGACACTTGTCCCAGCATGTTCTGCTGCTGCAGTTTCTGGGCCAGCTGCATTCTCTGGAGCTGCCTCTCCTGCATCAGGCGGCTGTCAGCGGCCAGCCCACGGAGCGCGGGGTTCCCGGCGAAGAAGGCATTGGAGGTGCCGGGCACCGGGGTGTTCCCCACGGCTTGCTGGCCCATGAAGGACAGGCCCTGCTGCACGGTCATGGACACGCCGCCCTGGGGCAGGCGCAGCCCCCCGGGCTGTCCCGGCTGCTGGCCGAGGCCTTGCGTGCCCACCACGGCCCCCGCCGGCTGCTGGATGCCGTGCGCCGACAGCAGCTGCCCGGGGAGCTTGGACATGAGACGGGGGCTCTGCGAGGGGCTCAGGGCCATGACGGCCGAGGCCTGGTGCTGGTGCTGCTGCTGCTTGTTGCGGTACTCGGCCATAAGGTTGGTGTGCTCCTTTTGCTGCTTCCGCACCTGCCGGGGACAGTGGGGTGTTAGCACCGGGAATGGCGTGACATTAGCGCCGCCGGGGAGGGCACCTTTGCACCAGGGACGGGGCGCCCACCCGCGTGCAGGGTCCTACCTGGTCCAGCTGCTTCTGGATTTTGCTCTGCTGCTCAGTCACCAGCTTCAGCTTCTCGGCATCGGCCTCAGGGAATTCCCGCCCGGCTTTCTTGGCAGTGCGCTGCTTTGCACAGAGGGCTTTGCGTGACTTGCGGTGTGCCCCGATCTGCTCCTCCAGCACCTTCAGCTGCATCTGCAGGAGCTGCTGCGTGTGGAAGAGCCACTCCTCGTACTGCCGCTGGTCGGCCTCATCTGTGGGAGCAGGGAGAGAGCTCGGATCAGCAGGGATCCCAGCTCCGGAGTGAGCCTGGCCACGGTCCTGCTCAGCCCAGCCTGTGTGGGCAGGATGAGACCTGGCCAGCGCTACCCCAGCCCCCTCGCTGCATTGGTACTCACTGATGACGCCCTGCGCGAAGGTGGGTGGGTTGGGGCGAGCCTGGGTCGGGTCGGTGCCACTCCGCTCCTAGCAGAGAAAGAAGCATTGGGGACATATGCCATGCCATGTGCCCTCCCTGGTGCCCTCCTGTCCCCTTTCCACAGTCCCCATCTCCCCAGGGAACTGCAAACCCACTGGCCAGAGCAGTTCCTGCCTGACAGGGTCCTGAGCACCAAGCCAGGCAGCCCCAAGGGGACCCCTGTCCACTCCCCTGGACACCCCACTCACCTGCCCGCTCCCTGCCAGCAAGTGATTCTGTATCTCGGAGACCGCCGGGCCCCCTGAGAGCCGCTGGGCCAGCAGGGAAACCTGTTGCCTTTGGGGGGGGACACATGCAGACATGAGGGATGAGCCAGAGCCAAGGCACCCTGCCCGCCCCAGGCCATGCCCCACTGCCTGCCGTGCCCCCTTACCTGTTCATGCCTGGGGCCACCCCGATGCTGCCCTGAGCCATCACCTTCTTGATGCCCTTCAGTGCCACCATCTTGGCCTTGGCAATGGGGTCCACGATGTCCTCGGCCGCAAACTTGTCCAGGTCTGCCAAAAGATTCAGCAGACAGTGCCGCAGCACATTCAGCCTTATGTCCCCCAGCCAAAAGGGCCCCGCGCCCCCCAAAAACAACCACTTGCAGCCCCTACCTGTGTCTGGGAAGAAGCTGTTGGCCAACTGCTGTTGCATGACGAGCTGGGGGGGCTTCAGGCCCAGGTTGGGCGGTTGCACCCCAGCCATCGGCTTCTGCACCAACACCTGCTGCTGGCTCTGCTGCGGCTGCGCCAGGGCCATCTGCACGCTGTGGGGGGCCGCCAGCACGTGGGGCTGCCCGGGGCCCATGCCCATATGGGAGGTCAACGCCGGGCCCTGCTGGGGTGCGCCGAGCCGGGGGGGCTGCGGTGGCATCAGCGGTGGCCTGGTCACCAGTCCCAGCTGAAGGGGCGGCTGTGGGGCACCCAGGCGGGGTGGTTGCCCCTCGGGGGGCTGCCCGGCTGCCGCTGTGTGCAGCATGGGGTGCCCCGGGGCTGGGAGGTGCGGGGTGCCCCGAGGCAGGTGGGCTGACATCTGCTGCTTCTTTTGCAGCTCCTTCTTCTCGTGCTCCAGCAGGTCCTCGATGAGCAGGGGCAGCTCACTGGCCACCAGCGAGCTCTCCATCTTGTCCAGGTCGTCGGCCGGTGAGTGCCGGGCGCTGCCCAGGCCCAGGGCTCCACCGTCCAGCTCAAACTTCTCCAGCAAGGGGTTGCTCTGGCTGCCTAACTGGGCAGGGCCCAGCCCACGGCCAGGGCCGGCGTAGGGATCCTTCTCCGGCACAGGGACGCCGGTGTGGCCGCTGTTAGGGAAGTGAGTCAAGCCAAGACGAGCCGGGCCAGCCCCGGGGCTCAGGAGGGTCTGGTTGGATTTGAGGCTCAGCCCCAGCGAGGCAGAGATCTTATCCGTGCCCTGCAGGGCTTCCGACTTGACAGGGACCGGGAGCCGCTCGGGACCGCCGGCGGTGAACTGGCAGGGAGAGGTCTTCAGGCAGCCGTCCTCCAGCTTGGGCTTGACATCGGCAGGCACTGAGCCCGTCTTCGCCTCCGCGCCCTGTGCCTTGAAAGCCGGGTCAGATGCCAGCGTGGCGCCCGTCGGGCAGGGAGCAGGTCCCAAGCCCACCCCAGGCACCAGCCCTTCCTTGGGCACATCCCGATCCTCCATGGACGGGGCCGTGTCTTTGCTGTCCCCAGGGTCAGGGAGCTTCAAGGTGGACGCCTGCGGCTCCGTCTTGAGCTGGGCTTCGCGCTCGGCTTTCTCGTTGGCCGACTCTACCAGGCGGAGATGCTCGTTGAAGATGTCCTTCTTGTCACCGGTGTCCAGCTCGGGGTCGGTGTAGGCCAGCAGGTCAAACTCATCGCCATTCAGCAGGTCGTCGAGGTGGGGGTCCGCTGTCTCCAGGCTGTCCAGGTTGTCCAAGTCATCATCCCCTTTAGCCACGTCCGGATCCAGGCTGAGGTTGGCCAAATCGTCGTCATCTTCCAGGTCTTTGTGGGAGCCAAAGTCATCATCCAAATCAGGCTCCACTGGCACCTCGCAGGGCAGACGTCCCCCCTCCAGGCTCAGGTGGCTCTTCCCTGGGGTCGGAGCTGGTGCAGGGTCCGGCGCGGGGCCATCCTTGGGACCCTCAGGGCGGAGAGCAGAGCCAGAGGACAGCGGGCGTGGGGGGACGTGCTGCAGCTCCAGGCTGGGGGCTGAAAGCGCCGGTGGGGCGGCTGCTTTGGCGTGAGGCTGGTGGTGGCTGTTGCTCATCTCGGCTCCCTGCGGGGAGGCGGGCGGCAGCGGCACCGACATCTTCTGAGGTTGCAGCGCCGGGGCAGGGAGTGCCTGCATAGGCACGACGGGGGTGCAGAGGGCCTGGGGGGTACCCTCCTCCCCAGGCAGGAAAAAGCGGGGCCGGGGTGCCTGGGGGGCAAAGGGGGAGCCCACGACCCCTCCGGGTCCCTTCTGCACATTGTGCCGGAGCTCAATGAAGGGGGCACCCAGGGCGGCCGGTGAGGCGGGCACCGTCTCGGCAGGTGCCGGTAGGCGGGTGCCCAGGCCACCCACAGGGGTGCCGGCAGCCGGTGGGGCGAAGCGGGAGGCGACGGGGAGCCGCAGGGCCGCGGCTGCCTGTTGTTGCTGCTGCTGCTGCTGCTGCCAGAGGTGCTGCTGCTGGGATGGCGCTGGGAATACCCCGCGGGGGTAGAAGGCCTGGGGGGGCCCCACTGCCGCCCTGCAACACACCGTGGTGTCGGGACTGGCTCGGCACTGCCGTGGCCCCGACGCACCACGCACAGCACCCTGGGGATCCCAACCCCCTCGGACCATGCCAGGCACCCAGCAAAACCACAGCCACCCCATCCCACTGGGGTGATCCCCGCAAGCAGGACCTGGGAGGTATACAACCCACCAGGGTGAAGCCCCGCTCATTTCTAACCGGCCGCGATGAGCCTGTCGCCCTGCTGCTGGGTGCTCACCTGCCGTTGATGTCTAGGGTGGATGGCGTGGCTGCCGGTGGGGGCCGGGAGAGCCGCTCATCCTGCGCAAATGCTGCCTGCACCATGACGGAGCCAGGCAGCTTCCCAGCGCCAGCCGCAGTGGCCAGTGTCCCAAGCAAACCCTTATCCTGGAAGAGGAGAAAAGGACGCAGCGTCACCCCTCTCCATCCACCCCCAACCTCCCACCAGAGCCATTCCCCCGAGCTCTCCTACCTGCGCTGGCTGGTAGGGAGCCATGCCCCGGCTCAGCTCGAAGGCCTGGCTGCTGGCCTCGGGGGCCCAGCCCGCTGGTGAGGAAGTGGCGGCCGCCGCCGCGCTCTCCTTCTCCTGCCGCAGACTGTTGCGTTGGATCTGCTGGCGGATGAGCAGCTCACGGAGCCGCTGGCGCTAGGAGGAACCGAGTGTTAGGACCAAGAGCGGAGACACAGGAGTGAGACCAGCTCATCCCAGGACCCAGGGACAAACCATGCATGGAGACCTCTTTGGCCGTGCCAATCTACGCCCCCCATCCTGGGTGCCCATGCCCCCTCCATGGCTCTGGGGAAGGAACCACAAGCAGAGCCAGGCTCCTCAACCCCACCATCGACTGCAGAGGTCCCAGGTCCTCCCTTGCATCCCTTCCGAAACCCAAATAGACATGGCTTCACCAACAGCAAGCCCTCACCTGCCGCTGCTTCTCCAGTTCTGACTGGCTCATCGTGCCGAGGGCCACATCCTGGCCGCCGGGCAGCTCCGCCAGGTCCCGGTTCGGGGGTGCCGAGAGTCCCACGGCCGTCTCCTCCCTCTTATCAGCCGGTGGCCCCAACGTGGCTCGGGGCAGGAAGGCGACAGAGGCGTCTTGCTGCTGCGGGGTAGCTGGGGGCTGCTGCGGCAGCACTGAGGGGGGCCGGAGGGGCGAGAGGCTGTAGGTCTCGGCAGCTGCGGCACCTGGCCCCAGCGGGCTGCCAGCTTGGTGGAAGCCGGGGGATGAGGCGTAGGCTGAGCTCTGGGGCTTGCCGGGGACATAATGGCTGTTGATCCCATGGGGCTGGTGGGATGGGGAGCCCTTGAGCGGCTCCGAGACGGCCGGGGGGAAGGTGAAGCGCATGGGGGGCTGGCCGCCTGGGAAGACGCTGGCGCCAGGGGAGCGGGCGAAGGGGGGCTGCTGCCCGGCTGGTGCCTTGGTGTGGGGCTCACCCGCCGGGGTACCCCCAAAACCCCCGCCAGCTGCTGGGCTATGCGAGAGCGGCACCGACTTGAACCCTGACTCTGGCATCTGGGGCCGGGGGGGCTTGTGCAGAGGGGTGAAGGGGTCCCGGGACTGGGGCCGGGAGGGTGGCTGGGAGTAGGGGTCTGGGGATTGGAAGCGGGGGGTGACGGGGGACTGGCAGAAGGCTTCATTAGAGAGTGGCCGGGGGGTGAGGGGGGACTGGGAGCTAGACTGGGACTGGGGGCTGGCAGGGACACGGGAGAAGGGCTCCGAGGGCAGGGAGCGGGGTGGGAGAGCGCAGCAGGCCTCAGGGGGCTGCGGCCGGGGCGTCAGCGGGGGCTGCGAGTAGGGGTCCGGGTAGGGTGACTGGCGGTAGAGATCAGGGTGGCCAGGGGGTGAGGGAGCCAGGGGATGGGGGTCGGGGGGCCGGTGCCCCAGCCCTGGGCTCTGCGGCTCTACCTGAGAGACCCGTGGGGTCATGGGGGCTTTGAAGACGTCAGCCGCCTTCAACTCCGCAGCGGAGAGGTGGGGGCCGCCCGGGGAGTCCCCGTAGCCCATGGTGGAAGTGTAGCTGGGTGAGCAAACCCCTAGGCTCCCCCCTTCCTCCTTCTTCACCTCCAGGCCCTTCTTCTGCTCCCCAAAAGGCAGGGGAGAGAGCAGGGCCTCGGGGGGCCGGGCTCCAGGGCTCCCCGGCACCGAGAGGTTGTCCAAGGAGGGACACCGGGGCTTCAGGAAAGGGTCGGGGGTGCTGGGCTGGTGCCGGGGGGTGCCGGGCGGCGTGGGGTGGAAGTCGGGGGGCTGGGAGCCAGGGACGGTGCGGGGGCCGATGAGGGGCTGGGGCTGGCTGGTGAGGGGCTGGGGCTGGCCAGGGAAGGGCTGGAAGGCAGCACCCGCCGTGGGGCTCTGGCCCAGGGGTGAGGGGAAGCGGGGCTCCAGCGTGTAGGCAGGTGCCGCGCCGTAGGGGTCGTGCGAAGGCACTTGGGCGGGGGACTGGGGCGGGAGCTTGAGGAAGAGCTCGCTGGGAGACTCTGGCCCCCCTCCAGCACCCGCCGGGGGCTTCAAGAAGCCCTCGCCAGCGGCGGGGGGGCTGCCGATGTAGACGGGCTGTGCCCCCGGCGGCACCGGGATCCGCAGGTGCAGCGAGGGCCTCTCCGGCTTGCGCAGTCCCTCCCCTTTGGTCTGCTTGTTGATCTGGCTCTCGGCCTGCTGCAGAGAGAGCCCGGCCGTCAGGGCTGCGGGGATCCACACCTGCCCTCCCAGCAGGCTGGGAAAGGGGCTAAGGGGGCAAGGGGTGGGCACACCACGTCCCCCAGGGCTAGGCCAGGGCCGCCGGGCACCTCCCCGCTCCAGCACATACCTTCTGCACCTTGTTGATGCGATGAGCCGCCCGGTTATCTTTGGCCTTTTGCTAACAAAAACACGAAGCCAGCTGACTCGCAGCCCCCGGCGCCCAGGCCCCCCGCCCCAACAACGCCCTGACACTCACCAAATAGGGGGCTTTGTCTGTGGCGGGGACCTTCCTCCAGAGCTTCATGATCTGTTTGCAACGGCTCGACCAGTCTGGGAGTCCGGTAGGAGCACACAAAGAGGAGAAAAACAACGTTAGCCCATGCCTGACAAGCCCACTGAGGCCCTCAGTGGGTGACCGTCCTCCTTCACGTGTGGGGACGACTCCGTGCCCAGGAGCTGGCACCGAGAAGCCCCACCATCACTGCAGTGAGCGCTTCAGTCCTGCAGCTGAGGCCTGTGCCAGACCAGACGGGATCTCCCCTCCGAACAGGGACTAGGGGTGTTCCACTGCACCCAGTTCCCCCCTGCCCTCACCCCGAATGGGGCAGCCACAGCCCCCCCAGAGCCCTACCTGGATAATCTTGCTTGAGGTTGGGGAAGTTCATGTTGGCGTAGAGGACGGGTGAGATGGTGGAGAGCTCGCCCAGCTCCTCGTCCTTCTCCCAGCGCTGCAGGCTGCGCTGGTTGTAGGACAGCCCGTCACCCTCACCCTCTGTTGTGGGCGTTGTGGGTGTTGAGGGGGTGGTAGCGGCTGAGCTGCTGGCCCAGGGGCTCTCAGGCTCGCAGTGGTCCGGGCTGAAGAAGCCGCTCCGCTCCCTGCACGGGGGAGAGAGCGTCATGGACCAGCAGGGTGTGAGGAAAGATGGGGTTCTGCAACACTCTGGGGTTCACTCCCTCCAAGGAGACCAGCCCCAGCTCCCCCAGCCACCCGTGTACCTGTTATCGAGGAACGGGGACTGGCAGACACCCGAATACGAGTCCAAGGAGACGGCTCCAGAAAGCGAACCCAGGGAAACGCTCCCTGCAAGGGAAGGGAGAGAGGCTACAGAGAACCTCAAGCCTGTGCCCACCCTGGGGGCCCCAGCAGCCCTCAGACAATACAAGATCCCCCCCATACACCACCCCCAAAATGCTTTCCATGTTCATCCCCAGAGAAACAGAGAAGACCTAAGCCCTGTGCCCTCCTGTACCACAGCCACTGCTGCTGTTCAAACAGTTCAGACCCAGCTCTGGCTTTCCTGGGGCAGATGGTGAGTCCTGCCCTTCTTCCCCACTGATCACCACGTCTTGGCTCAGGGCCACGCCGCCTCTACCTACCCTGCCCCGGCAGCTGGAGATCTCCTTGCAGGAACGGCCGCTGTGCCCGGCTGGGGTCCTGCCCTGCGCCACCGGCCTCCATTCCCCCAGCCACACAGTTCAGGGGCTGCTCCCCACGCTCCGCTGAGCCCAGCACGTCCTTGAAGAGCTGCTGGACGTCTTTGCTCTCCATTTTGGGCAGCTCTATGGGGGGAAAAAAAAGAGAGCTGAACTATCACAGGCAGCATTTGGTACAAATCACATGCTGACAGGAAATGAAAAAACCCGTGGGGTGAAGAAGAAACCCGGGGGGTCCTGGCCCTGGGATCTCCCTCGCTTCAGCTGACAAAGGGGACATGGGGGGGGGGCCCTCACCTTCCGTAGGGATCTTGTCGAGGTCGGAGCTGAGCGCACCCTCACCCGGGGTGGCCGGTTTCTCGGCATCCCCAGGGTCCGGGGAATCCTTTGGCTCATCAGCCCCTGCGAGGAGGAATCAGCAGGTACCCTCAGCACCCCAGGACCCCCCCACCTCAGGGCCGGGGACCCCCCCCAGCCCGGGGCCTACATGGGGCAGCCCCCATTACCCCCAGCCCTTACAGAGGGATACGAGTTTCCCCAGTGCCGCGCAGAGCGCCGCACCACGCGGGGGCGCTCTAGGCGCCACTCGATGGTCACCAGCGCCGAGGAGTCACTCGGGGAAACCATAGAGTTCCCCCTCCCGCACTTCCCGCCCTGCCTAGAGCCTCCACCTCAACCATAGAGCAGCTCCCTCTCTATGGTCGTAGACGCTCTAGGCCGCCTCTCGAAGGCCCCCGTGGAGGACTCGGGTTTCCGTCTGTCCCCCACAACCCGGCGACCCACGAGCACGGCCGGGGGGCGGATGAGCGGGGTCCCCGGAGGTCCCCGGGGCTCACCCAGGTCCTCGGCCTTCGCGTCGTCCTTGCCATCGTCATCAGGAGCAGTGGCGCTGCCATCGGTGCTGTCGTCCCCTGTGGGGCACCAGGCCTCAGTGGGGCAACCAGGCCTCAGCGGGGCTGGGCCGCCTTAGGGAAGGGGTCCGGTACCCCCCAACCGCCCCCGGGGTCACCCCCCAACCCCCAGCATCCTCCTACACCCCTCGGTGTCAACGGCAACCCCAACAGCCCTCAGCATCCTCCAACAACCCCCAGGGTCCAACAACCCTGGGGGCCCCCCAACAACCCTGGGGGCCCCTGGGACCCCCAACAACCCTGGGGGCCCCTGGGACCCCCAACAACCCCAGGATCCCCCCTAACAACCCCCCACTAACCCCACGTGTGCCCCTCTCAGGGACAGCAGCTGGGGAGGGGAAGGGGGATTGAGTTCCCAGGCCAGATCCTGGCCACACTCACCTCGGGGGTGCATGGGAGTCTCCCTCCTGTCAGGGGGGGCACCCTGCAGCACCCCAGCCAGGCTGGGGTCCCCCTTGGGTCGTGGGGCACCCTGGCCCAGGGAGGGGCGGGCAGCCCCGTCCCCCACGCCGCCCGCTGCCAGCAGTGCCTTCCGGCTCAAGTCCATCAGCGCCTTCCCGAAAAATGCCTCCTGCCGAAGGGGGAGCTGCCGTCAGCGCCACGGTGTCTGTCGGGGTGTCCCCTCTGTCCGTCCCCACCCCCTCCACCCCAGGGCCACCTCTGTCCAACCCCATCCATCCCACCTGCAGGTAGGGGGGGAACATGTCCTCCAACTTGCTCTTTTTCCTTCCCCGACGCTTCTTCTTCTCGTCTCCTTCTGCCGAGCCCGGATCCAGGCCGCCCTCGGCCGGGAGGTCGCCCGGAGCCCCTGCAACAGCCACCCCGTTAACACCTCCCCCCAACAGAGTTTGGGGCTGTCCCCAGGGGAAGGGAAGGGAAGGGTGCCACTGGGCCCTACCGTCTTCTGGGTGCCCCTCAGTGCTCAGCCCCTCGCGCCCCACTTCGGCCAGCACCGCCGAGACCTTCTTCAGGCGGGTGTGAGACTTGCGCTGCCGCACCATGAAGCCCCCGATGCCTGGTGGGCAGAGGAAAAGGAAATGTGGGGTCACAGCGGGGCCTGGGGGGGGTGGTTCTGGTCCTGGGGGGCAGCCCCAGATGGCACTCACCGGGCCGGTACGGCTTGCGCTTCCTCTTTTTGCACTCCTCCGGGTCCTCCAGACCCTTTCCCGAGTCCATGTCAGCCCCAATGTCACGGTCAGGGCTAGCCGGAGCCTCCAGCTTGATCTCGCACTCCATGTGCTCAACACCCACTGCCAGTAGATAGGGGGACACGTGTTAGCGGGGTCCCCTGGCACCCCCATACTGCACCCCCGCACAGCTCGCCTGCCGGGGAAACGCACCTTCAGCTTTGAGCAGCTCTTCAGTGTCCAGATCGCCATCCTTCTTGTCGTCGGGGCCCAGGGGGTCACCCCCCTCCAGCCCCCCGTCCCCATTCAGGGTGCCCAGCCGGCCCTTGCGCTGCCGCCGCTTGTGCAGGGGCGACAGGGAGAGGTTGCGCAGCACCGCCATCCCCGTCTCCGTCAGCCAAACGCCCTCGAAGCGGAAATACTGGGGTTCTGCAGGGACAAAAACCAGCGACGGGGATAAAAGCCAGTGCTGGGTGCATGGCCAGCACGGGGGAGCCTGCGGCACCGACCCCAGCACTGATTACGGCACTGCAAGTACCTGGCTCCTTGGCCTTGACGGAGGCGATCTCTGCGGTCGGCGTGGGCACTGCAGATGTAAAAGCAGACAGGGAGGTGAGTCCCCACGTCCCCCAAATATCCCCCAAACCCTGTGGGCTCCCCCCACCCCAGGCGCTCACCGGCCGGCTTGACCACGTAGGGCTGGCAGGCGCTGCAGTCGAAGCCTTCGTCCGCAGCCTGCTCCACCTCCTCCTCCGTGAAAAGGCTGTCACACGCCGCGTGCAGCCACCTGCGGACAGCGGGGACCCATCACGTGCCCCGTCAGCCCCCCCCAGGGAACCCAAGAGCAAAGACACCCCCCCCCGCCATCCTGGGGTCGGGGGGGTACATGCCACGGGGGTGCGGTGCTCACCGATCGCAGTGCCGGCACTGGATGAGCAGGTCGTCCTCCACGTACTTCTCGCGGCAGAAGGGGCAGACGACCAGGCTGGCGCAGGGCGCGCAGTGGGTGTAGTTGTTCTGCCACTCGCAGTGGAAACCGGGAGAAGCCGCCCCGCACTGCACGCAGCATACACACCTGGGGGGGGCCCAAGGGGTCAGCACCAGCCCCGAGTCCCCACCCAGGGCTCCCCTTACACCCCCCCACGTACCACTTGCACTTCCAGCCACCCTTGGGCACAGTCTGCAAGGGGGGGTCCAGGCAGTAGGTGTGGTAGCTGATATCACAGTCGTCGCAGAGCAGGAGCCGGGAGGGATCGGAGGCTTTGCCGCACACCTCACAGACGATGCATTCCACGCAACGCCAGCCCTTCAGCAGCATCACCTTTGTGATCTGGGGATGAGGGGGGGGCGACCACGTGAACCCTGGGCACAGCCACGGGGGTCCCCGGGCTCGGCACGGCCACGGGGGGACACCCCAGAGCCCGGCACAACCACACGGACACGCTCGGCACGACTTCGTGCGAATGCCCCAAGGGACATGGCTCGGCCGTGCGGGTCCCCAAGGGGCACAGCATGGTCCTGCCCACCTGGCATGGGGCCAGGGGTCCCACTCCCCCTCACCTTGCTGTTGACGCAGTAGGGGTGGTAGCACTGGGAGCACTGGGAGCAGGCAAGGAGGTGCCCCTCGGCCCCGCGCCCGAAGCTGCCGCACACCACGCACATGTCCTAGGGGAGAGAGGCTGTTAGAAGAGTTGGGGGGAGGACGACAGGAGCTGGTGGGGGACAGAAGTCTGTCCTGTCTGTCTGTCCTGCAGCATCCCAGTTACCTGCATGAGCACGAACTTATCAGTGTTGGAGAAGAGGACGACCGTGTTCTGCATCGTGTCGTCATCGTCCTCATCCTCCTCCTTGCTGGGTGAGCTCTCCACGTCGGCAAGCTGGGAACAGAGTGGGGGGGCTCAGCACCGAGGACTCCCACTCTCTGTGCAGTTTTGGGGGGGGGTCACCAGCCACAGTCTGGAGCCGAACCGGGGGGGCATGGGAACACATAGGGGCAGCAGACCCCCTGCCCGCCTGCAAACCAGCCCTCCTAGGGGGGGGCAGGGGGGGGGGCAGGCAGCTCCACACCAGCCCTATCCCTGTAGGGTGAAACCCCCAGACCCACAGCACAGCCCCAGGCAGCCACCTCCCCCCCAGGACCCCCACCCCGAGGGCTCCCGAGCCTTTCCGAGGGACTGGGATGGTGGGGAAGGGGATACGGGAAACGCTCGGCTCTCAGCCCTGCCACCTAACAGCTTGGGACACCCCCCCCAGCCCCCCACCTCTGCCCCAGCCCAGCCTTACTGCTAGGGTGTCAACGGACGAGGTGGTCGACTTCAGGCGTGCACGGCCCCGGCCCCGGCCCCCGTGGGACCCACCTCGGGGGCGCCTCCGCCCGGGGAAGCTGCTGCTGCGACCCTAGGGCCAAGGGGAGAGGGCCGTTACAGCAACCCGGGGAGGGGGCCCCGACTGGACCCCCGCCACGCATCCTGGCCAGGACAGGGGCAGCGGAGGGGCACGGCCCCCATCCCACCCCCCATCGCCCCTCACCTACTTGCCGCAGGGGCAACCCGGGAAGGGGGGGCACGGCCCCGGCAGGGCGGGGAGGGTGGTGGGGTCCCCCCCTCCCGAGATTGGGGCTGGCAGGGTTCCCCCAATACCTGCTTGACACGGGAGCGCCCCGGGGAGCTGCGCCGCCGGCTCTTGTCCCCGTCCCCCTTGGCAGCCGGCTCGAAAAGCAGCGAGTCGTCGGTCTCGGCACCCAGCGGCAGCGATCCGGCGTCCTCCTTCTGCAGGCTGGCGTCGGCCGAAGCTGGCCCCAGCTCGAGGGACAGCGAACCCCCACCCTCGGGGTCCGGGGAGCCCAGCAGTGGCTCCGAGCCAGGGAAGCTGCTGCTGGTGTCCCCCTGGCTCAGGTTGGAGATCTCGTTGAGGATGTCGGGTCGGGGGCGCAGGGCCGGGGGCTCGGGCACCCCCTCGTCCCCACGCCCCAGCAGCTTCTCCCCGGCAGCGCACACCTCCATGGGGGTCTCGGGGCCCAGCTCCTCCGGCTCCAGGAGCAGGGGGGACCCCTTGGCTTCGGCGTCCCCCCCAGCCCGGCCTTCCTCCAGCGCATCCTCCTCACTCAGCGGTGGGGAGCTCCCACTGGTGCCCTCCCGCTCCAGCCTCGGTGCTTCTTCCTCCTCCTCCTCTTCCTCCTCAGGCAGGCCTGGGAAGGACCCCAGCTCCGGGGCTGGGCTGGCATGGGGGCCATCTCCAGGGGGGCTGGCTGGTGACTCCCCCTCACCACCGGCTGTCTCCATCTCCTCATCCTCGGGGGGCTCGGCGGGGGCCAGGGTGCAGGCAGGTGAGCCCAGGGGGGGTGGTGGGGAGCTGGGGGGCTCAGTGTCCATGGTGGTGCTGGGGCTGCCGGGGGGCTCAGGCAGGGCTGGGGTGGGTGGCTCGGGCACCTCATCCTCCTTGGCGTCAGGCAAGGGGTCTGGGGGGTGGGCAGGTGAGATGGCGCGGAGATCTGGGGGAGCAGAGAGGAGGGGACAGTGACACGCAGGCCTCACCAGACACGCACAGACACCCCTTCCCCAAACTCCAGTGCATCCCCAAACCCACCTGGGGGAGCCGGGGGTGGGGGTGCTGTCTCAGGGGGCAGCAAGGGCTCCGGCTCCATCTCCATCTCCTCTTCAGGGGGCACCTCTGGGGCCAGGGCTGGCGCTTCCTCTGCCACAGCCACCTCGGGAAGGAGACCTGTGGGATGGGGCTGCAGGTGAGGGGGGTACACAGGGGTCCCCTCCACTCTCTGTGTAACCCAGCTTGGGGCTGAGAGACAACAAACGTTGCCTTGGCCTGGCCCAGGGACCCGCCAGCCCCCCCCATGTACCCCCAAAACGGGGCATCGAAGCACAAAATCAGGGTCAACAGGTTGAGTGTCACACAAGACCAGTGCTGGGAAAGGACCCAGGTGTGGGACCCCCACACCCATGGGAGTCAATAGGAGGGGAAAAAAGGGACAGACCCAAAGGTCCCCCATTTACCTGGTGGCTTAGGGTCTTCCTCGGGGGGCAGCTCGCTGGGGAGCAGCTCTTCGGGGGGCAGCTCATCAGGGGCAGGTTCTTCAGGGGGCAGCTCATCAAGGGGTGGTTCGTTGGGGGGCAGCTCATCAGGGGGCTGCGGCTCGTCAAGGGGCAGCTCGTTGGGGGGCGGCTCGTGGGGGGGAGACTTGTCAAGGGGCGTCTCGTCGGGGGGCAGCTTATCGGGGGGTGATTTGTCAAGGAGGAGCTCGTCAGGGGTCAGCTCGTCAGGGAGTGACTTCTCGAGCGGCGGTTTACTGGGGGGCAGCTCGTCGAGGGGAGGTATGTCAAGGGGCAGCTCGTTGAGGGGCGGCTCATCGAGGGGTGGTTCACTGGGGGGCAGCTCCTCAAGGGGGGGTCTGTCAAGGGGCGGCTCGTCAAAGGATGGTCTCTCGAGGGACAGCTCATCAGGGGGTGGCTCCTCGGGGGGCAGCATGAGAGGAGGGGGCTCCTCAGGGGGCTGCACGAGAGGAGGAGGCTCCTCAGGGGGTTGCATGAGAGGAGGAGGCTCATCGGGTGGCTGCATGAGAGGAGGGGGCTCCTCAGGCGGCTGCACGAGAGGAGGGGGCTCATCGGGGGGCTGCACGAGAGGAGGGGGCTCATCGGGGGGCAGTTCATCAGGGGGCGCCTCGCTGGGGGGCACCTCCACAGGGGTCGGCTCGCCAGGAGGAGACCCGGCATCACCCGGGGGTGCCTCCTTGGGGTCATCCCCCCCAAGGTGTGTCTCCTCATCGCACCCTGCAGGCTCCGGCTCAGGCGGGGGGACGGGCACATCCGTCAGATCGCTGCGATCAGGGGACGCCAACCTGGATGGGGGGGGACCAGGTAAGGGGAGTGGGGCTCAGACCACCCCCTTCACGGGGCTGCGGGACACGTCCTCCCACCTGCAAAGGGAGCACCCAGCCCAACACCCCACCAGCCAGTCCCCCCATCCCCACTCACGTCTGGGCAGGTGGGTCCGGCTGTGGCGCGTGTGCCGGCACCCCGCAGGCGTCCTCTGCGGTGCGGCGCTGCTGGCAGCCCTCGCACACCGAGTAGCTCTGGTACCACTGGCAGCCAGGGTCGAGCCCTGCCGGGCGCCGGCCGCAGTCCGAACAGACCCGGCAGTTCTGGTGGGGGACGGGGGGAGGCAGAGGCACGTCAGGGATGGGCAAGGGGGGGTGGCTAGGCACCCCTGTACCCCCTCAGCGAGAACGGGGCGCACCTTGCACTTCCAGGAGTCAGCGGGGAGGCCCTCGATGGCCGGCTCCATGCAGAAAGTATGGTAGCCCTTGTCGCAAGCCTCACAGACCAGCATCATGGAATCCTCGCCGGGCTGCCTGCGGGGTGCAGGGGCAGGGATGAGGGCTGCGTCCCCCTCCCGTACACCCCTCATTGTCGTCCGCCGTCGTGCGCGTCCCCCCCCCAGCCACAGAGACGCAGGCTCACCTGCAGGTTTGGCACACTTTGCACTCAGGGCACTGCCAGCCCGAGCGCTTGCGGGGCGTCAGGGCAATGTCCAGGCAGGCCCCGTGGTAGTGCTGCCCGCAGCTGGTGCAGAAAACCAGGTCCCGCAGGTCACCCGGCCCGTCGCATACCGAGCACCGGGCGTCCTCTGAACGGAGATAGAGAAGAGGGCTGTCAGGACCACCCTCTCGCTGGGCTCTGCCCCCTCCCTGGGACCCTGGGACCCCCCCCCCTCCAGGGCAGGAGGGGACCCAGCACCCAGGGCTGGTGGTCCCAACCCACACGCACCCATCTGCACGGCCTCGGCCACATGCTCGGGACAGAGGAGCCGGAGGGTCTTCATGGACTGGAAGCAGCCGCTGGCGGCGGCGCAGGGGAAGTGGTAGAGGCGGGGGCAGCCGGCCGCCCGGCACGGGATGGTGGCCCCCATCCGCCGACAGTGTTCACATTTCTGAAAGCGGAGGAGCCCCGTGGGGTCACAGATGCTGCCCAGGGCCAAGCCGCGCCCCCACCACCGCCCCCCACCCTCCCCAGGACCCGCTCACCTGTGAGATCCCTGAGAAAACAGCTCTGCTCACGCTGGCCAAGCCCACCGCCTCCTGCCCCACGCCGGCGGACCAGGCTGCGCACCAGCGGTGGACCCAGCAGTGCCCTGTGGGGAAGGGGCATCAGGGACGGGGTCGGAAGACACACAGGGTGGTGGGACGGGGACCCCAGTGCCGTGACCACACTCACCCGTCGGCTCAAAGAGCTGCGCTGGAGTCACCCGCTCGGAGAAGCCGATCTGCGTCAGGTCGTCACCCACCGGCTCCAGCTCCGGGGGCGGCTGGCCGGGACCCTCAGGGGGCTTGTGCCCCACCAGCTGCTCAGGCCAGTCGGGCGCCGGCTCAAACCGCTGCAGCTCCCGCTGCCCGTGCGGGCTCCAGTCCCCACAGTTGCAGAGGGCGCAGCGGCGGGCCGGCGTGCTAGAGGGGGGGGACACACATGGACAGAGGGGGTGTCAGAGACACTCGGAACCCCCCCCCAACAGCTCCACGCCATCCCCTGAACCCCCTCGTTCTCACCTGCCGGCCTGGGGAGGTCCCTTTGTGTCCGTGCTCTCCGGCTCCGGCCCCGCGGAGGCTCCTTCGGGGGGTTTTAGGGGGTCCCCCTCCGCGCTGCCCATCTCCTCCGAGGCCACGGCCCCATCGGCTGCCAGGAGAGAGGCTGTCAGCCACCGCGGGGTTGGGGGGTACGGCGACAAGAATCTGGCACCCTAGGGTGGGGGGGACAGCACCAGCCCCCCCCCCCCCCCCAGCACCCTGCTCTGGGCTCACCTGGCGCGTCCGCGTCCTTCTGCTCGCTGGGCGGCTTCTGTTCGTCCATCCTGCCTCCGGCGTCCCTCGGGGGAGGCCCGCGGCTGGGAGGGGGCGAGATCCGTCAGCACAGGGCTAAAGAGACCCTTCCCCGGACCCCCCCCCGGGACACCCCCCCCAAGGGACAGGGCAGCCCCTTCAGGCCGCTCCCCCTGAGGCAAGTTTGCGGGGTCTCAGCCTGGCAGAAACATCACTCGCTACACGTACCACGAGCGGGCGGCAGTCCCGGTTCCCCGGGGGGGGGTCCGTGGGCCCCCGTACCCCACAGACGGTTCCTCCCCACTCCCTCCAACACCCACTGGCCCCCCCAGGTGTCCCCCCCAGGTCAGGGTGGGGATGACACAGCAACACCCCGGGGCAGCCCCTTCCCCACCGATGAAGCCGCGGGGGGACCAGGGGTACATGACCTCAATTAAACCCAGGGGAGGGATGGGGGGGGGGGGGGGTCGACCTTGGCACCACCGCACACCAGCACCCCAGGGGGTCACTGGGACCCCTAAGGAACCACCCGGACCCTGGCAGCACCAGCTCTGGGGGGGGGGTGGGGAAGAACCCTCAGTGTCTGTGGGGAAACTGGGACACCCCCCCCCCCGGTGCCCCCCCGCCACAGGACTGGGTGGGATTTGGGGTGCAGCAAATCCCTCCAGCACCCGCCTGTGCCTCAGTTTCCCCAGGCACAGCACCGATCCAGCCAAGCCCACGCAGCACCAGGTGGGGGGTGGGGAGTCACAGAATTGGGGGGGGGTCACCCCCAAACACCACAACCAAAGCTTGGGGGGGGGGGGGCCATATCCCCTCCTACCGGTACTTCACATGCACCCTAAAATCCCAGGGGGGGCCAAGAGGCTGCGGGGGGGGGACACACGACAGCAAAGGAGACCCCAAACCCACCTGTGAGCCACGCGCGAGGGAGGGGGTCCCGGGGGTCCGGCCCTCTCCCCCCCCCCCCCCCATATCCACACACCGGCACCCCCCCCACCCCGGAGCACCGGGGGGGGGGACGGACATGCTAGGGTAGCCCCCGGCACCCCAAAACCCCCACTGCCCCCCCCCCCGAGACGCCGCGGGGGGTTCCAAGGGAGCCCCTGACCGGGCACGGCGGGGTACCGGCGACTGCCCCCCCCCCCCCAAGCAAATCTCCTCCGGTTCCCCGGTGATCCCGGGGGGGGGGGGGGGATTAGGGCCGCCCCAGAAGGGCCCCGGTGTGTACCGGGGGGGGGGGGGGGGGGGTCGGCGGAGGGGCCCGGCCGGCCCTGCCCGCGCCCCCGGGGGGGGCTGAAGCACCGCGCGGTGGACGCCCCCCCCCCCCCCGCCGCCGCCCCGGTGCCCCCGGGGCCGCGCTTCCCTCCCCCCCTCCCCGGTACAACCGGGCCCTCCGGGGGAAGTAGGGGGGGAAAGCCGAGCCAGCCAGAGGCCCGCTGCCCCGGCCCGCCGCGGCCTACCCCGAGCACCGGCACCGGGACCACGGAGCGCCGGGCCCGGCCGTACCTGCGCTCAGGCGGCGGCCCGGGCCCCACCGGTTCCCCGGGAGGCGGGCATAACCGGTACCGGTGACCGGTAGCGGACACAAAGGGAGCCCGGGGACCGCGCTCCGGGCTCCGGCCACCGGGGGAGGCCCGGCCGGGAGGAGGAGGAGGAGGAGGCGGCGGCGGCGGCGAGGCCCGGCCCGGCGGAGGCGGCGCGGCCTGGGGCCGAACGCGAGGCCTTTCCCTTCCGGGGCCACGGAGGCCCGGTCCCGAACGCGCGGGAGCCCCGGTGGGGCCGTTCCCCGCCCTCCCCCGTTCCCCGCCCGGCTCTTACCCCCGCGGCCGCCCCCTACGCCGACGGGCCTCGGGGCGCGGGGCGGACGGTGCTCCCCGGCGCGGCCATTTCCAGAGGAAAGTAGGTCCCGCCGCCCGCCCCCGCCCCGCCCCGCCCGCCCTACCCTCCCGTCCGTCCCGCCGGGGCCGCCGCGCTGAAGGCCCTGGGGGCCGCGGCCGGGGGGGGGCGCGCGCCGCGCCCGCACTACTTGGCGGCGGGGGGTTCGGGCGGAGGGAGACGCGGTGCGCGGCGGGCGCTGCGGCCGTTGGGGGGTGTGACGGCGCGGGCCGCAGCGCACGCTGCCGGGGAGGGAATCCCTCCGCGACGCTTAACCCCGACGGCGCCGGGGCGGGCGGCGCGCACGTGGGCACGGCGGGGCGGCACCGGGGAACGGCGGTGGCTCCGCCCACCAACCTCCCCCCCCCCCCCCTTTTTTTTCCCCGCGCGGGGACCGGAGCGGTCCCGCGGGTGTCCGTGGGTATCCGTAAGGGAGAGCTCCGCTCCCGGTGTCCCCGGGACCAGCCGCCGTTTTCCCGGTTCTTGGCTCCCGCGCTGTGCCCCGAGCGGCGGACGGGAACGGCCGACTCACGGTACTCGCGTGCTGCCGACACGCGGCTTTGTCCCACGCGTAGGGCAACACCAGCTGCCCGTGGCCCCCTTCCCCGGTACCGGGCAGTTAGGGTCACGCACACGGGAAACCCCACGCGTGGCGTGGACCCCCAGCCCGGGGCGGGAGGGGGGGGGGGGATACAGGGGCCGGATCCGGGCAGCGGCTCCACTCCCCGGCCTCGGGACCCTGGCGGGGGGGGGGGGGGGGGAAATATGGCCCGGGCTCCCCCCAGTCACACCCCAGGACCCCCACTCCGGGACCCCCGGTAGCCCCGGGGCGACCAAGGACAGGTAAAGGGTGGGTAAATGTCCCCCCCCCTCTCCGTGGGAGCCCAAGCCCCCAGACCCAGAGTGCAGGGCTCGGGGGGGGGGTGAGCACAGACCCCACTACCCCCCAGTCTGCAACATCCCAGCCCCCCAGCACCCACTCCCCTCTCCACCCCAATGCTGACTACGGGGGCACAAAGCAGCAACACCCCCCCCCCAGCACCCCACTTCTCTCCTCAGCAGCTCCCTGCTCCTCTCTTAACAGCATAATTGGGTAATTAGCAGTAATTAGCCTGACTGGGTGGAGATAAGCCACATGGGGAACCACAGCCAGGCTGGGCACCCCAGCACTGCAGAGCCCCCCCCACCACTCACCCAGCCCAGGCTGTGGTTTGGGGGGGGGGGGGAAATGGGGCTGCAGAGCCCCCCAGGATCCCAGTGACAGCCCGGGGGGCTCAGCCCCCAGTGCATTTAGGGTTGGGGGAGCCCCACATGCTGCCTCACCTTCCTCCCCCCCCCCCACACACACCCAGGGCAGAAGCAGCCCCCCCAGCCCCAGCCCAGGCTCTGAGGGGGTTCACAGACAAAACAAGGTTTAATTGTTCCAGCCCCGCGGCCCTGACTCCCACGAGCGGCGGCTGCCAGCGCGGCATAGCCGGACCGCAGCCCCGCGCCGGGAACAACACCCGTATTCAGCCCCGGCTCCCCACCGTGTCCTTGTGCGTGGCGGGGAGGTGGGGGGGGGGGGGGACACACGACACAGCAGCTACAAGCAAGGGGTGCTCCCCAGCTGGGATGGGACCCCAGCCCCGCTCCCAGCCCCTCGTGAGCCCCACAGCCTGTGCAAAGGGAGAGGTCCTGTACAAAACAGTGGGACCACGTTGGCCCCGGACCCCCTAAAGCCACCGCTGTGGTCTGGGGGAAGGTCCCATGGGAGGTCTGCCCCATCTTGGGGGGGTCTGCCCCGGGCAGGGCTCACATCAGGCGGCAGCCGGTCGATCTGCTGCAGGAGTTGTCCACCCGGTCAATCTCCTCAATGATCTTCATGAAGATCCCTTGGGTCACCTGGGAATGAGGGGACATCAGCCCCGGCACCCCGGGGACCCCGTTCCCAGCCCTGGGTGGGATACACCACCCTGCCCCAGACCTGGCTCTCCTTGGCCGAGGACTCGAGGAAGATGGCCCCCCACGACTCCGCCAGCTTCTTCCCTTCATCCGTCTTCACCTCCCGGCTGGAGACACAGCAGGGACAAGCAGGGTGGGCCACCGGGTCCCTTGGGGAGGTAGGGGGGGGGGGACAGCAAGAAGGGACAGGACCCCCAGAGCCCTCCTTACCTCTGCAGGGACAGGTCCGCCTTGTTCCCCACCAGCACCACGGGCATGCTGCAGGCATGGGGAGGGTGAGGGCCTGGCCCCCCCCCTTCCCCGGGCACCCCCCCACCCCAGCCCGGGAGGGACGGCACCTACCGTGTCTTCCCCCAGCTCTCATACAGCTTGTTGTGAAGGGTCTTCACCACCTGGAAGCTGTGGGGAGAAGGGGAGATCTGGGTGCTGCCCCCCACTGGGGTGCCCGTGTCGTCTCCGTCCCCCCCCCCAAAGGGGACCCATCCCTGAGGGTGACCCTGGCGGGGGGGTGGCTGTGTCCCTCACCTCTGCAGGGACGTCACCGAGTACACCAGGACGTAGCCGTGGATGCCGATGACGAAGGAGTGGGGCAGGATGGTGTACTCATCCTGGGGGAGGGCAGGACCGGTGCCAGGGGCAGCTCCGGGGCCAGCAGCCCCCTCACTCCCCCTGCCCCCCCCCTCCGGGCCCCCCCTACCCCAGGACCTGTCCCCAGCCTTACCTGCCCGGCTGTGTCCACCAGTTGGAGCTGGAACTCATCCTTACCCACCACCACCATCTTGTTGTAGGCTGTGGAGGTGGCACCAGGTTAATGGGACCATCCGGGACCCCTGCACCCCCCCGCACCCCTCCACACCCCCCCTCGCGGACCAGCCTCCCCTCCATCCCACTCCGGGGGTACCTCAGCCCCCAGCACAAGATTTTGGGGCACAGCCCAGAGGCGCAGACATATTGTCCTCCTCATCACCCGTAGCCCCATGGAAAGGGGGGACCTCAGGCAGGCAGCCCCCCCACTCCCCCCCCTCAACTTACTGCTCTCCACCGTGGGCTCGTAGCATTCCACGAACTTCCCCTCCACGAACTGGTGGGCCAGGGAGGTTTTGCCTGGGGGGGGGGGGAGCGGGGGGGGGGTGGGGGTCCCAGCATCATCCCGGTGCAGGGGACCCCCCCCCCGGGGTGACGGGGGCTCCCGAGGTGGGTGTCCAAGCTGAGCACGGCCCCACAGCCCCCCCCCCCCCCACGGTACACCCCCAGCAGCGCCCTGTGGGGCACCCCCACTCCCACGCACCGCCCGGGCATGGCCCCCCCCCGCCCCGAGCCACACGGGGCAGAGGTCACAGCCCCTTCCCACCCCACCATGAGACCCCCACCCACCCACACACACACTGACCCACGGCGCGGTACCCGAGGATGAGCACTTTACGGTAGCGCACCAGCGGCATGACCCGCGGGGCGGGCGGGCGCGACACACGGAGCTATAAACCGCCCGCCGCGGCGAGGGGGGGGGGGGGCGGTGCCGCCGCCACTACACCGGTAACCCCACGTGACCACAACACCACCCGCCCACCCGCTTCCATTGGCCACGCTGCAGCGGCGGGGGTGGGGCCCTGAGGACGGCGCAGGCGCGCTGGCCGCCGGGGTTCCATTCATGAAAACGGAGGGAACGGCCGAAGCCACGTGGTGGCCGCACACCTGAGCGGGGGGGGGGGGGTGTCGTCCGCCTCCTACCCCCCCCCCCACCCCGGCCCGGGGACCCCCAGAAACACCCGCACCCACCTCCTGCTCCCCGAGATCCCCACCCCGGTCTTCCCCAGCCCCAGAGACCCCCAGCCCCCCCGGGGATCCCCCAGCCCCCCCCCCCCCCGGATGCCCGGCCTTGCGCAGTCCCCCGCAGCCACGGCTTCTCTGGGGTCATAAAGTCTCTTTATTTACCCAAACAATTAAATAGTAGTATTTCTTTTTTTTTTTTTTTAAAACAGAAGTGGTTAAAAGCAGGCTGGCCCCCTGCCCCGCGGGGTTGGGCCCCGCTGCCAGGGTGGGTGGGCGGGCGGGGGGGGGGACATTTATATTACCATTTATAAATAGAAAAATAAAACTCTCAAGCAGGACAGGTTAGCGGTTAGCACGGTTAGAGCCGGGCCCGGCGCAGTGTGCCCGTGCCCACGGCAGACACCCCGTCGAGCCACCCTGTGGCACTGAGCTGCGTGGGGTTGGGGACGGGGACACCGGGGGTGATGGAGGGACAAACCCAGAGCTGGGGGAACGGGCAGGAACTGCTGCCAGGTGCTTGATGTTGGGCTGATTCGGCATCCCCTGGGCTGGATTTGGTGCCAGGGTAGGGTCCGGTGGTGCCCAGCCTCAGCTCGACAGGCAGCAACCCCGGCCCCAGCCGCAGCGGTTAATAAAGCAATAAATACAGGGGGAGCGTGCAGGGGTCTGGGGGTGTGGGGACCCAGCCAGGCACCCAGCAGTGCTGGGGGGGGGGGCTCTGGGACACAGGAAGGGGCAGAGCCCAGGTCCCTGGGCCACCCCGTGACTCCCCATCCCAGGGACCCTGTCCCTACCACCCCGCGCTCCTGGGCAGCGCTGAGCCGAGAGGCACCCCAACTTCCCCACGGGGCCGGGGGTGCCCCTGTCCCTCTTCCCTGGGTCCAAGGAGGGGGTCCCGGGGCCAGAGCCCCCTGCTTCCAGTGTGCGGCATGATGTGCAGTGTGGCGACTGGGGGGGCCGGGGACCCCTACGCCTGCAGGGCCTCGTGGCCCAGCACACCCCCGGCCAGCCGGTAGAGCAGGCGGGAGTACCAGTGCATGCCCGCCTCCGGCGCCGTCCCGTTGCCCGCCTCGGCGCGGGCAGGCAGCAGCGAGAGGAGCCCGTGGAAGAGGCGGAGGGGGGCGAAGGCGCGGTGGGCCCAGCGATGGCTCTCCAGGACGGCGTAGCAGGATGCCAGCACCCCATTGACCAGCAAGGTCCCGTGGGAGGTGAGGGGGGCGAAGACCCCCACGCCATCCTCCCGCGAGACCCTCAGCACCCGCGCAGGGCGCAACCCCTGCCCGCCGGCCCCGTGGGCCAGTACTGCGTCGCCCGGTCGCACGCGGCGGGCGAAGACGGGCAGGAAGGCGGCTGTGCCGTTGGCCGCCCCGCGGGCCGCGAAGACTAGGTGGGACGGGGTGAGAAGCAGCCGGCGCGCCGGGCTGGCCGTCTCGATGGCCACGAAGGAGGTGCGTTGGCCCAGGTCGCGGTCGAGGAAGAGCAGCACCTCGGTGGGCACCAGGCGCCCACCCGGCTCTGCGCCCAGCACCCAGTCGCCCTGGCGCAGGTCGGCCAGGCCCCGGCGCTCGCCGCTCTGCAACGTCACGGTGGCGTGGCCGGGGAAGCAGCCGCCGGTGCGGACGGCCAATGAGTTATCTGGGTGGATGGAGAAAGCCGTGGGTCCCCCGTCCCTGCCGGCCACCTCCATCGGCCACCACCTCCAGAGGGGAAACGGCCCAGTGCGGAGCAGCCCCCCTGAACCCCCAAACCACCCCCGGAACAAAGCGGGTATTTTCCGAAGCCCCCCCTGGTTCCTGTATGCTGCTCCCAGGGAGGCCAGGCGCTGCAGGGCCCCTTTGTCCGCCCTGCACTGACGCCCTTTGTTCAGGGCTGGGGACGGTGACATTTACGGCCACTTTCACTTTCTGTCGATTGTCACTTCTGGACCGGATGGGGGCTGCCGGCCGGAGCGGCCACGGGGCTGGGGGCCGCGGGCTGGGCTGTGGCCATCCGGACCGGCTTAACAATCCTTGCTGTGCCCCGCACCGGGAGCTGAACCGCGAGGGTGGCTCCAGCTGGACAAAATTTGGAGGGGGAAGTATGTTTTTTTGCCAATCTGGTGGCTGGAAAGGCCAGGGGGAGCTGGGCTTGGGCCAGACATAGGCTAAACCCGTTGGAGCCGGACACCGGCCGGAGCAGGACTGCATCCCACATGGATCCGGGATGCCAAGGGGGAACAGAGGGAGCTGCGGGGCCACAGGCTGAGATGCTTTACGGGGATGGCAGCACCCCGCCCCGACAGCAGCCCCCTCCCCGCGTGGTACCTGCTTTGACGGAGACGTGGACGTGCGCCTTGGACTCGTAGTAGACCCAGTCGAAGCCGGCCTCCACGGCCAGGCGTGCCAGCATGCCGTACTTGTGGCGGTCGCGGTCGGAGGTGGTGATGTCCAGCGCCCGGCCCTCGTAGTGCAGCGAGTCGGGGAGGTGGTGCCCGTCCTCGTCCCAGCCCTCCGTCACCCGCAGCTTCACCCCCGGCCACATGTTCATCACCGCGATGGCCAGCGAATTCACCCGCTCCTTGCAGCGCTGAGGCGGGGGGGGACACACCAGCACCGGTGTCACCCCCAGCCCCGCTGCAGCACCAGGACCCCTCCCAGGGGGGGATTCCTACACGCAGATGGACAGATGGACACTGGGCCTGCGCAGGGCTTGGATGGTGCCCAAAGGGGCTGCTGGGGGGGGCAGATGGTGTGTGTGTGTGTCCCCAGGGTGCAGAGAGGGGCACGGCCAAGCTGCCCCCCCCGCCGTGTGGGCGAAGGTTGAACGTTAACGTGCCCCGGGGTCCCGTGGTGGAGCCACCTCTCGGTGCAGGCAGCCGGGCAGAACGGGCAGGGGACCGAGACGGGGACCGGGACGGGGACCGGGACGGTGTCACCTTCCCCGCGGCCACGGCCATGACTGATTAACCCGGCGAGGGGGGCTGTGGGGCAGAGCTGGGGGTGCAGCTGACCCTGAACCAGACCCGAGTCCTGGAGCAGCACCGGGGCGGGGGGGCTCAGCGCCAGCCAGGCAGAGTGGGGAGCAGGGCCTGGGGGGGCAGCGGGGGGGGGTGGGGGGGTGGGTGCAGGACTTCAGTGCCCAGAGCAATAGTGGGGGGTCCCAGGTGGCTCTGGGCTCCCTCTCCCCACCATCATCATCATCATCACCGACGTGGGGTGCAGGGGTCGGGGTGTCCCCCCCCCCCATTACCCCCGCAGCCCATGAGGTCACATCATCCCTCCGCACCCCGGTGCCCCCCTCTCCCCCCACCCTGCAACAAAGCCGCTCCCGGCAGCGGGGGGCAGCGGGGGCGGGAGTGCGGGGTGCGGGCCCGGGAACGGCCGAGCCGGGGGGGGTTAGAAGGGGGGGGGGGGGGGTGGCGGCAGCAACGGGGGGGCAGGAATGCGCCCGGCCCGGCCCGGCCCGGCCCGGCGACAATAGGCGCTTTTCCAGCCCGGCGCTGACCTCAGGCCCCGGGAATGCCGGAACGGCCACAAAGGGCTCTTTCAGCCACCCGCACCCCGGGCCGGCTCCGTGCCCGTGGCCCCGAACCGGCCCCGGCCCCGCCCCGCCCCCGCCGCCCCGGTCCGCGGGAACGGCCGGGGCCGCCTGGACCATTCGCAGCATCCCCCGTCGCCATGGCGACAGCGGAACCGTCCCTCGTCATGGCAACCGTGAGCATCCCGACGGGGGAGCGGTGTATCCCGGGCTCCCGCCGGCACCGGATCCCTCCCCGCTGACCGGCTACCGGGACCGGGCTGCGGGGGCGCTGGGGGAGCGGAGCCGCCGGTACCCCCGTACCCCCGGTACGGCGGCCGGACCCCGTGCCGCCCCCGGCCCGTTAATCCCCGACGGCGGGTTCTTAACACCCAACGTGACGCGACCACCCAGTCCCGGGGCTCCGGTGCTGCCGCGTCGCCGTCAAGGGCCGGGGACCGGGAACGGGACCGGGACCGGGGACCGGGGACCGGGGCGAGGCACAGTGTGCCCCGGGAAGGTCCGTGTGCCCCGGGACGGGTCGGTACCTCCCCGGGGGTGGGTCGGTGCCCCCCGGGGAAGGGTCGGTGCCGCCCCCAGGGGAGGGTCGGTGCCCCCCGGGAAGGGTCGGTGCCCCCCGGGGAAGGGTCGGTGCCGCCCCGAGGGTGGCTCGGTGCGCCCCGGGGAAGAGTCGGTGCCCCCCGGGAAGAGTAATGCCCTCCGGGAAAGAGTCGGTGCCCCCGGGAAGGGTCGGTGCCCCCCGGGGAAGGGTCGGTGCCGCCCCGAGAGTGGCTCGGTGCGCCCCGGGGAAGAGTCGGTGCCGCCCCGAGGGTGGCTCGGTGCTCCCCGGGGAGGGTCGGTGCGCCCCGGGCAAGAGTCGGTGCCCCCCAGGAAGGGTCGGTGCCCCCTGGGAAAGAGTCGGTGCCCCTCGGGGAAGGGTCGCTGAGCTCCCGCCCGCCCCCCTCCGCCTCCCCCGCCGCCCCCACGTCCCCGCGCCCCCGGGAGCGAGACCGGGCCGGGTCGGGCGCAGCCCCCACCTCGGTCATGAGCCGGTCCGCCCCCGTGTTCTCCTCGTCCTTGAAGATGATGTCGGGGTTGTAGTTGGGCACCAGGTCCCTGAAGCGTTCCGAGCCCCGCAGGACTTTGCCCTCCGCCTTCCCGCTCGCCCCCAGGGTCTGCTCGGGCACGTTGGGCACGAATTGCTTGTAGAGCAACGGCGAGAGCTGCCGCCGCCCCAATCGTCGCCGTCCCACCGGACCCCGGCCCGGCCCGCAGCCCAGCACCGGTACGGCCAGGAGGAAGACGGCGAGGCCGAGCAGGCCGAGGGCGAGCGGGTTCCACCGGGGCATCCCGGTCGCCGGGCCCCGTTGCCTCCGTGGGCCCCGTTCAGTCGCCGGGGGCACGGGTGACCGGGGCGGGCATGGTCCCGGTGCGGCGGCCCCCGGGGCTTTTAGAGGGTCGCGGTGCCAGGGGCGGGTCGGTGCCGTTTCCTTCTCACACCCACGGTCCCGTCGCCGCTGCGGGAGCCGCGGCCGCCCGGGACGACTGACACCCCCCCGCCCCCCCCCGCCGGTGCCGCCACCCACTCGGTGCGCGGCGCCCGGGCACCGGGACGGCCCCCCCCCGCCCCCCCGCCGCCGGCTCCGCGCCCACGGGCCCGGTGCCCCCTCGCTTGGCACTGCACCCCGGTCCCGGGGACTCCCCCACCCAGCCCGAGCCTCAGGGGAAAGCTCCTACCCCTGTGTCCCGGCACCGGGCACCGGCACCCCGCACGGGGCACTGCCCCGGGACTGACACCGGGCAGTGGGTTCCTGGCGCTGCCCCGGAACCGGGACCCGGTACCCCGCTCCTGGCGCTGTCCCGGGACCTGTCCCAGCGCCCCGATCCCGTCCCCCGCTTCCCGTCCGAACCCTGCGCTCCGGTACCGGCTCCTCTCCCCGCTTCCCGCACCGCACTCCGGTACCGGGCCCCCCCTTATCCCGCTCCTAACGCTGCTTTTCTGGTCCCGGGACCTCTCCCGTCTCCTGTCACCGCCTCTCGGGACCGGGGACCCCCCCCCCTTCTCCTGGCACCGGTCCCGTTCCCGGCCCCTCTTCTCCAACCGCTGCCCCTGGCACCGGGGACACCCGTTATCCTAACGCTGCACCGCCGATACCGGCACCTGCTCCGTTCCCCTGGCACAGCCCCGCTCCCGGGACCCGCTTCCTGCCACAACCCCGGTCCCCCGCCCCCTCTTCGGTCTGACCCCCGGTACCGGTACCCGTTCCCGGCCCAGCCCCCGGTACCGGTTTCCCCTGGGGTACCGGTCGGCACCGTCCGCTGCCCGCGGCCGTCCCGGCCGGGCTCCCCCCACCTGCGGCCGCTCGGCTCCGCCGCTGGGCAGCCCCACCGGGCTCCGCCTCGGATCCGGCCCCCGGGAGCGGCGGCAGCGGCGGCCACATCCCCCGGGGCCGCCCCCGCCGGGGCCCCGCCACACTGCCCTGCCCCGGACAGCCCCCCCCCCCCGGGGCCCCGGGACCGGGGCACCCCCGGGAGGGGGCTCCACCAGGGATCGAGGCACCCCCGGGACCGAGACCGGGCTCCCCCGGGGCCAAGGGCACCTCCAGGAACAGGGGACCCCCGGGACCGGACTCCCCCCAGAACTGGGACCGTGCCCCCCCCCCCAGCACCCCCAAGAGCTCCCTGCGAAGCACCCAAGGGTGCTGAGGGTCCCGGTGAGGGCAAGAGGCAGCAGCGGGGGGGGTGGGGGGAGACATGGAGAATTAAGACCGGATCGGGGTGGGGTGGGGGACCGGTCCCCCCCCCCGGCAGCCCCAGTGCCAGCCCGGGGTGACTGGGAGGGGAGCAGGTCGCGGGGAAATCGCGGGCACCGCTGGCCTCATTTCCTGCAATATAAACCAGGTTTCCTGCGCTTCCTGCTCAGCCCCGGCCAGGGGGGGGGTTCGGGGGGGGGTTCGGGCCCCCCACCCCTACCATGGAGTGGGGGGGGGGCAGCCTGGCTCAGCCCCAGCCGGGGCAGGATGGGTGGGGGGCCGGTTCCCGGGGCAGTTTCCGCTCAGGCCGCATGATCTCCCCCCCCTCCCCAGGAGCAAAGGGACAGGAACCCCCCCCACCCCTCCATGCCCCTCACTGGGGGGCAGCTCAGCCCCCCGCCGCACCCCAAAACAGCTGGGTGCCACCCTGACACCCCCAGGGTTCCTCAGCCCAGGACAGGGAGCTGCCCTCACCTTCGGCCCTTCCTGGAAGAAGCTCGTTAGCCCCAGCCAGGAAGAGGGTTAATTATGGCCCCCAGGGAAAGGGAAGGGAGGGGAGGGCAGGACTGAGACCCCCATGGGCAGGGAACCCCCCCTGCTCAGTCCCGCCCTCAGGGGAAATAAAACTTCCCCGCTTCAGATATTTTTATATAAAAAAAGAGACTGTTTATTGCTCCAAAAAAGTTCCGTGGTAACAGAGACCCGACAGACTCATCACACCAACCTGCCGGGGGGGTTGGGGGGGGGGGGGCAGCTTGTCCCCAGTGCCCCAGGACCTTCCAGCCCTGCTCCTCCCTTGGGGACCCCAAAAGGCCTTGGGGCAGGGGACAACCAGTGCCCCCCAGCAGCCCCAGGATGACATGGGGACGAGGTGTGGAGTGACTGGGCAGGGGGGCACGGGGCCCCCGCTGTAGTGTCGTGACAGTCCCTGGGGTGGGGGGGGGGACACATTTAAAACCCAACTGCACCCCAGGGAGCAGCTGGGGCAGCACCGGGGCAGGGTAGGGGGGGCCCAGCTGCTCTTGCATGAGGTATGTAAACGGGGCAGGGGGGCTGCAGCCAGCGCAGCCCCCCGGGGACCCCGCACCCCTGGGGGGGCTGTAACGGGGACGTGGCTCAAGGACAAGGCTCAGTAGCACAACAGGCTGAGATAGAGGCGGGGGGGGCAGACCGCCCCCCCCCCCCCCAGGTCTTGGCTCTCCCTGGGGGGCTCCGACATCACTGAAGCACCAGCCACCGTCAGGGCTGGCTCTGTGGCTGGTGGCCATCCTGGGGGGGCACCACAGTGGGGGGGACACACACATCCCTGTCCCCCAGCCCTAGCAGGGCTTGCCGAGGGGCCGGGAGCGCGTCACGGGCAGCGGCAGCTTGTGCAGACCTGGGCAGAGGGAGAGCGTGAGAGCTGGGGGGGGGGGGGGGGGGGATATGGGACACCCCATCGCCCGTCCCCGTGTCCCTGTCCTCACCGAAGGCGCAGATGAGCTCGGCCTGGACGGCCCAGGAGACCCTCTTCACCAGGCACAGGGTGGTGAGCCCCGCGAACCCCATGTTGTAGAGGAAGACGATGTAGAAGTTCCCCAGCCAGTTGTAACGGCCGAAGTCCCCCAGGAGGTCGAAACGGGTGATCCCTGGGGGGGGTTGGTGGTCAGGGGACCTCAGTTCTGGGGACACCCCAGTTCTGGGGTCACCCTGACCTCCCCCAGGGGCTCACCCAGTGTCCTGGAGAAGACGGGCAGGGCTGAACTGAGCACCAGCAAGGAGACGCAGTTCCCGATGATCTGGGGGGGAGAAAGGAGCGTTTGTCAAGGGTGGGGGGGGTGGCAGTGCTGCCACAGGGCCTGGGACCACCCCCCCCAAGCTGGGGAAGGGGCTCCCCAGTGCCAGACACCCACTGGGACCCTGCCTGCACCCAGGGCTGCACTGGAGGCAGGGGGAGGTGGGGGGGACACGCCACATGTTGCCCTCGCGTGGGGACACCGCACAGCGCACAGGGACACGCGCAACCATGCACTGTGGGGATCGGGGGTCCTGCACCCCCGCAGGGGGGCTGGGAACCCCCCCAGTCCCAGCCCAGCACTCTCACCTTGGTGAGGGGGGTGTCCTGCCGCTCGGGGAGCAGCCGGGTGAAGAGGGGGGAGCTGTAGAAGCCCACAACAGAGGAGACCATCAGGTAGCTGCGAGGGGTGTTAAGGAGGAGAACGGGGTGGGATGGCCCTGGGGACAGCGCTGGGGACACGAGTGCCCGCCTGAAGGATACAAGATGAGGACGACCTGCAGGGCAGCTCCGAAGGAACCAAAGATGGAGAAGGAGACCTGGCCCAGGGATGCGTCCTGCCGGGAGAGGAGGGGGCACGTTGTGGGGGAACGGTCCCCAGGCCAGCATGGGACACGGCTCCTCGCTGTCCCCTGTTCCCCCACCCAGGTACCTGGATGCCCCGTGGCATCGCGGCATCGTCCAGCAGCAGCTCCAGGACGTGGAAGCAGACGATGAGCACGGAGATGCCCTGGGAGGAGCAGGGAGGGAGTGAGGGCGGTTGGGGAGGGGAACAGGGACGAGCCCCAGCTCCTTCGGGAGCCCAGGGACACTCACCGTCAGCGCCAGGAGGCCCAGCATGGCCAGGGGGTAGCCCAGGTTCCTCTGCCAGGGCGACGCTCGGTGCCGCAGCTCTGCGGGGGGGGGGGACAACGTGCCCGGGTGAGAGGGGAGCACAAGCCCCCACCCCAGGGCAGGAGTCGGAGAGGGGCCCTGAGGTGCCGGGACAGGGCGTTACAGCCCCCACCCCACTTCACACCCACCCTCCCTCCATGGGGCACAGGCTCCCAGGGAACCAGTGTTCCCAGTGCCAAGCTGGAGAGAACCCAGGCGTCCTGGGCTTACCCACCCCCCCGCAGGCTCCTTACCCAGCTTCCGCCTCTTGCTCCGGATGGCGAAAAACTGCTCCCGCAGCAGCTCCACGTTCAAGTTCAGCCAGCAGGAAGCTTTGCCTGCCAAGGGAAAAGACACCGAGGGGCTCGTGGGGGTTGAGGGCTTCCATGTGATGGGGCAGGGGGGACCCCAGTCTGCCCTGAACCCCCCCCACTCTTGGCCAGCAGCCGTGCCGGGCACCCACCGGAGGAGATCCTGCGGGACACGGCGGCTTCCTCGAGCCTCGTGCAGCTCAACTGCTCATCCAGGTCTTCTAGGAGCTGGGAATGGGCGAGGAGCCCGTGAGCAGCCGTGAATGGCACCCTGTGCCCGGGATGGCAGACCAGGCAGCCCCGGGGACCGCAAGCCCCCAGGCTGGGGCGGTGGGACCCGGCGGGGGGAACACCTTACCCGAGGTTTCACCAGCAGCTTCCCTGTGACGGTGAACATGGTGGAGAGGCCGAAGGGGGTGCACACTGCGGTGGGAGGAAAGGCTGAGCAGGGGGTGCCCCGGTATTCTAGCCCTCCCCACACCCCCACAAGGGTCCTGGTTAGGGGATGGGTGCTCAGCCCTGCACCGCAACCCCTCCGGACCCCAGCACCTTTTGCAGGGAACAATCCCTGCTCCCAGCTGGGCGCCCCGGGGGACCCGCACTCGGCACAGGATGGGCCACCAGGGCTGGGCCACCTCTGGGAAATGTCCCACAACTCACACAGCAGAAGCAGCACGCCAAAGAGCGAGATGCAGGAGTAGAGGTAGGGCAGGTAGTATTCCCAGAGGTCTGCAGAGACAGCAGGGTCAGACCAGGGGCACCGGGCACCCCTTCTCCCCTTCAGCACCAAGGTCTGATCCTGCCCGGCTGGAGCCAGGAGACCTCCAGTGCAACCCAACAGCACCCACCATAGAGTGACTGGCGGCTCGCCGCGTTGTTGCTGACGATGGCGGAGGCCACCCAGACCATGCCCAGCACCAGCAGCGTCAGCAGCAGCAGCACCACCGACGTCTCGTACACCCTGGCCATGATGCCCTGTGGGAGCAGAGTTAGAGAGGAGCCAGCGATGGGGGGGACCAGGGAGGGGGCACCCACAGGGTCGCCTACCTTCTTGGATCCTGCAAAGCCCTCCGACTCGGTGAAGAAGTAGGCAAAGGGCATGAGGAAGACAAGGGACAGATTGGAGAAGAGGAAGACCAAGTTCCAGAGGCCTGGAGGGGGAGATGGTGTGGGGTGAGCTCCCGGGGGGCAACCCTGACCTGCAGCCCTCAGGGCACCTCGGGGCCACCCCCCTGCACCCACCGTGGACGAGGGACCCGTTCAGCCACTGGATGTAGTAGTTCTGGGGGAAGGAGAGCAGCACCTCGTTGCTGATGATGGAGAAGGGCAGCAGGAGGACGGCGCCGAGCGCCACGGCCAGGGTGAAGGTGCACAGTCCCAGCCTGCGGGAGAGCTGAGCATCGGCTCCGGCACTGGGTCTGGGCCCCCACGGGTGTCACAACCCGGTCACAGCCCCCAGGGTCACCGACCCCAATGGGCTGGGGGGACACGGCATCCCGGCCGGGCAGGGAGAGGAAGCGGCCGAGCATCCCGCAGGCAGGGAGCAGAATGGGCAGGAACTTACGCAATCCTGTTGACAGCAGCATCCTCGTCATCATGCACTGCGGGGGGGAAAAAACTCAAACTAATGATACTGGGAGAGTCAGGGCTGCCCAGAGCATTGCTCCCTGCCTGCTCCCCTGTCCACGTCCAAACCTGCCCCTGCCCCCAACATTCCCAGGGGGTTTGGGCTCTGCTCCCTTCCAGTGGCAGCTGAGGAGGTGCCCCGCAGCGACCGATGCCACAGCAACCCAGGTTGCGGTGGGACCGGGGCTCCCGGGGGAGGCCGAAAGCGATGGAGGAACAAGCTCCGGGGAGGCTGAATGTGGCTGCCAACGGCTGCCCGGCTCCGGCAGCTCCCGCCCTCCTACCTGCCGTGAAGTCTGTGTGCTTCTTGAAGTGGGTTATGATGAAGTGGCAGAGGATGTAGAGGCTGACGAAGAGCAGGGCGCAGATCTGCAGGCAGAAGTGCATGGGCAGTGCAGGCAGGCCCGGAGGGCAGCCGCTCCCACCCTGGGTGATGCCACTGGCCCTGGGGCCCATCAGCCTCACCCTATTTATTTTTCCACTCCTGGCCCTGGCTACACCCCACACACGTACTTGGCCCTGCCTGTGCACGGGGGCTGCACCCAGGACTCACCCACGAGTGCCCACAAGCTGCCACAGCACCCGGGCCAGAGGAACCCAGGGGGTCTGAGACCACGGGGAGAGCCCACCCGGCAGCTCTGGGTCGGCCTGTGCTGGCAGAGCTGGAGGTTTGACCCCGTGGGACACCCCAGCACTCCCTGACCCGCAGCTCTCGCCCTGCTGGCACCGGCACCCGGCCGAGCCGCAGGAACAGCCTTGAGACAGGCGCCAAGGCCGGCCGTGGTGTCCCTCCCGCCCCCGCCGGTACACCGAGGTCCAGCCGGAGCAGGCGACGTTCGAGGAACACGGTGACCTTTCATCCCGCCGGGTACGCGGCAGGATGGGGAAAGGTCACCCGAACCTGCCACCTTGGCACAGGAGGAATGGAACAGCCGTGGCACCTCCCTCCTGCTTGGCCCGGGGGGCTTGGCTGCCCGGGGGTCCCCAGGATCTAAGTGGGGTGGCAGGGAGCCCCGGGAGCCAACCCAGCTCCGGACCCCCGGAGGGGCAGTGCCCAGCGGGTCCTCCGGTTCCTGCTCCTGCCCAGGGAAGGGTCTCAGGCTGTGGGTCCCCTCCTGCCCCAGGCTGTACCCTGCAACCCAGAGCTCTGCCTGGCCGGGGGACCCCCAACACCTCCCCTGAGCTAGGAGCTCCTGGGCGAGATGTGGCTCCCCAAGACAGCTTGGGGGGATGTCTGGGGAGCTCCAGGACATAGCTGCTGGGCTCTGACCACCAGTTCCTCCCCGCAGACACTGAATTGGGCTCTGGCAAGGTGGTCCCGGCACTGCTGGTCACAGCCCACCTGCCTGCCCCGCACGCAGCATCCCGGATCACCCTTGGGAGATGCCAGGACCATAATACCTGGGTCGTTACCATCCCTGAGCCTGCAGCAGTGGGTGCTGTGACCGGCAGAGTGGGACCAGGGGAGCAGACCCAGCTCATGGTTCAGAGGGGTGAGGGGGGGTCTGCAGGGTCTCTTCGCCCTGACACCAAGCACCCTGGGGAGAGCTGCTGGCCTGGGGGGGGCAGGGACAGAACCAGGAGCCTGGCACGGTTCTGATCCGGCTCTGACATCGCCGTACCCCAGTACCCGGCACCCCCGACCCTCCCGCTCACCCAGGGGCTCCCGGTCGGGGCAGGTGGGACCCAGCCCCGGGGGCTCCGGTACAGCAGGACCCCAAGTCCCGCGAGGGGGTGGCCGGGATGGCACAGGGGCTTGGCAGCAGCGGGGCCGGACCCGGCAAAGGGGTCGTGCCAGGGGCTGGGCCCAGCCCCGGGACCCCGCTATCTCCGGGGCGCACGGCAGCCCGCCGGGGCTCTGGCACCGATAAGGGCCGGGCGTGGGGCACAACGGCAGCCGGGCCCCAGAGCCGCCACCGGAGACCCCGGTCCTCCCGGAGGGGGGGCTGTGGACTTCCAGCCCCAACCCACAGCACCCCCACGGTCACACCGGACCCTCCCCCCCCCCCCAACCCCGTCCTGACGCCCCTCACCGCGGCCGCGGGCCTCCGGTACTCACGATACATTCGCGGACCCTGTCGTGGAAAAGCTGCTCCCGTACGGCCAATGCGTCCTGTTCCACAGGGGCCATGTTACGGCCAGCATGGCCGGACCGGGTCCGAGCGGCGGGCCGGTATCGCCGGACCGGTGTTACCGGGAGAAGCACCGAACCGCGCCGAGCCCAGCCCGGGGTAGGTGGCCCCGCCCCTCCCCGCTCGGCCCCGCCCCTCGCATCCGCTACCCGCTACAATGTATCCGCGCCCGCCACGGCCTGAAAGGGCCCCCGCCAGGCCCCTCCTTCTCTCCTCCCATTGGTCCCGGGGAGTGAATGAGGCGTTGCTCATTGGTCGAGAGCGACGCAGAGCGTTCCGATAGGCTGAAGGAACCGCCGTACTCCCGCCCGCCGCTCCCACGGTCGGGGGGGGGGGGGGGGGACTGCGGCCCCTGCGTAGCCCCCCCGGGTGGGGGGCGGGAGCCGGGATTAGGCGCAGGGACAGGACTAATCCCCGGACTAATCCCCCTGGGGGGGGTTAATCCCCGCTAGGGCCGAGGAGGGGGGCAGGGCCAGGCTGCCTCAGCTCTGGGAGGGGGGTGTGCTGTAGGTCACCAAAACCAGGCAGCAGGCCCCCCCCCACCCTGTAGCACCCAGGGAGGGGTGGGGGATGACTTCACCCCCCCCCCCCCCCCAGGGAAGAGAGGAAGGGCTGGCCAGAGCCAGCTCCGGGCAGGAGCGCTGCCATCCCCGCCATCTCACTGGGCACAGACAATAGGGACACTCTGTTCCCATGGGATGGGGCCAGCCGGCCCCCGGCGAGCTGCAGGGCGCTGACACAGAGGGTTTGTATCCGACAAGGCGGCAGTTTCTCTTAAAGCCTTTTATTCACAGACATGATACAGACACATGGAAAACCAACATGATCACATCAGAGAGAGCATGAGCCCAGCCAGAGCAGCACGTCCCTCCAGCCGGGGCCGTGGGGCTGAACCCGACCCAGTGCACAAGAAAGCTGAAGTGTTTGAAGCGGACATTTTGTGGACATGCTACAGCAACAGAAGGAGCCCAGCGTTTAGTATTCCTCCCCTTCCTCCTCTCCCTCCCCTTCCACCGAATCCACCCCCACCTCCTCGTAATCCTTCTCCAGGGCGGCCATGTCCTCCCGGGCCTCCGAGAACTCCCCCTCCTCCATGCCCTCCCCCACGTACCAGTGCACGAACGCCCGCTTGGCGTACATCAGGTCAAACTTGTGGTCCAGGCGGGCCCAGGCCTCGGCGATGGCCGTGGTGTTGCTCAGCATGCACACCGCGCGCTGCACCTTGGCCAGGTCCCCCCCGGGCACCACCGTGGGAGGCTGGTAGTTGATGCCCACCTTGAAACCGGTGGGGCACCAGTCCACGAACTGGATGCTACGCTTGGTCTTGATGGTGGCGATGGCGGCGTTGACATCCTTGGGCACCACGTCCCCGCGGTACAGCAGGCAGCACGCCATGTACTTGCCGTGCCGCGGGTCGCACTTGACCATCTGGTTGGCCGGCTCGAAGCAGGCGTTGGTGATCTCCGCCACCGAGAGCTGCTCGTGGTAAGCCTTCTCGGCCGAGATGACGGGGGCGTAGGTGGCCAGCGGGAAGTGGATGCGGGGGTACGGCACCAGGTTGGTCTGGAACTCCGTCAGGTCGACATTCAGGGCCCCATCGAAGCGGAGAGAAGCCGTGATGGAGGACACGATCTGGCTGATAAGGCGGTTGAGGTTGGTGTAGGTGGGCCTCTCGATGTCCAGGTTGCGGCGGCAGATGTCATAGATGGCCTCGTTGTCCACCATGAAGGCACAGTCGGAGTGCTCCAGGGTGGTGTGGGTGGTGAGGATGGAGTTGTAGGGCTCCACCACAGCCGTGGAGACCTGCGGGGCCGGGTAGATGGAGAACTCCAGCTTGGACTTCTTGCCATAGTCAACGGAGAGGCGTTCCATGAGCAGGGAGGTGAAGCCGGAGCCGGTGCCGCCCCCGAAGCTGTGGAAGACCAGGAAGCCCTGCAGCCCTGTGCACTGGTCAGCCTGGAAGAAAGGAAGAGAAAACAAGATGGATCTATCAGCAATTCTGCATTTAAGCTGCTACTGAGTTGCTCAGGAAGGCAAACATTCACCCCAGGATCTCAGGCCCTTGGGGACTCTTGTCTCAGGGACACTGGCAGTGGCAGGTGCCCAAGTGCCCCAGCTCCACTTCCAGCCAGACCACCCTGTGCGTCGGCACAGTCGGTCTTTAGGAAAGGGGCCCCTTCCTGCAGGGATTGGGAGACACTCGGCTCCTTCCTGCTACAGAAGCCGGCCCTTCCAGCGCCTGCACCCATCACCACCCAGGCAGTCTGCTTTGGGGAAGAGGAAACCCAGTGCTTTACAGGAGCACATTAGGGCAACCAGAGCCACCACCCTGGGGGCACTGCCTGGGCAGGAGGCTGGCAGCCATCGAAGTTTGCCAGGCACCAGCACTCCCCTCCCAGGGCATGAGCTGCCCCAGCACGAGTTAAACACTCAGCACAGCTGCTCATAAGTAGTTGGTCAATAAGGATCAGAGTCCAGATCAAGGAGAAACCTCACATGACCCTAAAAAAATGGGATGAAATAAGGTTTTTCCCAAGGGCAGAATTGAGCCAGCCCCTCCCAAGCCCCATGTCGCCCCCATGCACACTCCATCCTTGGGGTGCAGGTCCTGGGCTTGCAGCTGCGCTGGGTTTGCAGGGTCCTGAGGAAGGGGATTCAGCCCATGGGGAGGGGAAGGGGCTGATCCTGATCTCCACTCACAGGATCCAGACCCCATGGGGAGCCCTGACTTGAGGCAGGGTGCCAAGAACCATAAAATGCACCCAGGATTTGGAGGCACAGCCTGGCTCCTCATCCCTGCCCAGGTCCCACTGGAGGGTTCCGCTTTCTGCACCGGCCGTGGTGGCACCGGCATCACCCAGGGATTGTACCCACCAGCTTGCGGATGCGGTCGAGGACCAGGTCGATGATCTCCTTCCCGATGGTGTAGTGCCCACGGGCGTAGTTGTTGGCCGCATCCTCCTTGCCCGTGATCAGCTGCTCGGGGTGGAAAAGCTGCCGGTACGTCCCGGTGCGCACCTCGTCTGCGGGGAGAGCCCGCCCGCCCCGTTAGCGTCCGGCACCCGCTAACACCGGCCACCCCACAGCCCCCCACCGGCCCCCCGCTCACCGATCACCGTGGGTTCCAGGTCCACGAAGACGGCCCGCGGCACGTGCTTGCCGGCCCCCGTCTCGCTGAAGAAGGTGTTGAAGGAGTCGTCCCCCCCGCCGATGGTCTTGTCGCTGGGCATCTGCCCATCGGGCTGGATGCCGTGCTCCAGGCAGTACAGCTCCCAGCAGGCGTTGCCGATCTGCACGCCCGCTTGGCCCACGTGGATGGAGATGCACTCACGCTGCAGGGGGGGGAAACCAAGGGGGGGTGTCAGGCTCAGTTAGGGTTAGCCCCCACCCTAATACTGGTTGTGCCCCGGCTCAGCCGGCCAGAGCCATCCCAAACCTTTGGCCGAGCAGCGCTGGAGATGCCCAGGAGCTGAGCTCACGCTGTGTGGGGGGGTGGATAGGGATGACACACAGGACAGGGACACAGATTTGGGGACAGCCTGGTGGCACCTTTTGGCACAGCCCTGGGGGTCAACGTCACCCCGCACCAGCGCTCCATCTGCTCCCAAATGGCGCGCGGGGAGGACATTTTACAGCCCCGCAGCGCTGGCGGGGCGAGGCTGCGCCACAGGAGGAGGAAGAGGAGGAGGAGGAAGCACCCAGCGCAGCAGCAGGGAGGCGGCTGCACCAACCCACCCACCCAAAACCACCGGGGAGGGCCCATAGTGGGTGTCGTGTCTCCCCCCCCCCCACCCCAACAGTTCCAGCACATTCCCAGCCGCACCCTGCACCGCGCCACCTGCTCCCGCGCATTCCTCCCACCCGGGGGGGGGGGTTGTGGGTGGGTTTGGAGGGGGGGGAAGCCCGTGGGGGCTCCCCCAGGAGCCACGGAGCACAATGAGCCCCCCCATGGGGTCAGACTCGGGTGGGTGCCGGGGGGGGGGGCAGCAGGGTCCCTCTGCCCCCACCACGGTGGGGGGGTGGGGGTGAGGTTGGGGGTTCAGGGTTGGATTTGGGGGGAGCTGATGACGCAGGGGCAAGAGGGGCGGGGCTATGCCCCCCCCACCCCGCTCCGCGCCTTCCCGCGCGCGGGAACGGTAACGGTCGGGGCTGGGCGCCAAAAGCGGGACAGAGCCCCGCCCACGCCGGGGGCTACCCCGGGACCACGTGCTGCCCCCCCAGGGGTGCTGTGCCCCCCCCCCCGCCAAGGGTGCTGTGCACCCTCCCAGATGAGGTCCCACCGGCAAGACCGGCACCCCCGGCCCATGCTCTACCTCCCCAGTCCTTACTCTGCCCCCCCCTCCAGCCCCTGCTCTACCCACCCCCCCGCTCCTGCTGTGCCCCCCCCGCTCCCTCTCTGCCCCCCCCCGCTCTATCCCTCCCCTCTTACCCCCCCCAGTCCCCACTCTGCCTTATGCCCCCCAATCCCTGCTTCCCCCCCCCAATCCCCCACGACCCCCAGCTCCAGCCTTCCTCCCCCCGTTTCCCAGGGCCCCCCCCCATTTCCCAATCCCCCCCCCCCATTTCGCAATCCCCCCCCCCCCTTACCATGGCTGCAGCGCGGTTACTCGTCCCGACAAGCAAAGAATCGACGCAAGTACCAAGCTGCAGCCGCCCCCGGGCACCCCCCTATATACCAGCCCGGGGGGCGGGCCGTGTGCCCCCGCCCCGCCTCCCTATTGGACGTCGTGCCCGTCCATCCCTCCGTTCGCCACCGCGGATTGGCAGCGACGCCTGACTCGCCCCGCCTCCTTCCCCCCTCCCCACCGCTGCCGGGCTTGGGGGGGGGGGGGCCCCCACCCCGCGGGGTGCAGCGTCCGCCCGGGGTTTGCCAAAGGGCCCCCCCCTCCCCACGGTGAAGGGGGGCACTGGGGGGGCCTGACCCCCCCCCCCCGTCCTTATCCCCCCCCTCACTGCATTTGCCTCGGGGGGGGGGGGCACGGCCGCTCCCGCCCCTCCCCGCCCGCTTCCCCCCCCCGCCCGGTGCGGCTCCGCTGCAGAGGAAAACTGCGACATGGGGGGGGGGGGCGGTGGCACGTGCTGCCGCACCCTGAGCCCCCCCCCCCTCCGCATCCCGAGGTCCTTAATCGGCTTCTCCAGCCGCCCCCCCCCCCCCTCCCCGGCCCTCTGCACCTCCCGCCCCCCCCCCCCCCCGGCTCATCTCCCCTCCCAACCCATCTGCAGCCTGGGGAGCCCCCCCCCAACAGCCCCCCAACACCCCCCCCAGCCCATCTGCACCCCCCCGGACCCCCCCCCAACTCATCTGCAGGTGCTCCCCCCCAGCCCTGAATCCTGTCGCGATCGGGGGCACCGTGCCCCCCCCCAGCTCAATCTGCGCTGGGTGTGGGGGGGGGCAGACCCCACTCACTGCAGTGGGCTTTGTCTCAGCCTTGTCCCCAGCACCGGGACACTGATTCCTGCCCCCCCCCAAGCCGGGGGGGGGGCCTCCAGCCCCCCACCATGGGGACCACCACGATGCTGATAAAATGGGGGATGTGTTGGGGTCCTGCCATGCCCCCCCCCTCCCCAGGGTGCAACTCCCTGCCCCAGCTATGAGGCTGCCGGGGGGGGGGGGGAAGCCAAGGTGGGGGGGGGGGCCAACACCAGCCCCCATTTAATCCCCAGAGCTATTTCGTTCCCAATAATCCGCCTTCCCGTTTTGCCGAGAGCTTTGCGGACAACCCAGCGGCCCCTTCGGCAGCACACGCCGCCATGTGCTGCTGGGGGCGGGGGGGCGAGAATCCATCCCGTAAACCCCCCCATCCCACCGGGACCAACCCCAACACCAGAACCAGGCCCCCCCCCCCCCCCCCCGCCTCAGCCACCCTTGGGTGCAACGAAACTGGGACCAGCGGGCGCAGCATCCGCCGCGGCTGCATTGCAGTGGGTGACGTGGCTCCCCGCCATTTGCCTCGTCCGGTTGCCGCATGGCCGCCCCGGCGCTCTCCGCTCCCGCCGGGAAGCGGTTTTCTTTCCCTGGCTCTTTCCGGTAGCACCGGGCCTCCTACGAGCTGTTCTCGGTTTGGGGGGGGGGGGGTTGCGTCTTGGTTTTGGGGGGTCAGTTGGGCTCTGAGCGATGCCAACGTGGCGGCAAGCCCTGGCTGGGGAAGAGCCGATCCCAGCTCTGCTCATCGCCACCCTGCCAGGAGCTGGCGTTTCTGGTATGGGGGGGGGTCCTGGGAAGGGGGGGTCATGCCCCCCCCCCCCCCCGCTACAGCACACTCTGCCCCTCTCTGCAGCATCCGCTTGAATTTCACTCTGCGTTCAACTTCCCCTTCATTATTTATCCCTGACTGGAGCCATGAGCCAGCAGTGGGGGGGGGGGGGGCAGACAAGGTGGGGGGGGGCCTGGCTCTCCCCCCATACCCAGGCAGAGCTGGGGGGGGGGGGGGGGGGGGGCTGCTGCCCTATTTCCCCCTCCCAGTGACTGGGGCAGCCAGGACGAGCATAGCCAGGACCCCCCCCCCCCCTTCCCTGCAGGAGTGAACAGAGGGACTGCAGGACACACCGTGGATTTGGGGGGGGGGGGGGGGGCACTCTCAGCCCCCTGAAGATTGACGCTCTGCAGCCTCAGTACTCCCACCCATGGTGGGCAGCAGGACCCCCCCCTCCAGCCAACCCCTAACACAACGCAGCCCCTCCCATTCCCATTAGGCAGCAGAGACACCCCCCCCCCAGACTTCTCCCAAACTGGGGGGGGCTGTTGAAAGATCCCCAGCCCCCCCCCCCAGGAGGGGTCCCCATATGCTCACTTGTCTCCTGGTCCTAAGAAAACCCAACAATCCCCCCCCCCCCCCAGCTACAGTGCCATGGCACAGTGCAGGGGGCACCCATCACGAGGGGGGGGCACACTGCCCAGCCCAGTGGGAGCCCAGCAGCAGGATGGGGAGGGAGGACCAGTTTGAGGAGCACAGGGCTGGGGGGTGGAGGGTGCTGGGCTCAGCACAACCCCAGGGAGCAGGATGGAGACCCTGGGTGCAGGCAGGGACCCCAGGGCCATGTCACAGGGGGTGGGGGACAGCGTCCAAACCCAGGGAGGGACATCGCAGCACAAAGAGACCAGAGCCAGGTGGTAAGACAGGGAATGCTTTTTATTCAGACCCACGGGAAAGGACGGGTGGGTCCGTAACAGACTTTTCCATTGAAGCACAGACCATTGAACAGGACAGACCGCGGCGCACACACTGCTACAGACCCACGGGGGGGGGGTCTTCAACTAGGTTATGTTCCCTGTAAGAGCAGCACCCTTGTGAGAGTTTAGTATTCCTCCCCTTCCTCCTCTCCCTCCCCTTCCACCGAATCCACCCCCACCTCCTCGTAATCCTTCTCCAGGGCGGCCATGTCCTCCCGGGCCTCCGAGAACTCCCCCTCCTCCATGCCCTCCCCCACGTACCAGTGCACGAACGCCCGCTTGGCGTACATCAGGTCAAACTTGTGGTCCAGGCGGGCCCAGGCCTCGGCGATGGCCGTGGTGTTGCTCAGCATGCACACCGCGCGCTGCACCTTGGCCAGGTCCCCCCCGGGCACCACCGTGGGAGGCTGGTAGTTGATGCCCACCTTGAAACCGGTGGGGCACCAGTCCACGAACTGGATGGTGCGCTTGGTCTTGATGGTGGCGATGGCGGCGTTGACATCCTTGGGCACCACGTCCCCGCGGTACAGCAGGCAGCACGCCATGTACTTGCCGTGCCGCGGGTCGCACTTGACCATCTGGTTGGCCGGCTCGAAGCAGGCGTTGGTGATCTCCGCCACCGAGAGCTGCTCGTGGTAAGCCTTCTCGGCCGAGATGACGGGGGCATAGGTGGCCAGCGGGAAGTGGATGCGGGGGTACGGCACCAGGTTGGTCTGGAACTCCGTCAGGTCGACATTCAGGGCCCCATCGAAGCGGAGAGAAGCCGTGATGGAGGACACGATCTGGCCTATCAACCTGTTGAGGTTGGTGTAGGTGGGCCTCTCGATGTCCAGGTTGCGGCGGCAGATGTCGTAGATGGCCTCGTTGTCCACCATGAAGGCACAGTCGGAGTGCTCCAGGGTGGTGTGGGTGGTGAGGATGGAGTTGTAGGGCTCCACCACGGCCGTGGAGACCTGCGGGGCCGGGTAGATGGAGAACTCCAGCTTGGACTTCTTGCCATAGTCAACGGAGAGGCGTTCCATGAGCAGGGAGGTGAAGCCGGAGCCGGTGCCGCCCCCGAAGCTGTGGAAGACCAGGAAGCCCTGCAGCCCTGTGCACTGGTCAGCCTGTTGGGAGAGACAAGGGGGGGGACGACATGTTTAGTTGGGCAGCAGCAGAAGTTGCTCCTTCCTCTCTGTGGCCTCACGAGGACATTTGGGGGGGATTTCCAGCAGCAGAGCAGGAACCATCGGGATGGGTGACAGGGTGGCCCTGACCCCGTCTGTTGGACACTGAGTCACGGGAGTGGTGAATCCCCCAGGGAAGCCCCTTGGGGTGGGAACGTGACCAGGGTGCTGGGTGCCATCGGCTCGGCAGCATAACGGGGACAGGTTTGGGCATCGGGGACTGGGGCAAAGCACCAGCCTCGGCACGGCCGCACGGCTCCGGGAGGGGCCGGTTGGGGCTGCCACCGCCTGCGCAGTCACCGCGACACCCGTCCCGCAGCTGGACTTGGCCGCGGCAAGAGCCAAGTGGGAACAAAGAGGGAATTGCACAGCTCAGCACCATCGGCGCCCGGGGGGCCGCGGCGCTGTGGAGCAGCTCCAACACCCCAGCTGCGCTGCGTCCCGCTGCCGGCCAATGGCAGCCACTGCAGAACAGGATTAACATTAATTAATATATTAAATCTAAACCCAACCCGGCTAGGCCAGCAGGGAGGGTGAGATTGAGAACCCAGTCTTTGTCCTCGGCTCGCCACCTGCAACCGCCCCCCCCCGGCCCCTACCAGCTTGCGGATGCGGTCGAGGACCAGGTCGATGATCTCCTTCCCGATGGTGTAGTGCCCACGGGCGTAGTTGTTGGCCGCATCCTCCTTGCCCGTGATCAGCTGCTCGGGGTGGAAAAGCTGCCGGTACGTCCCGGTGCGCACCTCGTCTGCGGGGAGAGCCCGCCCGCCCCGTTAGCGTCCGGCACCCGCTAACACCGGCCACCCCACAGCCCCCCACCGGCCCCCCGCTCACCGATCACCGTGGGTTCCAGGTCCACGAAGACGGCCCGCGGCACGTGCTTGCCGGCCCCCGTCTCGCTGAAGAAGGTGTTGAAGGAGTCGTCCCCCCCGCCGATGGTCTTGTCGCTGGGCATCTGCCCATCGGGCTGGATGCCGTGCTCCAGGCAGTACAGCTCCCAGCAGGCGTTGCCGATCTGCACGCCCGCTTGGCCCACGTGGATGGAGATGCACTCGCGCTGCGGAAGCAGGACACGGGGTCGCGTCACCCCCCTTTGTGTCCCTCACCCCCCCCAAGCTGCAGCACCAACCCAGGACCTCACGGGGACATGACTCCCAGGACAGGCTGGCACCCAGTCCCCAGGACTGGATAGGGCCAGCTCATCCCAGGGGCCAAATCCTGCGTGGACGCAGCCTATTGTTCTGGGTCCTGGCAGGCACTGAGGGCTGCGGGGGGGGGGGGCCCGCTCCGGGTTGTGCACGGTGCAGGGGTGGGGGGGGTGTGTGCTCAGCTCCGGTGGTCCCATCCTGTGTCCCCCACCCCCCGAGGGAGCTGGGACCCTGCCCATTGTGGAATGAGGAGCTCAGGACCAGGGGCTCATCCTGCCCCAAGGGACTGGGACCACACCCAGGGCAAGCTGGGGAGACCCAGGGGGGTCCCATCCTGCCCTACCCACCCTGTTGAGACCCAGCAACACCCTGTGTGTGTGGCTCAGCACCAGGGACTCATCCTGCCCACTCGGGTCCCCATTGAATCAGGGCCACACCCAGTGTGGGGCTGGGGGGGGGGGGGGTCGAGGGGCCCAATCCTGCCCTGCCTTGTCCTCTGGTGCAGGATGGGGGGCTTAGCACTGGGGGGCCCCATCCTGCCCTGCCCACCCCACTGCATCGAGGCCCCATCCCACACCGGGGGACCCATTCTGCCCCGTTAAACCGGGGCCACGCCCAGAGCAGGCTGAGGGCTCAGCACCGGGGGGGTTGGGGGGGGTTGTCTGTCCTGCCCGGTTTAACGGGAGCCACACCCAGTACGGGACAGCAGCTCGGTACCGGGAAAGGGGGGGGGGCCCGATCCTGCCTTGTCGAGCCGGTGCCACGCCCAGTACAGGCTCCAGGCTCGGTACCGGGGACTCATCCTGACCGGTTTAACGGGAACCGCACCCCGTTGCAGGCTCGGGACTCGGTCCCGGGGACCCATTCTGCCCGGTTTAATGGGCATCATGCCCGGTGTGTGGGCTCCATCCCGGGGGCCCCATCCTGCCCGGTTTAACGGGAGCCACGCCCGGTAAGGGCTCGGTACTCAGCCCCGGGGAAATCAGGGGGACGCATCCAGCCCCGTTTAACGGAAACCACCCTCGGGGCTGAGTCCCGGACGACCCTTTCTACCCGGTATAACGGCAGCCACACCCGGTGCGGGCTCAACCCCGGGACCGAATGTCGGGGAACGAGACCGGGAACAACAACGGCGGGACCGGGGCGGTGGAAACCGGGAAGAACGGCGGGACCGGGGCGGGGAGGGGGGGTGGAAACCGGGAAGAACGGCGGGACTGGGGCGGGGGAGAGAGATCCGGGGGGGGGATGGGGAGTGGAGACGATGGGAACCGGGGAAGAACGGCGGGACCGGAGGGGATGGGGACCGGGGAGAACGGGGGGACCGGGGGGAACGGGGGGAACGGGGGGACCGGGGACCCTTCCCCCCCCCCCCATCTCACCATGGCGGCGGTCGGCTCCGGGGCGGTCTCACAGCCCGACGCTGAGGCGGTCGATGTAAGAGGCGCGGCGGAGCACCGGGTTCGCCGCGGAGCTTTATAGACCCGGTGGGGCGGGGCGGGCGGCGGGACCGGGGGCGGGCGGTCGGCGGCCGCCATTGGCGGGGGGCGGGGATGAGGTAATGCCCCCCCCCTCCTCCCCCCCCCCCCCCCCACCGGAGCCGCAGACAAAGGCCGGGCGGTGCGGAGGGGGAACCGGGGGGGGGTTTGAGGGGGGGGGGTGATGTCGCCGCCGGGGGCTGCGGCGGTCACGGACCGGCCCCGCCGCCGTCTGGGTCCCGGGTTATGTCCTTGTCCTCGGTCGCCGCCGTGTCCCGGTGCCCGTTCTTGGCCAAATTACCGTCGCCGGCCACGCCCTGGTCCTCATCTCCAGTTGTGCCAGTGTTCCCAGTCTTCCTGGTTCCCAGTTATGTGTGTCCCCCTCCCCCCATCCCCGGCCACGCCCTGGTCCCCAACCCCATCCGCGTCCTTGTCCCCATCCCCAAGCTGTGCCACCACCTCCTGTCTGGCTGCTGCCCTGATTCCCAGTTACGTCCCTGTCCCCATCCTCGGCCACACCCTGGTCCCTGTCCCCAACCGTGCCGTCGTCCCCATCCCCGCTCTCCATCTTCAGCCACCGCATCCCTTGTCCCCATCCTCAGGGACGTTGTCCCCGTGCCTGGCCATGCCCCAGTGCCCTGGTTCCCAGCCACCGTGTCTTGGCCCCCGTCCCCAACATGGCCCAGTGCCTGTCCTGGCCGCAGCCTGGCCCTTTCCCGGTCGTATCCCAGTCCCTTCCAGCGCCTCTTTGTCTGCTCGGACAGCAGAAACCAGTCCCATGGGGCCCAGCCTGGGTTGGGGGAGAAAACGTCTTCCCCCAGGGCAGCTGGGGACAACCAGGGCCTGGGAGGCTGGGGACAGTGGAGGGACACAGGGGAACAAAGCCCTGAGGTGGGTCCCGGTGTGATTTTTGGGGCTGGGGGGCGGGGGTCCGGACGAAGCGGCAGCTGCTCTGCGGCAGCTGGTGGTCGGGACGCAGCTGGGACATGGGGACACGCGTCCCCTGGCCACCCCGACATCTGCTGCAGCCCTTGCGTAGCCCCCCCCCCCCCGAAAGCACTGGCCCCATGGCCCTGGGGGGGGTTTCCCCCCTCCCGTTTGTCCCAGCAAAGCCCACAGTGGCTGGGGGGTGGCGGGCTGGGAGTCATTCCCCTGAGGTGGGGGGGGCTGGGGGGGGCTCAGTCCCTGCAGAGGGGTCACCCCACGCCACATGCGTGGGCAGGGCTGGCTCCAGCTGCCGCAGGTGGAGCTGCCAGGATGGCCCCCCCTCGCCCCCAGCCCCTGCTGAGAAATCACATTTTTTCTCTACATTTCCCACATTATGCAGATTTCTGGGCAGCTCCAGGTTCCCACGTCCCCGCCGCCAGCCCCACGTCCCCCGTCGCCAGCCCCACGTCCCCGCCGCCAGCCCCACGCTCTGCCAGCCCGGTGCTTTTGGGGTGCTGCTGAAGCGGGGTGGGAGCAGGGAGGGGGCCGGGGCTCCGCTCCCCCCCCCCCCAGGATCACGGGGCTGAAGACAAAGAGGGGCCGAGATTTGGGCATCGCCCACCAGAACAAAGGACTGGGCGGCCCTGGCTGCACCGAGCGGAGGCGAACTGGGAGATTTGGCCCTCGCCGGGCTGGTGCCCATTGCAAATGGGTGTTTAGGGGGGGCCCTGACCCCCCCAAAGCAGCTCAGCCCCCACCCCTGACCCCTCAAGGGGTCCGTCCCTGCGTGAGAAACACCTCCTGCCTTTGTCTCCCCACGGCCCCCCAACCCTCAGCACCAGTGTGGGACCTGCCAGAGTGTCCCCAGGGTGTCCCCAGGGTGTCCCCAGGGTTTGGGGGGCTCACAGCAGCCCCCACCTCAAGCACCCCTCTCCAGGCTGGGCGCAGGGGGTCCCTGCCCATCCCATCCCGTGGGCAGTGGGTGCCCTGTGGGGTGGCGGGTGGCTCAGCCCCACTGGGGCGATGCGGGGTGTAGGGTGAGGGGGTCTGGGTGCTGGGGGGTGTCCCCCCCCCCAGCCCCTTCCCATCTCATTAAGTATGGAAGACCACTCGTCCCCGCACCCACGGCTGCCAGGCAACGGGTTGCTAGGAGACCGGTTGCTAGGAGACAGACTGGGGACCCCCCCCTCATCCCATTCCCCTTCCCCAATATCCATCCCCGGGGCCTGGCTGGGAATGGGGGGGGGGGGTGTGTGCAGGGAGACAGGGCTGGGGTCCCCCCCACTGCCCAGCCCTGCTGTGCTTGGGGTGTCCCCCCCCTCCCAGTGCCCGACCCCACTGTGCTGTTCTGTACTGGGATGGGAGGGGGGGGTACACAAACTTGGGGGTCCCCCAAAGCCCATCCTCTGCCATGGGGGTCACCAGCCCCCCAGTGTGTGCTGGGGGGGGGGGCTGGCACGGATCCCAGCCTGCCCCCCCCCCCCCCAGCATTTCCCAGCTGCCGGTGCTGTGTTGACTGTTGGTAGCAACACAGCGGCTCCTGGTGACGGTTGCTGCCCCCCCCCGCCCCGTTCCCGTCCCCCCCCCCCGGTGCCCGCCATGTCTGCCGCCTGGGCAGCACGGAGCAGGACAGGCCATCAGCCCCACTGGGACCCCCCCCACCCCCGGTCACCCATGACCATGGCTACACCCCCCCACACACATTGAGCATCTTGGTGGCGGGGGGGGGCTCCGAGATCCGGCTTCTCTGTTCCCCTCCGGCAGCGCAGTCCGGCATCGGCTGATTTTCCGGCTGCTGGCTCCCTGCCTGCATCATGGCCGATGTTTCCAGTCCCCCCAGTTTGGGCCCTTTCTGGGGCCCCCACTGGTGACCTTGCATCCCACGGCTGGGATGCATCCGTCCCCTGGGATGAGGGGGGGGGGTCCCAGCCCCGTTGGGGGCTGCCACGGCTCCCGGTGACATCCCGGCCACCGGCTGCTGCTATTTTTAACCTGTTTTCCCGCAGAATGCGGCGAGCTCCCGCTCTGTCCGTCTGTCCGTCCCCCGCCACCATCGATGCGACGGGTTCATTGAAACGGAGAGACGGGGCAGCTCGAGGGTGGGGGCAGCTCGGGGGTGGGGGCTACTCCTCGCCTGGGTGCAGGATGAGGCCCCAGTGCAGTTGGGGGGGGGGGCACTGGATGGGTCTTGCCGTCTCCCCCCAACTGGGGGGGCTGGAGGGGTACGGCAGAGGCGGTGACACCCATTCCTGCCTGCGCCCGACCCCGCAGCCCCCCTCCAAAGGGCGAGGGACCCCCCCAACCCCCGGTGCTGGGGACAGCGGGTGACCCCATCCCCGTGGGAGGGATTGGGGGGGTGGGTGTCACTACGCATCCCCGCAGCCTGGGTGCCTCCCCCCCCCCCCGCAGCCCCCACTCTCTCCTGGCACTACAACAAAAGGGAGGCTCAGCCCTGGAGAGGGTGGGGGGGGACAGACTGTGTGTGGGGGGGAATGGACACGAGTGGGGGGGGCAGGAGAGAGCGCAGGGGAGGCAGCCGTGGGGTTGCGGGGGGCTGCGACCACGGTGGCCGTGGGGAGGGGGCTGCGGCGTCGCTGGCGGGGCAGCACCGCATTGCGGCAAAGCCTGCAAGAAAGGAGCAGGGCGGCGGCGGCAGCGGGTGCGAGAGGAGACCCCCCCACCCCGCTACCGGGGGACCCTCGTTCTGCCAGGCCCCCACCCCCCAAAAAACACCCTCCTGACCCCCAGCGGCACCCCGGAGCTGGGGCGGTGAGGGTTTTGGGGGGCTTCAGTGACATCGGTGGCTCAAGGAGCGGGTGTCATGGGGACGCTGGCCACCCCGGTCCCAGGTGGGTGCCAGCACTAAGGATGTGCCCAGGGAATGGGGGGGGACACTGGGGGTGCCCAGGGAGTGGGGGGGACGATGACACTGGGATGCCCAGGGAGTGGGGGGGACACACTAGGGGTGCCCAGGGAGTGTGTGGGGGACACTGGGGGTGCCCAGGGAGTGTGGGGGGGACAATGGGGTGCCAAGGGAGTGGGGGGAGGACACTGGAGGTGCCCAGGGAGTGTGTGGGGGACATTGGGGTGCCCAGGGAGTGGGGGACGACACTGGGGTGCCCAGAGAGTGTGGGGGGGACATTGGGGTGCCCAGGGAGTATGTGGGGGGGACATTGGGGTGCCCAGGGGGTCCTGGCTCAGCCATTGTGTACGGTGCTGGGCAGTGGGGGGCCGGGTGCAGCCTTGGGATGGGGGGGGTACGACAGGGACCCCAGGGGTGCACAGGGGGACATGGTGGCCCTGCAGGGATGTGCTGGGAGCCTCCTCCGGGTAGGGGGGGGCATCGTCGTGGCTGGTCCCCCAGGGACGTCGTGGTCCCCCCACCTCAGCTCTCTGCAGACCAGCCCTGCATGGAGCCAGGGTCCCTTTGCCGGGGGGGACGACACACAGACACCAAGGGAGTGACCCCACTGCACGGGTGGGGTTCAAAGCCCAGCGGGGGGGTCTCCGGGGCTGCCTGTGTCCCCAAACCCATCTCTGGCCCTGGGAATGTGACCCCGACCCGGGGTGGGGGTGACCCCCCCCCCCCCCTCCAGCCCCATCCATCCTGCCCTACAGGAACTGCCCCTGCCTGGGTTCCCCCGAGGAGCCGCCCCGGGGGCTGGCAGGGCAACCCGGGGCGGTGACCGGGCACAGGAGCCGGCGCGGCGGCACCCGCGGGGCTTCTCCCACGGGAACGGGGACAGGGACGGCTGGAGCTCCCCCCCCCCCCGCCACCCCCGGCCCCCAGCCCAGGCTGGGCCGGGGGTGCAGGGACCCCTCTTGCCCCAGCCCCCCCCTACCCCTAATACCTCCCCCAAAGCGCCCCCACCCCTAACACCCCCCCAGCCCCGCTGCCCCTAATGCCCTCCGACCCTCCTGCCCCCCCGAGCCCCCCCTACCCCTAATACCCCCCCAAAGCGCCCCCACCCCTAACACGCCCCGCTGCCCCTAATGCCCTCTGACCCCTCCTGCCCCCCCCGAGCCCCCCCTACCCCAATACCCCCCCAAAGCGCCCCCACCCCTAACACCCCCCCAGCCCCGCTGCCCCTAATGCCCTCCGACCCCTCCTGCCCCCCCTGCCCCTAATACCCCCCCAAAGCGCCCCCACCCCCAATACCCTCCACTGCCCCATATGCCCTCCGACCCCTCCTGCCCCCCCCCCCGGCCGCCTCCTGCCCCCCGCCCCCCCATAACACCCCCCGCCCCTCCTGCCCCAGCGCCCCGCCCTTCGCCCCGCCTCCCGCCCTTCGCCCCGCCTCCCGCCCTTCGCCCCGCCTCCCGCCCGCCGCATTCCACTCTGCCGACATCACCGCCTTTACGCAACCTCGCCGACTTTCGAACCGGCCAATCGGCAGCGAGGCCAGGCAGCGTGGGCGGGGTCGGTGCCTTGGGCGGGGCCGGGGGTGGAGCGTACGCCCCCGGAGGGGTGGGGAAAAGCTGTTGCCCCGCCCCCTCCCCCAAGGAGGGGCACGCCCCCCCTGATATATCACGGGTGGGCCCCACCGGGCCCCCCTCGTCTCTCTCCTCGGTGGCTTCGTAACGGTTCGGACAGAGAGCGGCCATGGTGAGGGCCGGGACCCCGCCCCCCCGGGGGGTGTGGGACCTCCACCCCGACTCGGGGTAGTGCGTGGGGCTGGGGTGGGGGGCTGCTGGGTCGTGGAGCAGCGATCCGGGGGGGGGATGGTGGTGGTGGTGAAGGCTTCTCGCGTGTCCGCGATACCCCGTGGGGCTGCTGAGCCCTTGCACACCCCCGGGCAGGCTCTGAGGTGGGGGAGGGGGGGACTGGAGCTGTGGGCCCTGGGTGCTTCCACCCCCGGGCTGTGCCGACCCCCCCATGGGTTCCCTGTGGGGACACACCGGGGTGCACCGCGTGGCCCAGGCTCCCACGCAGGTCCTGGACACGTCCCTACAGCCCTCCCCACCGCTACCCACGGGCTGTGCCTTTGGGGTTCCCCGAGCCGGGAGGGGAAACTGCCCCGAGAGGGGTGTCGGGGGGGACGGGACCCTACTGCCACCCCTTCCCCAGGGACAGGGTGTGCTCCTCACCGGGAGCACGAGTGGGAGGGAGTCACGATGGCGGGGGTAGCCCCCGCTCTCAGCCTGGCCTGGGCACAACCAGCAGCTGCCGCAACTTTTCCCAGTTCCTGGAGAAGAGCTGACTGGGGGGGTGGGGGCAGGGACGGCTGGGCACCCATCCCTGTGGATCAGGCCTGGTGCTGCAGGAGCAGCCCCAGGGCTGGCGGAGAAAAGGGGGATTCCCCTTTCTGGGGGTGCACCCGGACTGGGGGTGTGTGTGTGATGGGCAGCCTGGTGGGGAGGGGGACTGAAGTTATCCCTGTCCCAGTGCAGGCCTTGGGTGGTGGGAACTGGGAATAACCCTTGGGAACCCCAACTCCTGGGTCTGGAGCAGTGGGGTGGGGGATAGCTCCAACTGGTGTTAGGGTGGGGGGCTACCCCTAGCTGAGCCTGAGTGTCCCCCCCTTGCTTTGCACCCCCCCCCCCAGCGCGAGTGCATCTCCATCCACGTGGGCCAAGCGGGCGTGCAGATCGGCAACGCCTGCTGGGAGCTGTACTGCCTGGAGCACGGCATCCAGCCCGATGGGCAGATGCCCAGCGACAAGACCATCGGCGGGGGGGACGACTCCTTCAACACCTTCTTCAGCGAGACGGGGGCCGGCAAGCACGTGCCGCGGGCCGTCTTCGTGGACCTGGAACCCACGGTGATCGGTGAGCGGGGGGCCGGTGGGGGGCTGTGGGGTGGCCGGTGTTAGCGGGTGCCGGAGGCTAACGGGGCGGGCGGGCTCTCCCCGCAGACGAGGTGCGCACCGGGACGTACCGGCAGCTTTTCCACCCCGAGCAGCTGATCACGGGCAAGGAGGATGCGGCCAACAACTACGCCCGTGGGCACTACACCATCGGGAAGGAGATCATCGACCTGGTCCTCGACCGCATCCGCAAGCTGGTGGGCGTCCCACGGGGGGGGGTCTCCATCCCCAGGGGGTGGCTGAGGACAAAGGGAAGCCCCTGTCCCCAGGGAGGTGATGAGCAGCAGGTCCTTCTCGCCCCATCAGCATTCTCGCCCCATCAGCACTTTGGGACAGAAGGTGGGGCTGCCCCAGGAGGGACCTGCTGCCTCAGGGTGTGGGTGACAGGTCTGGGCTGTCCCCAGTGCCCACGCAGGACACGCCTGCCCCACGGGCAGTACGGCCCTGTCCCAGCCCGGTGCCAAGCCTGGCCACGGTGGGGAGGACGGGAGCCTGGGGCAGAGGGGGGGGGGCCACGTAGCCCTGGTTTGGGTGCTGGTGCAGCACTGGTTTGACTGGTGCGGCTGCCCAAGCTCTTTGAACCTCTGGTTCCCATGCTGGGGCTGGCGCCGGGGCTGGCTGGACCTGCTGTGCCGCCGGCTCCGCTCGGGGAGCTCCCGGCACATCAAAGGCTGAGCTGGCTGCCCGTGGGCTTGTGTGGGACGGGTGGCTCCTGCTGCACCCGTACTGGGGAGGATGAGGGTGTGAAGTCATGGCTGACCTGCTCTGGACCCCACTGGGGACTCTCCCAACAGGCTGACCAGTGCACAGGGCTGCAGGGCTTCCTGGTCTTCCACAGCTTCGGGGGCGGCACCGGCTCCGGCTTCACCTCCCTGCTCATGGAACGCCTCTCCGTCGACTATGGCAAGAAGTCCAAGCTGGAGTTCTCCATCTACCCGGCCCCGCAGGTCTCCACGGCCGTGGTGGAGCCCTACAACTCCATCCTCACCACCCACACCACCCTGGAGCACTCCGACTGTGCCTTCATGGTGGACAACGAGGCCATCTACGACATCTGCCGCCGCAACCTGGACATCGAGAGGCCCACCTACACCAACCTCAACCGCCTTATCAGCCAGATCGTGTCCTCCATTACGGCCTCTCTCCGCTTCGATGGGGCCCTGAATGTCGACCTGACGGAGTTCCAGACCAACCTGGTGCCGTACCCCCGCATCCACTTCCCGCTGGCCACCTACGCCCCCGTCATCTCGGCCGAGAAAGCTTATCATGAGCAGCTGACGGTGGCGGAGATCACCAACGCCTGCTTCGAGCCGGCCAACCAGATGGTCAAGTGCGACCCGCGGCACGGCAAGTACATGGCGTGCTGCCTGCTGTACCGCGGGGACGTGGTGCCCAAGGATGTCAACGCCGCCATCGCCACCATCAAGACCAAGCGCACCATCCAGTTCGTGGACTGGTGCCCCACCGGTTTCAAGGTGGGCATCAACTACCAGCCTCCCACGGTGGTGCCCGGGGGGGACCTGGCCAAGGTGCAGCGCGCGGTGTGCATGCTGAGCAACACCACGGCCATCGCCGAGGCCTGGGCCCGCCTGGACCACAAGTTTGACCTGATGTACGCCAAGCGGGCGTTCGTGCACTGGTACGTGGGGGAGGGCATGGAGGAGGGGGAGTTCTCGGAGGCCCGGGAGGACATGGCCGCCCTGGAGAAGGATTACGAGGAGGTGGGGGCCGACAGCGTGGAGGGCGAAGAGGAGGGGGAGGAATACTAGTGCCTTGTCTTTTCTACTGGTTACACTGTGGTGCTGTTCATTAAAATTACTCTTTCCACACTTGCCTCGTTTATTGTCCCAGCGCAATCTGCTGCACGGTGACCTGGGGGGGGCTACTGGCTGAGCTGCTGTGGCTGGCTGGTATACGGGTTGGACTGGGGGGGGCTGCCTGGAACTGGGGTCCCATGGCTGGGTCCCGTGCTGTGTGCTGGCTATGGTCTGCTGGGCTGCCTTCCCTGGCGGGGCGGTGGGGTGTTCATGTCCCCCCTCCTCATACTAATTGTCCCTAGCAGTCCCTGTGACTTGGGTGGGTCCCCAGGTGGGGTGAGGACCCCTGGGAACAGCCCCCCAGGGAGGCTGGGACCACCCAGTGCTGTGCTCCTGCTCGGGCCAGGGCTGTCCTCACCTGCCCCGTCAGATGCCCTCCAGCCCCGAGTGCGTGGGCAGGATCCGGCCCTGGGCACGGCTGGTGCAGACGGGCTGTACGTGGTGTCGTGCTGCTCCTGGCATGGAGCTGGTTTCTGCTGGGTGCTCTGCAGAGCTGGGGTGGGGTGGGGGGGTCCTGGGTGGGAAGGACACCCCCGCAGCCTTCCCGTAAGTGCTGCCCTCACCATCCAGGGGGGGCCAGAGCCCATTAACCAGCGCTGCCCCTGGGCAGGGCGGCTCCAACAGCGCCGAGTCATGGCTGCCCCTTCAAAATAGGGGGGGGGGGGGTGATGGGGACAGGGCCCCCCCCACCTCTCCCTGGGTGCTGGGATGGGCAGGGTCTGCATTGCCTGCTCCATGAAGCTCAGCATCCCGGGCAGGATGGGACCCAGGTGAGATGGGGTGTCTGAAACTGGGGCTCACCCTGCAGCCCCCAGCCCCTCTCTGCATCCCGGGTGGGGTGGGGTGGGGGGTCTGCACCCATACCCCCTCTCCCCACCCTCCTTCGGGGGGGGGTCGACCCCCATCCCCCCCCAGTACTGCCCACCCCACAGTGTCCCCCAGCCCCTCTCCCTCCGCCCGAGCAGAGTTCTGCCTCCCCCGGAGCATCCCCGGACCCTTTCCATGCCCCCCCCCCCCCTCCCCGGACCGGGAGACCCCTCCCCTCTCTCGCTCACCCCCGGGTCCCCCCGGCGGGGCGGAGCCGCCTCCCGCTATAAACAGCCGGTACCGGCGGCCACCGCCCTCCCCGGTCCCGGCCATGAACCGCGGCGGCCGCCCCCCGCTCCGGCGTCGTACCCCGGGGGAGCCGCCGCCCCTCACCGCGGCTCCGGGGCGGCTGGCGGGAGCGGCGGCGGCTCGGAACGCCGAACGGGAAGAACTGGCTGCCCTTAACGATCGTTTCGCCGCTTTCTTAGAACGGGTGCGAGCTCTGGAACGGCAAAACGGAGCTTTACGAAACGCCTTGGGCCGAGCCGCCGCCGCCGCTACCGTTCCCCGGACCGCCGGGCTGGTGCAGGGGGAGCTGCGGGGGCTGCGGGAACGGCTGCAGCATCTCGGTCGGGACCGTGACCGGCTCCAGGCCGAGAGAGACGGGTTGGCCGCTGATTTAGCGGCCCTCCGGCAGCGGTGGGTGGGCGGTGGGGGGGTCGGGGGATGCAGTGGAGGGGGGGGGGGGCGTGGGGATGGGGGGGTGTACCGTGGGAGGCAGTGGGGTGGGGAGGGGGGGGGATGGCAGTGGGATGGGGGGGATGCCACAGGATGGGGGATGCCCTGGGATGGGGGGGGGGGGATGCCCCCGGATGGGGGATGTCATTGGGATGGAGATGGGAGGATGCACTGGGATGAGGGATGTCAGTGGGATGGGGATGGGAGGATGCTCCAGGATGAAGGATGCCCGGGATGGGAATGGGGGGGGGGGTGTCAGTGGGATGGGGAGGATGCCCCGGGATTGGGGGGGGATGCCCCCGGATGGGGGATGTGAGTGGGATAGGGATGGGAGGATGCACCGGGATGAAGGATGCCCGGGATGGGAATGGGGGATGTCAGTGGGATGGAGATGGGAGGATGCGTCGGGATGAGGGATGTCAGTGGGATGGGGCTGGGAGGATGCACCGGGATGAAGGATGCCCGGGATGGGAATGGGGGATGTCAGTGGGATGGAGATGGGAGGATGCGTCGGGATGAGGGATGTCAGTGGGATGGGGCTGGGAGGATGCACCGGGATGAAGGATGCCCGGGATGGGAATGGGGGGATGGGGGATGTCAGTGGGATGGGGATGGGAGGATGCTCCAGGATGAGGGATGCCCAGGATGGGAATGGGGGGGTGTCAGTGGGATGGGGAGGATGCCCCGGGATTGGGGGGAATGCCCCCGGATCTGGGATGTCAGTGGGATGGAGATGGGAGGATGCACCGGGATGAAGGATGCCCGGGATGGGAATGGGGGAATGGGGGATGCGGGACGTCAGTGGGATGGGGATGGAGGGTATGCACCAGGATGGGGGATGTCAGTGGGATTGGGGAGGATGCCCCGGGATTTGGGGGGATGCCCCCGGATGGGGGATGTCAGTGGGATGGAGATGGGGGGATGCCCTGGGATGGGGACCAGGGGATGCACCGGAGAGGGGCCGACCGTGTATTGGGATGGGAACAGGGGATGCAGCGGGATGGGGATGGAGGGTGCCCCGGAGATGTTGCGCTGGGGCCCGGGGGGTGCCCCGGAGACAGTGGGGAGGGGAGCGCGGCAGGTACTGGGGTGCGCTGGGGAGGGGCCGGCTACAGATCGGGGAGGGGACCGGGGGATGCACTGGGTGTACTGGGGAGGGGGCCGGGGGTGCATCCAGCAGACGCTGGAAAAAGCACCCGGGATGCACGGGGGGGGGGGGGCACTGGGAGGGGCGGGGCGCTGGGTGGGGTCTCAGGGTGGGGACTGGGAGAGCAGAGCTCTGCGGAAGGGCGGGGCACTGGGAGGGGCATTGCAGGGTGGGGGCACTGGGAGTGGACTGGGACGAGCAGTGAGGGGGGAGATGGGACTGGGGCAGGGCTGGACCTCCCCCCTGGGAGGAGCATGGCCCAGTGAGGGGTCCTGGGGGGGGCTGCAGTGGGGTCATGGCCCCGCAGCCCCGGGGTGGTGTGATGGGGCTCCGGGGGGGGGGGTCCTGGGGGGGGCTGCAGTGGGGTCATGGCCCCGCAGCCCCGGGGTGGTGTGATGGGGCTCCGGGGGGGGGGGTCCCCCAGGATGTTGGGGTCCTGCGGGAGGGGCTGGTCCTGCCCTGGCTGTGCAGGGACAGGGACACCCCAGGGCTGCCCCTTCCCGGGGCTGAGGCCAGCCCAGGCCCTTGGGGGTGGCTCAGGCTTGGGGGGCTTCTCTTCCTCCTCCTCCTCCATCCCTGTGTGCCTGCAGTGGGAAGGGGGGGGGTCTGCGGCAGGGCAGGGGGGCCCCAGGCAGCAGGAGGCATGAGGAGGGGGTCTACACCCTGTCCCCCACCTCCTTCTCATCCCCGTTCTTCCCAGGCTGGAGGATGAGACGCAGAAACGGGAGGATGCGGAGAAGAGCCTGGTGCTGTTCCGCAAGGTGAGGGGGCTGGGAGGGTCCGTCCCCCCACCCCCTACAGTCCCCATTACCACGTTCCCCCCAGTACAGTGCACACCAGTGATGCCCCTGCCCTACGCACGGCTCCTGACCCGGCAGCCCACTCATGTGACGGCCCCAGCGATGCCCAGTGCTCCCCATCCTGCACCATACCGGGCGGTCCGGGGGGGTTCTGTCCCCTCCGAGCTGTCCCACAGCTCAGCCTGGCCTCTCCCCGCAGGACGTGGACGATGCCACGCTGTCTCGCCTGGAGCTGGAGCGCAAGGTCGAGCTGCTGATGGACGAAATCGGCTTTCTCAAGAAGCTGCATGAGGAGGTGGGGGGCCGGGGTGGGTGGAGTGGGGTGGGGGGGGTGGGGAGAGGGTCTGGTCCGTGTGCCGCAGGGTGACGGTCCGCGTGTCCTCGCAGGAGCTGCGGGACCTGGAGGTGAGCGCCCCGAGCCCGGCGGTGCAGGTGGAGGTGGAGGTCTGCAAGCCGGAGCTGACGGCCGCGCTGCGGGAGATCCGCACCCAGTACGAGAGCATCGCCGTGAAGAACCTTCAGGAAGCCGAGGAATGGTACAAGTCGAAGGTACCCGGGGCTGGGGGGGGAGACTGGGGGGGCCGGGGCACCCCGGCAGCCCTGACTCCCCCGGCCCTCGCAGTTTGCCGACCTTTCGGACGCGGCCAACCGCAACCACGAGGCCCTGCAGCTGGCCAAGCAGGAGATGAACGAGTCGCGGCGGCAGATCCAGAGCCTCACCTGCGAGGTGGACGGGCTGAAGGGCATGGTGAGAGCTGCGGGGGGTGGGTGTCCGGGGTGGGGGTGCGGGCACCGGACCCCTCGCCCCGACCCCGCACAACCATTTCTCCTCCCCACCCCAGAACGAAGCACTGCAGCGGCAGATGCGGGAGATGGAGGATGAATTTGGGGAGGAGATCGGGAGTTACCAGGACGTGGTGGGGCGGCTGGAGCAAGAAATCCAGCAGATGAAGGAGGAGATGGCGCGGCACCTGCGTGAGTACCAGGACCTGCTCAACGTCAAGATGGCCCTGGATATCGAGATCGCCACGTACCGCAAGCTGCTGGAGGGCGAGGAGAGCCGGTGAGGCTGCTCTGCCCCGTGGTGGGAGGCTCACACACAGTTTCACGTCCCCATCACTGCCGGGGTGCAGAATCTGGCCGGGGGTGGTGGTGTGTGTGTGTCCCCCCCGCCCTGCATTGGGTCATGCTGGTTGTTATGGGATTTTCTTGCGAGGAGGCAGCTCTGGGCAAACAAAAAATTCCCACGGGAGCTTCTGGCTGCTGAGATAAAGGCAAGGTCAGGGGGAAGGCACGATGGTGGGGGGGTTGCCGCCGAATCCTTGCTGGCCCCATGCCCGGGAGCCCACGGGCACAGCCCGCAGCCAGCCTGGCACAGCCTGGCCCGGCACAGATCAGCTGTGGTGTGGGTCACGGACTTAATGGTGTGGGTCAGGGTCACCAGTGATGCCTGGGAGGCCCAGCCCCCCCCCTCACCCCCTTCTCCCCCCCTCCACCAGGATCACCGTCCCCCTGTACCCTGCCACCTCCTTCAGCACGAGAAGCTCAGGTGAGGGGGGGGCTGGGGGTCCCCCATCCTGTCTGGGGGTCTTTTCTCCCTCTTTTGGGGCACAGACCCCACGGGGGTGCAAGTGGGTCCCTGTGGCCCTGCCCTGGGGGGGCCCCGCACCCCGGGGGGGGACACAGGGGGGGCTGATGGCGTCTTTGTGCCCCAGTGCTGGAGCCGCAGCCTGCGGAGAGCCCGGTGCGGAGGATGGTGCTCATCAAAACCATCGAGACGCGGGACGGGCAGGTGAGGATTGGGGGCTGCAGGGCCCTACCTGGGGGAGGAGGGGGCTGACCCCACCATGGGGCTGACCCCCACTTTCTCCCCCCCCCCCCCAACAGCAGGTAGTGACGGAGTCACACAAGGAGCGAGCGGAGCCGGGGAAGTGACGGAGGGGACCTGCCACGCCGGCACCCATCCTGCACCACCCGACTCCCGCGTGGGTCAGGGAGCAGAGCGTGGGGCCAGCTGCCCCCCCCCCCCCGCCCCCTTCCCACTGCCAGCACCATGGGGCAACGCTGCGGCTCATCCCTGTGCCTTGTCCCCCTCCCCATTTATTTTTTTTTTCCCTGCTGGAACCTCCTTTGTGTTTAACATTTAGCAAGTGTCTCCTGCGCCACCCTGGACCCAGGGCCCGGGGGGGTCCCGGCTCCCCTCCCGCCGATGGTGGCAGCACCGGTTGTCACCGGGATTGGGGGGGCTCCGGTGGGCCCCGGGCCCTGTCCCCTCCCCGTGTCTCTGCCCAGCTGCCAGCCCTGGGCCCTTGGGGGGGGCTGGGGGTGGGAAGGGGTGCAGAGCCTGGCTGGGGGGGTTTGGGGGGGTTCTGGGGGCTGCCCCCCAATGTCCCCATCCTGCTTGAGTGGCAAATAAAGGCTGTGGTGAGGAGGGGGCTGAGTCATTCCTGGGCAGGGGGAGAGTGGGGGGGGTGCCCGGTGCTGGATGAAGCCAGTGGGGGGGGTTGAGGGGCTGCAGGTCTGGGGGGGGGGCGGCCAGTACCTGGGGTGGGGGCCAGGCTTGGGGGAAGCACCCTGGCCAGGGGGGTGCCTGCATAGGGTGGGGGGCACCCACCATGGTGCTGGGCAGGGGATGGTGGGAGCGTGGCCCTGATCCTGGGGTCAGGGAGGGACCCTGGGGGTGGAGGGGGGGGACATTTGGGGACAAGAGTGTTTCTCGGGAGGTTGGGGACACCATGTGGGGGTTGGCATTGGGGAGGGGATGATCATGCTGGGGAGGTGGGGGGATGCAGGGACACAAGCCTCCCCCATCATCGCACGCTGGGGACACTGCCTGCCCTGGGGGTGTTTGGGGTCCCCGGGGTGGGAGCGGAGCCATGGGATGCCGGGTCCCCCCACCCGAGCCCTGCAGACCCCAGACCCCAGCCCTGTCCCTGCGTGGCCGTGGGCCGGTGTCACCATGGCGTGGCCACTGACCAGGAGGACGTGGCTTCTGCCGGCTGGGGCCAGGGGGGTGCCCGGCAGCCTGGGGACCCCCGAAAAGATTTGGCAGGGGTGTGGGCTTGGCCGGTTCCCAAGCCCAATCCCTGTTTTCTGGTCGGTGGTCTCTCGGTTCCTTGCCGGCGTTCGCTCGGGACGGGACCAGCGGGAGTGGGTCGAGGTGGCCACAAAATGACCGGAGGGCTGGAACCCCTCGGCTATGGGGACAGGCTGGGGAATTGGGGCTGCCGAGCCCCGGCAAGAGACGGCTCCGGGGAGGAAGATGATGTCGGGGATGGAGCAGTTTGATCTTGCAGATCGCTCCTGTCCCTTTTCCAGCAGCTCTGCCACCCTAAATGGCCTTTAACCCGTCTTCAGCGACTTCCCGGTTACGCTAATTGTCAGGAGCCCATTTGTGAGAGACTGAAAAGAGTTGATGTCTCAAACATTGTGGTGGGGCAAGTTCAGCTTAAAGACAAACCCTGCACAGCGAGGAACCGAGGTGAAGAGCCCATCAGCTCAGACACAGCAACAGGAGGGGGAGGGCGTGCTGGAGGGTGCGCAGCTCCCTGTTCTGATAAGCTGTTCTGATACAAAGATCAAACAACGGCCACGTCTGCAGGGAAGGAGAAGTTACTCCACAAACGACCCCCAAGCCCGAAGGCTCACGAACTGCTCATTAACCTGACGAGTTCGGGTGCCTGCCCGAAGGAGGGGCAAGGATGATAAAAGGACACAAACTGAAGCCCCGGGTGCACAAGCCCACCAGGATTGGACCCCTCGGCTGACTGAACCAACGCTGGACCCCGGACTGGTGAAATCTTTCTCTCTTCCTTTCCCTCTCTCTGTCTTCTTCTCTCTTTCCTTTCCCCTTTCCACAATCCCTACACCTCATCCGTTTCAAGATATAAACCGTTGACCAAGTCTGAGACTAAGAGTGGATCCGGCTGCCCCTAGACCCTTCTCTGAGGAGGAGTCTGGAAAGCGAGGGGGTCTGCTCTGAACCTCGGGACTCAACGGGAGGGATCTCCTTATTCCCTGAATCGTTGTATATGGTTACACGGTTTACAGAAGTAGTCTTATGCCAATTCCTGTTGTGAGAAACCCTGCCACCTACTACCATGCCTCCCCAGTTCAGTTTGCTTGTCATAAATAAAATCTTTAACTGATCATTTGGTGTCATTTCACCTTAATTTAGCCTGAGGGAATTTCGAATTAAACATGTCTCCCTGGTCTGTCCAGTCTGGGTCGTGACACCATTCTTCTGAGAAGTTGGGACTCGGATTTGATACATGCCTACGTAAATAATCAGCAATACTACTTGCTATTCAGCCGACTACGGCAGTTTGTGGTGGATGGAGCTATGGACTTCACTCCTAAGAGAGAAGCAACAACCTCCTGATAGAGGGAAGTTCGGTGGTGAATGGGACAGTGGCTTAATGAGATTCGATGCCAGCCTACACTTGGTTACTTACGGCAGAGGGGACAGGTCAGGGAGACCCTCCCGTTGAGTCACGGGGTTGGGAAAGAACGCCCTTGCTTTCTAAACTCCTTCCCAGAGAGGAGTCTAGGTGCAGCTGGATCCAATTCTTGTCCCAGACTTGGTCAACAGTTTATATCTAAAGGATGATGGGTGGGCAATTAAGCCTTGGTATCGCTTAGCCAGGCTTTGCGAGTTTGCCATGCCGTTGATCACTTACCGAGAATCTGTTGCGACAAGGAATTTTTCCACCTTGAGGAGTCACTTGGAGAGGTGTCCCTGTGTACGGGGCTATGGGACGCCGCCGCTGCCGGCCAGGAGAGCTGCCCCCCCCCCCCAGCCCCCTTATACTGAGGGTTGCACCCACCCCTCGTTGCACGAGGGTCCCTGCACGATCACCACCATTGCACAGGGGCCCTCGCACACCGGCACCCATTGCAGAAGGGATCCTGTGCACTCACCCCACAGCAGTCCCTGCACAATTGTCACCATTGCGTGGGGGGGGTCCCCCTGCCACCGACCCACATTGCACCGGGCTGTCCCCACAGCTGGCGGTGAGCACCCAGCCCAGTGTGGGTAGGGAGGTTTTGGTGCTGGGGAGCTGTGGGGGGAGGAAAGACAAAGCTGAGCCTTTCAGTCCGTAGCAGCTCTGCAAAAACATATTTAAAATGGGTAAAACCCACTGTACGGACAGAGGGGAAAACAACTGAGGAGGAGAAGGGGCTGCTCCCCAGCACTGGGGAAAGGAGTTTTAATTTTTGTCTCCGTAAGCCTTCCAGTGTGCTCCAGTGTACCCAGCATGTCTCAGAGCAACAGGCTGAGGGTCCTTGCCAGAACCTCGTCCCTCTAACCTTGGTGTGTTATCCCACAGCTTGTCACGGGCAAGCCTGATTTCATCCCACTCCCCTCCAAGTCTAGTTTACAGCTCTGTCAATGAGCCCCGCTAGCTCGTGAGCAAAGGCCCTCTTCCCCCTTTGAGAAAGGCGAATCCCATCTGACACCAGCGGGCCTGGTGCTGCGTAGGCCATCCCATTATCCAAAAAAACCCCAAATTCTGTTGGTGACACCAGCCCCAGAGCCACGTATTAATAGACTGGGTCCGCCTGTTTCTTCCAATGTCGTTGCCCGCAACTGGAAGGAGCGAGGGAAAACCAAGCCGTGCTCCAGACTCCCTTCCCAACCATCCCAAGGCCTCGAAGTCTCTTTTGATTGCCCTTGGACTATGTGTTGGGGCTTCACGGCCACCCACATGGAAGAACAGTCATGGCCAATAGCTTCCCAGGCTGGGAAGTTTCCTCGTGCTGTCCTTAACCCGGGCCCCAGGGAGGCAGCAGGTTTCCCAAAGAGGAGGCTCTGTCCGGCGTCTCGCACCCTGCGTTCCCCTCAGAAGGGAGTCACCCACAACCCTAACCCCTCTTGTCTTCCTCGCGGAGGTGGTCGTGATACGGGGGTAGGTCTTTCTGACCACGGCAACACCTCTGGCGTAGCTGGCCCGTCATCCACATCCTCCGTTGACTGGTCTTCCCCATCCTGAGCCTCATGCCCATTGTACAGAGGGACCTGGAAGGCGAGGTGGGCAAGGAGGGGGGTTCTCCAGCACGGCCTTGCCTCCGTTCACTCCTTTCCTTTCAGCTACTGCCGTCAGCCTGGCAGGGGGAGGGCACAGGATCCCCTAGGTCTTGGCTTTTTTTGGTGTCTCTTCATGTTTCTGTTCGAGGGAGGGCAGAGCATGGTTCCAGCAGTCTTTCTTAGACTCCCCGATGCTCCTTCACCTTTCTGCTTCCTCCTGCAGCTCTGCCACCGCCGAGCAGATCATCCACTTGGTGACACCTCACACGGCTGTTCTCACTACTGCCATCCGTTCGTAGGGAAAGGCTCTGGCACTCCCTGCAGCCTGAGAGCTGGACGGCTGCGCGGTTTCATGGGAGCTCCCGCTGGGTTGCCACATCCATTCTGGCGAGTGTGGAGGACATGGCTTTCTGCCCACCCAAATCTATTTTAATTGGTAACAAGTTAATTTTCCCCAAATTGGGTTTGTTCTGGCTGGGCTGGTAACTGGTGAGCGACCTCCCTGTCTTGATCTTGACCCACGCAGCGGTTTTTGTCCTATTTCCTCCCCGTTTCCTCCGGAGGGGGAGCGGGTGAGCGGCTGGGTGGGCGTCAGGCTGCTGCCCAAGGGTAACATGGGGGTGGTCTGCAAGCCTCCAGGGTGTGGGATGCCGGTCTTGGACTGGGAGCTGGTGGCCGTGCTGGGGACGCCAGGTCTGTCCCCTCTGCTCCACCTCCCCTTGCTGCGGCTCAGTGTTGCCCAAGGGCTCAGCGGCTGATCCTGCCCCGGAGTTTTGCTGCTTTGTCCCTTCCAGATGTCTCCTTGCTGGACACAGTCCTTGAGCTCCCGAAAGACGCTTTCAACTGCATCAGCCACTGCTGTCCTGGTGCACTCTACAGCCAGCTCTGCCAGCTCCTGGCTCTGGCCACGGGGAACCAGGACCCCCTCCTCACCGCGTACCTGCTCTCCGAGTCGGTCTCCGTCACCACTCGCCATCAGCTGCTCAGCATCATCCACAGGAAGATTCAGTGAGTCCCTCGGTCTCCCCTCCCTTCATCCCCAGAGCATCACAGAGAAGGGGCTCACCCAACAAAGAGCCCCAGCAAAGGCGATTTTGGGGTGGTTCTCCCCCCCGACTGCTTTTCCCTCTGCAGCAAAGAAAAGAAGTCAGCGGGGGGACGTGGCCGAGCAGCTCCGGGGGCTCTCCTTGCAGGAGGGGAGCGCTGCCCAGCGCAGCCACCACCTCGCCGAGCTCCAGAGACTTTTCACGTTCAGCCCCACGGGGATGGGGTCTGAGGAGCGGGGCAGCTTCTGGACGCAGCTGCAGCAGATCCCCAGCGGTCAGCGCTGATGGGAGCACAGGGACCGGGCAGCTCATCGCCCGGGAGGGTGCGGAGTGACGGATGGTGCCCTTGGGGCTGTCCTTAAGGTCTGGGTCTGACTTTCAGGGGTGACGGTGTGCGTGTTGACCCTCGTCAGCATCCAGCCTGGCTCCGTAGGGGACACGCTGCTGGCACGGCTGGAGAAGGGCACCGCTCCTGTGAACATCCGCATCCCCACCGCGCTCGCCAAGGTGAGGGCAGGGACGGGAGAGGGGCAGCCCAGCCATGTTTGGGGCTCAGATCATGGCTCCCTTCCTCCTCCAGGACCTGCTGCGCTCGGTGCTGAGCGATTTCGACGCCATCCGGGAGCAGAAGGAAGCCAACAGCTGTATGGACAAGCGGGAGTGGTGGCTGCGCTGCTCCGAGCTGGACCGCAGGATGAAGGTGGGGGAAAACTGCCCTGCGCCCTGACGTGGGGCACACTTCAGAGGGGGTTGGGGGATCGGGAGCCCCCCGGTGACTCTCTGACCTCTCGCACAGCCTCATCGAGACGCTGGAGATGCAGGTGCTGGGCTGCTGGAGGGGGGGGCCTGATCCCCACCGCCCCCAAGCCCAGTCTGGCAGAGGAAGCCGCCCATTTGCACACCCAGCTCTGCCAGTGCGGCTGGAGGGACTCGCATCCCATCCTGCTCAAAGTGCCCGGGCTGGAGCAGGGTTTGGGGGACCTGAGCCCCGACTTTGCTGACGCTCACCCCTTCCTCCTCCCCACAGGTAGTGCTAAACGCCGCTCCCCTCCTCGGCCCCTGCGACGCGCCAGCCCTGGCCTTCGGCCTCTGCCCAGCGCAGCCCCGCAAGGCTCAGCTCCTCTCGCAGGAGGTGGTGGAGGAGCGGAGAGCCTGCGCCACGCAGACGGATGGCTCCCTCGTCCTGGTTCTGGATAAGGTGAGACCCCAGCTCCTGCTTCACCTTCTCCTGGCTCCGCTGCCTCCCTCCTGCTCACGCCTTCCTCCTCCTCCTCGTCCTCCCAGCACCTGCAGAAGCTGCCCTGGGAGAGCATGGTGTGCCTGAAGGCTGTGCCTGTATCCAGGCTCCCTTCCTTGCGCTTCCTGCTCGGCTGCTCCCTGGTACAGGAGGTGAGAGGATGGGGGACCCTGTGTACCCCAGCTCCGGGGTTTGGGGGAACCCCCAAACCTTGCACTGGGCTGGGACCCATTTGTCTGCCCCCTTTGGCAGCAGTCAGGGTCCGTGCTGAGCCGCGGCGCGAACCCCAGCGGCACCTTCTTCATCCTCAACCCGCGCAGCAACCTCCGGGCACCGAGGAATGATTTCGGGGCTGGTTTGAGAGGCGGGTGGAGATCTTGCAGGGGTTGGGGGGGTGGTCTGTGCCCCCCAGCCCTTCTCACCAGCTCATCCGCAGCGAGGCTGGCTGGAGGGGGGGGACAGGAGCCATCCTGAGGCCAGAGCGGCTGCAGGCAGCCCACCCGGAGCACGACCTCTCTGCAGGAGCATCACCCCAGGGGTGTACGAGGGCAGCTGGGGCTCACCCGGGGGGACTTCTCCCCGGAGGTACACGGGGCACGGAGCGGGCACCCGCTTGCTGGACGGACAGACCGTCGCCCAGATGGATTGCCGCGCCATCGCCCTGCTCCTCGGCTGCAGCAGCGCCGCGCTTGCCATCCGTGGTGGCCCGGAGGGACCGTGCACAGGGGTGGCTCGTATGGTCACGTGCCTTTAAAAGATGCATTTAAAACCCGGTGGCTGGGCCCCACTCATGCCCCACAGCCCAAAGGAGATGCCCGACACGGATGCACTTTGAGCTGAGCTGTTTATTGGGGTAAATTGGGGGGGAGTACAGAGACACCCCCCCCTTAGGTGGGAATGGAGGGGTGGGGAGGACCCCTCCAGCCCCCAGGCTGGGCAGGGGGGCAGAGCCAGGGTATGTACAAGCAGGGGCTGGTACCTGCGGGGGGAGGGAGCGATACCCAGGGGGTCGCAGGGCCCCAGGGGTGGGCAGGGGTGCCCGGTGCAGAGGGGTCTCCAGGGTGCCATCACTTCTGAAGCCGTTTGATACGGGCATCTATGTCGGCAAAGCTGTCCTCTACGACCGCCAGGTTTTCTTTCATTGTCTTCTGGACCTGGGGGGGTGTGAGTGGGGAAGGGGGTGAGCAGGGGGGGGGCAGGATGGGGACCCCACTCCACCCCAGCGGGTGTTGGTGGGACCCACCTCTGCCAGCAGCACAGTGTTGTCCTTGAGAGCACCAGCTATCTCCTGCTGCGTGCTGTCCAAGTGCATAAGGACCTGCCCGAACTGCGTGGCTGGGAGGGAGGAGAAAGCTCAGTGCTGGTGGGGGGGAGCAGCATGACCCCTGCCCCCCCCCCCCGAGATGCTCCCAGGGACACCACGCCGCTGTCCCCAACATCCCCTCCAGCCCCTCACCTTGCTCGTGCAGGTCCCTGACGGTCACCAGCCTCTGTGCAACGTCAGGCAAGGTGCTGGCCACGCCATCCCAGCGCTGCATCATCTCGTAGATCTGGTGGATCTGGGGATGGGCCAGGGCAAGAAGGGGGGGTGAGCACAGTCTGGAGGGGGGGCTCCATATGTCCCCCCACCATGCCAGGCTTGCCTTTGGGGGGGCCTACCCCTCCAGCTCTTACCTTGCTCTGCGTGTCAGCATCTTGCACAGTTGCCTTGTGCTTGGCTATTTCATTGACTTTCCCCAGGACGCTCTGGGGAGGGGGCAGCAGAAGTGAGACCCCAAATCCAGCACTGCCCACTCCCAATTTCATGGCCTTGGCCACTGCCATCCCATGGCTCTCCCACGGCCTCCTGACACCCACCGTGCAGTTCCCTCCTTCCGACCCCCCCTCACCTGCAGCCGGGCTTCCACTTGGTCCAGCACGGCCACGTCCAGGATGTTCACCTTGGCCTGCAGGACCTGCACTGTCTCCTGGGGACAGACAGCAGGGTGAGGGGGGACACGGCAGCACCCAGGGGCTGCCCCCCCACCAAGTGCTATGAGCACGGGGTGGGGGAAAGGGACCCTGCACGCCCCCAGCCCCTGCCTGACTCACCACGAGGCTGGTGCCCTTCGGCCCCACCAACAGCGGGTTCTGTGGGGAAGGAAACTGCATCAGTGGGGCAGGATGGGGGGGCAGGAGAGTGGCAGGGCAAGCACCCGTGGCCCCTCACCTGGCTGTCGGGCTCACACTGCACCGTCGCCTCCAGCTGTGCCAGACGCTTCTCCAGTTCTGTGATCTGGGGGGAGGTGAGGGGGTGAGATGGCAGGACACCCCATTTTGCGGTCAGGTGCAGCGTCTGTCCCCCCGCTCCAAGCTCACCTTGGCAGTCTGGGCAAAGTGGTCCTGCTCCGGCTGGCAGAACAGCTCAATGGCGACGGAGTCTCCGGTGAGAGCCGGGGCTTTGGCGGGGGTCTTCCCTGGTGCCGCCTTGCTGCACTTCGCCGCCTCCAGCTGCTGCAGCAGGCGCCTGGGCAGGGGGCAAAGGTGGGCATGGGGCCCCAGCACCACCCCATGGGGATGCTGCCATCCTTCCCCCGCTCCCCGAGCTGCGACCCCAGGGGTCCTGGGACCCCACTCACTTGGCCAGGGCACTTTCAGGATCTGTGAAGTCTATGGCTGCCGCAGGACCCAGCAGCTTCTCCAGGTGGCTGGAGACCAGCTGCTGCTTCAGGCCCTCAATCTGCCTGGTGAAGGCCACGGGTGTCAGCTCCTCCTCCACTGCCGCCTCCTTCACCGTGCTCTGTCGGGGGGAAGAAAGGTGGCTGTGTCACCCCCACCCCAGGACAGCCTCCCCACCGGTCCCCAGGGGAGGGGTGATGCTCACCTGGATCTGCTCCACTTCCCTAACCAGCTCCTGCACTTCATGCTGCAGCCGCTGGTACCGCTGCTGGGGTGTCTCTTTGGCACCAAGACCCTCGCCGAGCTGCAGAGAGAGGAACGGGGGGGGGATCAGGCAGGGGCTCAGGGCCTGCCCGCGCACCAGGCACCCAGGGCAGGAGGTGGTGGGTAGGATGCTGGTACCCAACTCCCCTCAGTGCCCGCCCGTCTTCAAAAAGACCTGCTGGAGGGACAACACAGCAGGACACGAGCAGCTCAGGAGGCTCCTAAGGGCACCGATGACAATGTCCTCCTCCTTCAAGTGACAGAGAAGCCAACAAGAAGAGGGGCTCCGCTGGAGCTCATCTTCACCAACGAGGAGGGGCTCGTTGGGAATGTGGAGGTCAAAGGCAGCCTGGGCTGCAGCGACCACGAGACGGTGGAGTTCAGGATGCTGAGGGTGGGGAGGAGTGGGGGGGGTCACAGCCCTGGGCTTCAGGAGAGCAGACTCCAGCCTCTTCAAAGGTCTGCTTGGAAGAGTCCCCTGGGATCAGGCAATAGAGGGAAGAGGGGCCCTAGAAAGCTGGTTGATATTCAGGGATCACCTCCTCCAAGCTCCAGAGCGCTCCATCCCAATGGGTGGGCTGTTGGGCAAAAAAGCCAGGAGGCTGTCTGGGTGAACAAGGCCTCCCAGCCAAACCTGGACACAGAAAGGAAGGAGGCAGAAGATGGAGCAGGGACAGGGAACCTGGGAAGAGGAGAGGGATGTTGCCCAAGAAGCCAGGGAGGAGGTTAGGAAAGCCAAAGCCCAGCTGGAACTCAACCTGCCTGCGGATGTCCAAGGCAACAAGCAAGGCTTCTGTGAGCACCCAGGTACCTGAAGGATGGCAAGGGAAAACGGGGGGCCGCTGCTGAACGAGGTGGGGAACCTGGGGACATCCCACATGGGACAGGCTGAGGCACTGAAGGCCACCTTCACCTCTGTCTCAACCGGCCCGACCGGCCATCAGGAAGCCCTGGTGACAGCGTCCAGGGGAAGGCTGGCACAAGGCAGATGTACGCTTGGTGGAAGAGGATCAGCTCAGGGAACGCTTAAGGAAATGGGACAGACGGAAGTGCATGGGCACAGGTGGGATGCACCAGCGAGGGCTGAGGGATCTGTCTGATGACATTGCAAGGCCACTCTCGATAATCTTTGATGGGTCATGGTGACTAGGAGAAGTGCCAGAGGATGGGAGGAATGCCAATGTCACCTCCACCTTCAAGGAGGGCAAGAAGGAGGACCCAGGGAACCATAGGCTGGTCAGCCGCACCTTCTTCCCTGGGAAGGCAATGAACATCTACTCCTGGAAACCCTTTCCAGGCACATGAACAACAGAAAAAACATGAAAAGCAAGCAGCATGGCTTCACCAAGGGGAAGTCATGCTCCACCAACTTGATCAACTTCTCCAATGAAGTGACCAGCCTGGTAGACAAGAAGAGAGCAGTGGGTATTGTCTACCGGGACCTCAGGAAAGCCATCTCCCATAAGATCCTCCAAGAGAAGGTGTTGCAATCTGGGCTGGATGAGCAGGCAGTGAGGTGGATTGAAACTGCCCCAACAGCAAAGCCCATCGGGTGATGATCGTCAGCCCAAAGTCTAGTTGGAGGCCAGTACAACCAGTGTGCCCCAGGGGTCAATGCTGGGTATGATCCTCTTTAACATCTTCATTAATGATTGGGATGATGGGGCAGGGTGAACCCTCACTAGGTTTGCAGATGATGCCACACTGGGAGGAGTGGCTGAGATGCCAGAGGGTTGCGTTGCCATCCAGAGGGACCTGGGACAGGCTGGAGAGATGGGCCAACAGGAACCTCATGGAGCTCAACAAGGAGAAGTCCTGCTCCTGGGGAGGAACAGCCCCCGGCACCAGTCTATGCTGGGCACCACCCAGCTGGAAAGCAGCTCTCTGGAAAAGGCTCCAGGGGTCCCAGTGGACACCAAGCTAAACATGATCCACCAAGGAAGGCTAACGGTGTCCAGGGCAGCTTTAGGAGTGTTCTGGTCGAGGGAGGTGAGCCTTCCCCTCTCCTCAGCACTGCTGAGGCCACACCTGGACTGCTGTGTCCAGTGCTGGGCTCCCCAGTACAGAAGAGAGAGAGATGGACATACTGGAGAGAGTCCGACAAAGGGCCACAAAGATGCTGACAGGGCTGGAGCATCTCTCCTATGAGGAAAGGCTGAGAGAGCTGGGACTGTTCAGCCTGGACAAGAGAAGGCTCTGGGGAATCTTACCAAGACCTGAATGGAGGGTGCCAAGAGGACAGAGCCCAGCTCTTCTCACAAGTTACCTAGAGAGACGGTGGAGTCTCCATCCTTGATATTCAGAAGCCACCTGGACATGGTCCTGGGCAAGGGGGTTTAAGTGGCCCTGCCTGAGCATGGGGGTTGGACCAGATGGTCCAGAGGTCCCTTCCCACCTCCACCCTTCTGTGATTCTGGGTGATTTGTGGCCCTGGGCAGGAATGTCACTGTGGGGTGAGTGGTATGAGGGACCGTGCACTGGGGTGGTTCACATCCTCATGCGCTCTGGACTCACAATTTCATACTCCCCAGACTCGTAGCCCGTTGTCCTGGGCTTGCCGATGCGATCAGAGAAATCTGGAAGAGGAAGAGCAGGGTGTCACCCCAAAATACCCAGGGTGGCTGTGCCCTCCCTGGGGTCAGCTCAGGGTCCCCACAGCCCACCCTTCCCTGAATCCCCCAGCTCACCCACTCCCTTGGTGCCCAGACGCTTGTCCCGGAACTTCTCATACGCAGCGTTGGGGTTGATGATGAGGTGCTCCACGCTGGTGCTGGTGAGCTCCTCCTGCACACAACGCTCGGCGTCAGGGACGAGGCAGCCGCGAGGGTTTGTCGGCAGAGCTGCCGCCTCCCTGCAGCACCGGCGGCCGTCTGGGGCCGGCGCTGGGGAAAGGATGGACAGTAATGGGGGGGAACGAAGGCAGCCCCGTCCTCCCCAGGACAGGGGCACAGCCCCCAGGGACTGACACCCAGGGACTGAACCCAGCAAAGGGTCTGCCGGGGCAGCGAGAGCTGTCCAGGATGTGGCACGTCCCCAGGGCCTGAAGCGCTTTTGGGGAGCCCTGGCGCGCTGTGGATGGACAAGAAGGGGTGAGAGCAGCGGGAGCAACGCTAGCAGTGTTAGAGGGGGTCATCCGGCTGGGGGGAGGCAGCGGCGAGTGCCCGCGAGCAGAGCGCAGGGTTACGGCGGCCGACGGACGGGCTCTTACCAGCTCCTTGCGTTTCCCAGAGGTGAGAAAGCCAGAGCAAGGTTAGGAGGAGAGGGGCGAGAGAGAGACAAAAATCGCGTTAGAAGGTTTGTCCCACGCACGGCCCGCCGTCTCCCACGTCCCTGCGCTGAGGCTGCTGCCGGGCTGGCCCCTGTGCGAGGGCTCGGGAGCCACGTGGGACGCGGGGGCCAGCGGCGCAGAGGCGAGGGCAGTGGCGGGGGCAGCGGCTGCGAGAGCGGTGGCAGCGGTGGGCTCTGGACCCCTTGGCCGGGCACGCCGGGGCAGCCGGGGCTGGGGACAGCCGGGGATGAGCTGGTCATGGCCACCGTGAGGGGTGCTCAAGGTGCCCAGAGAAAGCGTGGGAGCAGAGGGTGGCCAGAGTCTGGGGGTGATGCAGCTGAGCCCCCGCTCTGATAAACTCCCTCTGGCTCTTCTTTTGCCCCGGGGGGGAGGGAGATGTGGGCAGAGCCTGGGGCAGGATGGGCCCCCATGGAGCAGCCCAATGCCTGGTGGGTCCCCAGGGGTAGAAGGGAGGCATTGGTTGGGGTCTGGGGGGGGGGGGCGAAACCCCAATGCCAGTCCCTGGAGGGGCACGAGCTGTCCCTTGCTTAGCAGCCAGACCCATGCTATGCTGGCAGCCGGGATGGGGGCTCAGCGCAGCCCCGCTCGCCTGCCCGTGTCCTGCCTGGCCCTGCAGGACCCGTCATGGGGGGGGTCAGGGGGTCACTGGGGGTCCCGAAGGACGAGGAGGGCAGCACGTGCAGTCAGGCAGGGCAGATGCAAAGAAGGCAAGGGAGAGCAGGGGTGTGGTGGGAGCACCACGTCACACCCTGGGACCCACAGCCACTGCCGGCTGCCTCCCCTCTGCCCCACGGCGGGGTGACCCACAGCTGGGATCAGGCGACGCGGCAACAGGCAGCGGTTACGGGACCCCGTGCACATCTACCGCATGCAAAAATCAACCACAAACGGCATGCCAAACCAGAAGCAGCGAACGGGCTTACTTGTGCAAACTAGTGTCCAGGCAAGGTGGGGAGCAGGGAGGGGAAGAGCGGTGGGAAAACTCAGGTCAGTTCAGCACGCGAGAGCCAAGAAACACAACGAAGCTGCGCGAGGGGCTCCCAGGAGAGGAGACGACAGCAATTAAAACCCTGTCAGCCCTTCGCCTCCTGCCTGCAGTGAGGCCGCATGGGAGGGAAAACACTGGGGGGACTCACTGGTGCGGCACTGCTCTATTCTCGGGCACCATTTCAGCATGACCAAGGCCTGATGGGGGCAACTTGGGGTGGAAACAACCCATTTCAGTCCGTCTTGCTGCCCTGGGTCTCGCAAGGGAACTCTTTATCCCCCTCAGAATTGGGGGGTGGGTGCCTGGCGTGCCCCTGCCCTGCGTGCAGCACACAGTGCCACGCCAGCCCACGCGTGGTGGGGCCGTGCCGACCCCACGTCCCCCACAAAATGCTGGCTGCACCGTGGGGAAAAGCTGGATCTCGCCTCTGAGGCCCAGTTGCCCCCTCCCCAGCTCGGCCCAACTGGGAGCACGTGCTGGTGAAGTGAGGGCTGGGGGGGGACGGACTGGACTGGGCAGCCATTTGGGCTGTGATCCATGAGCACCCGTCAGCTTTCAGCCTCACCGGCAGAGCCGAGGGGTCACTGTGCAGCCCCAGGTGCACCCCTCGTGCCGTGCCGGCCTCGAGGAGGGGGGCCCTCGGTGTCACCCCACACCAAAGCCACCGTGTGGCAGCCCAGATGGGGGTGGCACGTTTCTGGAGGGAGGACACACGGACGTATGTGGCACTGCAAGGACATGTGCAGGGACAGGAGCTGTTTCCCTGCTGCGGTGCCGGTCCTGACGGGTGCAGGATGGGGGGGCACGGGCACACTCGCTCGCTCGCCCCCACCCCACGGCATGGGGCCCCGGTGAGGCCTTACCGCCTCGAAGTCGGCCTGGTCATCCTCGGACACGTCGCTGGTCTCATAGACGTCAGGTTCATTCCTGGCCTGGGGCACAAATGGGCTCCGGTGAAACCCCAGCTCTCCTCAGCTATTTATTATCCATTTATGATCCAATACCCCCAAACAGCTTCTGACATCGCCTCAGCCCACAGACACCCATGGCAGCTGACCCCCCCCCCCAGACTCCACATCCCTTCTGGACACCCCTCATTTCCCCAACCCCCCCCCCCCACTGCCTCTGTCCCCCTGACACCTCCAAACGCCCTGGGCCCTTACATGGACCCCGATTCCCACAATCACCCCAAACACCCCCACTACTCCCAACCCCCCCAGAGATGCCTGTCTGCCCCCCAGACAAACCGCAGTACCCCCCAGCTCCCCAGTCACCCCACTAACTGCCCCAGCTTCCTCAGAGCCCCCCGGACACCCCAAATGCCTCCAATCCCCCCCAGGTGCCCCCTCCAACACTTTCCATTCTCCTGACCCCCCCAGTCTCCCCAAATACCCCACTTACTGACCTAGAGCCCCCCCTGATCCCCTCAGAACCCCTAAACCCCTCCAATCCCCTCAGTCCCCACAGTTGTCCCAGACCCCCCCCAGTTCCTGCAGACCCCCTGATCCCCTCAGACCCCCTGGATCCCCTCAGACCCCCCCCTCCAATCTCCTCAGACCACCTCTAACCCCATCAGACCCCCCAAATCCCCCCATTCTCCCGCAGGCCCCCTGATCCCCTCAGACCCCCAAGGCCCCCCCTTGATCTCCTCAGACCCCATGATCCCCTCATACACCCCCGATCCCTCTGAGACCCCCCCCAAATCCCCCTGATCCCCTCATTCTTCTGCAGGCCGCCTGATCCCCTCAGAACCCCCCCCCGAATCTCCTCAGACCCCCCTAACCCCATCAGCCCCCCAAATCCCCCTGATCCCCTCATTCTCCCTCAGGCCCCCTGATCCCCTCAGACCCCCAAGGCCCCCCCTCGATCTGCTAGGACCCCGTGATCCCCTCAGACACCCCCGATCCCCCTCAGACCCCCCCCCCAAATCCCCCTGATCCCCTCAGACCCCATGGGTCCCCTCAGAACCCCCCCCGAATCTCCTCAGACCCCCCTAACCCCATCAGCCCCCCCAAATCCCCCTGATCCCCTCATTCTCCCGCAGGCCCTCTGATCCCCTCAGACCCCCAAGGCCCCCCTCGATCTCCTCAGACCCCCCGACCCCCTCAGACCCCCTGGATCCCTTCAGAACCCCCCCAATCTCCTCAAAACCCCCCTCAGACCCCCTCCCCAAATCCCCCTGATCCCCTCATTCTCCCCCAGGCCGCCCCCCCCCAGCTCCCGGTTCCCCCCCGGCCCGGCCCTGCACTCACGATGCCGGGCAGGTCGGCGTATTTGGGGTCGGCCATGGCCGGGGGCCGGTAACGGGGACCGGGGGGGGAAGCGGGGGGGGGGGCCGGGCCGGTAACGGGGTGGGGGGGGGGGGGGGGCTAGTAACGGTGGGCCGGTAACGGGGTGCCGGTAAGCGCGGGGGGGGGGGGGCGGCAATGGGGGAGGCGGTAACGGGGGGTGGGTAAGGGGGGGTTGTCGGTAATGGGGGGGTTGGTAACGGAGGGGGGGGGGGGTCGGTCGGTAACGGGGGGGGGGGGTCGGTGCCGGGATCCGGGAAGCGCCGAGCAAGGCCGGGGCGGGCGGGGCCGGTCTCGCGAGAGCAGCGCGCGGGTGGGCGGGGCAAGGGAGCAGCGCGCGGGTGGGCGGGGCAAGGGAGCAGAGCGCGGGTGGGCGGGGCAAGGGAGGGCGAGTGGGCGGGGCAAGGGAGGGCGAGTGGGCGGGGCCTGCGCGGTGTTTGGAAGGGAAGGGGGGGGGGACACCGGGCACATACACACACACGGCGGGGGGGGGGGGGGGCATAGGTATGAACAAGGGGGGCACACACGGGGGGGGGGCATGAGTGGGAGACATTGAAGGGGGGGCTGCACACCCCCGCCCGTGGAAGTGCCCCCGGGGGGAGCTTCGTGTGGGTACTCCTGCCTGGGTTTGGGGGTCACGGGGGGGGGGGGGGCAGGGGGAAGAGGTGCCCCCTGGCTGCACATCCCTGCCCCCGCTTGGACAACCCCCCCCGGACTGGGCAGGGCCACCGAGGACACGAATGTGCCCGGCCTCAGCGCTGGGGGGGGCGGGGGTATGAGTCAGGACTGCTGGCTTCCCGCTTCGGGGAGGGGAGCTAAGTGGGGGGGGGGGGGAAGGAGGGGGGCCTGGCCCTGCGCCGACCCCCTCCTCCCCCCCCCAGACGGGACAGGGTCGCCACCATCCTGCCCCCCCCCCGCAATGAATCAGCAATTTGGGGTGACGATTCCCAGAGCCGGGCATCCCCCCCCCCCCCTCCCCGCCATCTCCATCCACCTTAAGAGCCGCGGGCAGCTCCACCTTAAAGCGGGGGGGGGGGGGGGGGCGTGTGCTTGCGGGGGGGCGGCCTCCCCCCCCCCCCAACACCCGGTACCGGGGCTGCAGTGGCGACAGCAGCGCGGTCACTGGAGCAGGGGGCAGCAGGAGCGCTGCGGAGCATCCCCCCCCCCCCCCGGCGCCGCCCTCCCTCCCGCATCCTGCATCCCTGGGTACCACTCGGCAGCCCTGGGCAGCATCCTGCATCTTTGAGCAGCATCCTGCATCCCTGGGTACCACTCGGCATCCCTGGGTACCAGCCGGCATCCCTGGGCAACATCCTGCATCCTCGAGCAGCATCCTGCATCCCTGGGTACCAGCCGGCATCCCTGGGTACCAGCCGGCATCCCTGGGCAGCATCCTGCATCCTTGGGTACCACCCAGCATCCCTGGGTACCACCCAGCATCCCCGGGTAACATCCTGCATCCCTGGGTACCGCTCGACCCTTAGGTTGTAAGCAGCATCCCTGGGTACCACCCGTATCGCCGGGTGACATCCCACACCCTTGGGGACCAGCAGCACCCTTGGGCCCCCCCTACTCCGGCTTCCCTCACCCCCCCAAACTCTTCTCGACGCTCCCACCCCACCGGGTGCCCCCCCCCCCCGCCCACCGCCATGGCCGAGCCCAGCACCGAGTGCAGCATCAAGGTCCTGTGCCGGTTCCGGCCCCTCAACCCGGCGGAGATTCTTCGGGGGGACAAATTCCTGCCCGTCTTCCAGGGGGACGACAGCGTGGTGGTGGGGGTGAGTGCGGGGGGGGGGGGGGGGGCACAAGGATACCCCCCACCCCCCCCCAGCCTTGGGGAGGGGGAGGGGAGCAAGGATGGGGGCATAGCTGGAGGAGCGAGGGGGGGGAATTGTCAGGTTGAGGGGGTAACAGACCTGGGGGGGGTAACAGAGGTTGTTTGGGGGGGGGGGATCGCCCTGGGTGTGGTCGGTGCCCAAATGGCCCCAGCCCCCCCCCCGGGGCGTTTCCCCTGCCCCCCTCTCCCCCCGCATGCCCCTCCCTTGCCCCCCCCCCCCCTTCCTTTTCTAAGGTTCCCGGCACTCCCAGTTTCCTCCAGTCTGGCCCAGTGCCGGGCGGGGGGGTGGGGTGGGGTGTGTTTACAATGAGCGGAGACGCCCTGACCTCCGGGGGGGGCACGATCGGGCCCTGAGGACAGCACCGGGGCGGGGGGGGGGGGGGGGGTTTGCCGCATATCCTGCCCCCCTCCCCCCCCGCTGCGGCCCAGCCCTTTGTTAAGTGGTGAAGCCGGGGGGGGGGGGCTCAGGGACCGCAGCCAAGAACCCCAATATAACGCCCCCCCTAACGCCCCCCCCTTCCTTGCACGGGGCCGTTTATTGGGGGGGGGGGCTCCAGCCGGGCCTGGGCACCCCGGTCCTGAGGTGGGGGGGTCCCAGGGAAAGGTGGGGGATCCTTGGGGTGGGGGTGGGGGTAGCGGGGTCCCCCCCGGGGGTGCAGTGGGGCTGAGGGGTGCGTGGGGGTGGGGGCTGTGCCGGCTCCGTGGGTGGTGGTGTGTCGCTGTGCGGTTGTGCCGGCGCAATGCGGGGTGTTGCGTGGGATGGTTGTGCGGGGTGGGGGGAGTGGGGGGGCGGGGGTGAGCGGCGGGGGCTGCGTGGGGTGCTTGTGCGTGGGGGGGGGGGGTCGTGGGGGGGGGGTGTTCGTGACCATCAGTGGGCAGGGTGGGGCGGTTGTCCCTGCGCCGTGCTGCGGCGATTGCGGGGGCCCGGGGAGGGGAGGGGGGACGGACTGGTGTCGCCGGTTGTCCCCGTGTCCGTGTGTCCCCGTGTCCGTGTGTCCCCGCGTCCGTGTGTCCCCGCGGTGGCTGCGGCGGTTCAGCACCGGGGCCTGGACAGCTCCCGGCCGGGGGGGGAGGGCGGGAGTGGGAGGGGGAGAACGGAGTGGAGGGGTGTACGGGGGGGGCGGGGGTGTATGGGGGTGTATGGGGGTCTATGGGGGGGCTGGGGGTCTATGGGGGTCTGTGGGGGCCTATGGGGGTGGAGGGGGGGCTGGGGATGTATGGGGGTTGGAGGTGTATGGGAGTCTAGGGGGGGCTGGGGGGGTCTATGGGGGGGCTGAGGGGTCTATGGGGGTGTATGAGGATCTATGGGGGTGTATGGAAGTCTACAGGAGGGCTGAGGGGTCTATGGGGGTCTATGGGGGGCTGCGGGGTCTATGGGGGCCTGTGGGGGTCTACGGGGTTGGAGGGGGTCAGAGGGGTCTATGGGGGTCTATGAGGATCCAGGGGGGGTCTATGGAGGTCTGTAGGAGGGCTGCAGGGTCGATGGGGGTCTATGGGGGTGGAGGGGGGGCTTGGGATGTATGGAGGTTGGAGGTGTATGGGAGTCTATGGGGGGCTGGCGGGGTCTATGGGGGTCTGTGGGGGGCTGAGGGGTCTATGGAGGTCTATGAGGATCTATGGGGGGGTCTGTGGAGGTCTACGGGAGGGCTGAGGGCTCTATGGGGTTCTATGGGGGGCTGTGGGGTCTATGGGGGCCTATGGGGTTCTATGGGGGGCTGGCGGTCTATTGGGCTGCCAGAGATGGGGACAAATGGGGGTGTATGGGGCTGTATGCTGTGGTTGGAGATCTATGGGGGTCTATGGGTGGTATATATAGATCTATGGGTGTGTATAGGGGGGCTGGGAGTCTATGGGGGTCTATGGGGGGGCTGAAGGGTCTATGGGGGTCTATGGAGGTCTATGAGACCTGGTTTATGGGGGTGTATGGAGGGGCTGAGGGATTTATGGGGGTGTATAGGGCTGTATGGGGACACTCTGGGTCTATGAGTATGTATAGGGAGCTGAGGAGTCTATGGGGGTGTATGGGGGGATTGGGGGTTTATGGGGTCCTATGGGGGCCTGTAGAAGGGCTGAGGGATCTATGGGGGTGTATAGAGCTATATGGCAAGACTGTGGGTCTATGAGTATGTATGGGGAGCTGAGTGGTCTGTGGGGAGTATATGGGGGTGTGTGTGGGGGTCAGGGGGATATAGGGATCTATAGGGAGGTTATGGGGGAGTCTATGGAGTTCTGGGGGTCTGTGAGGGTGTATGGAGAGTGTATGGGGGCTGGGGGTCTAGGAGGGTGTATGGGGTCTGAGGGTATGTGGGGGTATATGGAGAGTGTGAAGTCTGTGGGGGTGTAGGGAGAGTGTATATGGGGGTCTGGGGTAGATGTGGATATTGGGGGGGTCTGGTGGGTGTACGGGGTCTGGAGTACATGGGAGTGTATAGGGCATATATGGGGTTCTGGGGGTATGGGGGGTATGAGGGGATTGGGGCTGTGTGAGAGGCCCCCTGCAACTTCCCACCTCCCTCACTGGGATTTGCTAGAACTTACTGGTCCCCCCGCAAGGGGAGCCCTGAGGCTGGCACAGCCCCCAGCACCTTGTGGGGGTCCCTTCTGGCCACTGAACCCCATGTCCTTCCCCCCCCCAGGGCAAACCCTATGTCTTTGACCGTGTCTTCCCCCCCAACACCACCCAGGAGCAGGTCTACCATGCCTGTGCCATGCAGATCGTCAAGGGTGAGGGCTGGGGCCTTGGGGGGGGGCCCTGGGGGGCCTCTGGGGGGGTCCTAGCTGGAGAACCCTCCTCTGGGGACACCCAGATCCATGGGGACATTGGAGGGTGCTGGGAGGTGACAGGGGCAGGTTGGGGGGTGACACTGGCAGGGGGAGATGCACAGGGGGTCCCTGGGGGTGTCCGGCAGGTCTTGGGGTCTCTGCAGGACTTTGGGGGTGTCACTGCAATCTCCAGGGGTTCTGGGGGTATCTGTGAAGTCCTTCAGAGTGTCTCAGGGGTCCTTGTGCATCGCTGGGGGTCTTGGAGGTGAGCTCAGGTGCCTAGGGGGGATCAGGGAGTCCTTGAGGATCTCAGGGGAGTCCCTTGGGGTTTGGGGGGGGATGTCTATGAGGTCCCTGAGGGTCCTGGGATTCCTTGGGGGTTCCTGGGAGTCCTGGAGGGGCTTCTGCCCACCCTCACCCCTCCCCACAGATGTGCTGGCTGGGTACAACGGCACCATCTTCGCCTACGGGCAGACGTCATCGGGCAAGACCCACACCATGGAGGTGAGGGGGCCGGGGGAACTTTGGGTGGGGGGCAATACCCCCTGGGGTCTGGCACCCCCCTGGGTGTTCACCCCCCACTCCTAAATCCCCTGCCACCCCCAGGGCAAGCTGCACGATCCCCAGCAGATGGGCATCATCCCACGCATCGCCCAGGACATCTTCAACCACATCTACGCCATGGATGAGAACCTTGAGTTCCACATCAAGGTGGGGACTGGGAGGGAGTGGGAGGGACTGGGAGCACTGGGAGGACTGGGAGGTCGGGTCCCGACCCCCCCGCCCCCAACACCCCCAATTCCCTCCTACTAGGTTTCTTACTTTGAAATTTATCTGGACAAGATCCGGGACCTGCTGGACAGTGAGTCGGGGGGGGCACTGGGAGATACTGGGTGGGTATTGGGATGCACTGGGGGCACTGAGAAGCTTGGAGGCACTGGGGAGCACTGGGAGTCAGTGGAAGGGTATGAAGGAGCACTGGGAACTCCTAGGGCGTGTTGGGGGGGTCACCCCCCCCAGCCCCTCACCCCGTGTCCCCCCCACCAGTGACCAAGACCAACCTGTCGGTGCACGAAGACAAGAACCGGGTTCCCTACGTCAAGGTGAGGAGTGGCTCAGAGGGTGCCTTGGGTGGGGGACCCCAAGGGGCACCCCCAGAGGGGGGGCTGGGGCCTCACCCCCCCCACCCTGCACCCCCAGGGCTGCACCGAGCGCTTCGTCTCCAGCCCTGAGGAGATTCTGGATGTGATCGATGAGGGGAAATCCAACCGGCATGTGGCTGTCACTAGTGAGTGCCCTGGGGACATGGGGGGGGGCAGGTGATGGTGGTGGGGGGCAGAGTGAGGTGGGGGGGTCACTGCTATGCAGGGTACTGTGGGGTGTCTGGGGTGCTGGGGAGTTCTGGGGTACCATGGGGGTCCCTGCGGTGCTGGAGGGGTCATTGAGGCAACATAGGGGTCCCTGGGATACTGGGGGGGGGGGATCTGGGGCACCGTGGGGGTCCCTGGGGCACCGTGAAGGTCCCTAGGGCATCACGGGGGTCCCTGCAGCCTCATGGGGTCCTTGGAGCATTGTGGGCTCCCTGGGGTACTGTAGGGTGCCTAGGGTGCTGTAGAGGTCATTGGGCCACCATGGGGGTCCCAAGGGCATTGGGGGGGTCCCTGGGATGCTGTAGGGTCCCTGGGGTGCTGTAGGAGTCATTCGGGTGCCATGGGGATCCCTGGAGTATTGTGGGGGTCCCTGGGGTACTGTAGAGGTCATTGGGGTCCCTGGAACATCATGGGGTCTCTGGGTATTTTGGAGTCCCTGCGGCATTTTGGGGTCCCTGGGGTTCTGTAGGGTCCCTGGGGTGCTGTAGAGGTCACAGAGCTCCCACGGAGTTCCTGGGGAATCCTGGGGGCCCTGGAGTGCAGTGGGGGACTCCTGGGGGCACTGTGGGGTCTCTGGGGCATTGTGGGGTGCTGCAGGGGTCCCATGGGGGTGCGGGGGTCCCCGGGAGCTGGAGGCATGGGTGTGCAGCTTCTCCCCATGCCCACAGACATGAACGAGCACAGCTCCCGCAGCCACAGCATCTTCCTCATCAACATCAAGCAGGAGAACGTGGAGACGGAGCAGAAGCTCAGCGGGAAGCTCTACCTGGTCGACCTGGCCGGGAGCGAGAAGGTCAGGGGGTCCCCAGCACTGAGGGACCCTGGGGGGCTTGGGCTGGGAGGGTTCTGGGGTGGGGGGTCATCTTATGGGGCCCTGGGCTTGGGTGTGTGGGATTGGGGGGTCTCTGGGGGAACTTAGGTGGAGGATGTCCCCAAGGGGGATATTGGGAGGGTGGGGGTCTGTAGGCTGTGGGACATTGGGGTTAGGGCTCTTCAGGCTGGGGTGGGGGTCTTTGGATGAAGGCCCTCTGGATTGGGGATCTCTGGGGGTCTACTGGCTGGTGGCATCCTTGGGTTTGGGGGTCTTGGGGGGGTTCCTGGGCTGGGGGTGTCACTGGGGTGGAGGTCCCTGGGGTAGGGGTGGCTCCATGGGGGTCTCTGAGCTGCCTGGCCCCACAGGTCAGCAAGACGGGGGCTGAGGGGGCCGTGCTGGATGAAGCCAAGAACATCAACAAGTCGCTGTCGGCGCTGGGCAACGTCATCTCGGCCCTGGCCGAGGGCACGGTGAGAGCCCGCGTGTTCCCCCTGCCAGCCCCCCCACCTCTGCTCTGCCCCGTGGACCCTGGAGCTTGGGGGGGGACCATGCTGAGCTCCTGCGCCCCCCCCCGCAGAAGGCCTACGTGCCCTACCGGGACAGCAAGATGACACGGATCCTGCAGGACTCGCTGGGGGGGAACTGCCGCACCACCATGTTCATCTGCTGCTCCCCCTCCAGCTACAACGACGCCGAAACCAAGTCCACCCTCATGTTTGGGCAGAGGTAGGGGAGGGGCTGGGGGGGTATCAGGGTGCCCCTGCACCCCTCTGCACCCCTCTGCACCTCAGCTGCACCCCAACTTCACCCCATGCACCCATTGCACCCCAACAGCACCCCATGCACCCCAATTGCACCCTATGCACCCATTGCACCCCAACAGCACCCGTGGCACCCCAACTGCACCCCATGCACCCGTTGTGTCCCAACTGCATCTCAACTGCACCCCACGTACCTGTTGCACCCAAACTGCACTTTAACAACACCCATTGCACCCCAACTTCACCCCATGCACCCATTGCACCCCAAGAGCACCCCACGCAGCCCAATTGCACCCTATGCACCCATTGCACCCCAACAGCACCCATGGCACCCCAACTTCACCCCATGCACCCGTTGCACCCCAAGAGCACCCCACGCACCCCAACTGCACCCTATGCACCCTTTGCACCCCAACTGCACCCCATGTATCCACTGGCAAACTGGCTGCACCCCGACAGCACCCATTGCACCTCAACAGCACCCCATGCTCCTGTTGTACCCCAACTGCACCCCGTGGGCTCATTGCACCCTGACTTCACCCCACGCACCCCTTGCACCTCAAGAGCACCCCAAGCACCCATTGCACCCCAACTGCACCCCAACTGCATCCCCCGCACCCCCTGAGGGGGGAAAGGAGGCTGCATTGGGGGTCCCCAGACCTGGGAGGGGATTGGGGGCAAGGTGGACCCTGACATGGGTGGGCACCCTCAGGGGGGTCCCTGGGGGAGGCTGCCTGGAAAGGGGGAGCAGGAGGGGTCCCGGTTGAGCGATGTCCCCCCGTCCCCATGCAGGGCCAAGACTATCAAGAACACGGCTTCGGTGAACCTGGAGCTGACGGCCGAGCAGTGGAAGAAGAAGTACGAGAAGGAGAAGGAGAAGAACAAGGCGCTGAAGGAGACCATCGGGAAGCTGGAGGCCGAGCTGAGCCGCTGGCGGAGCGGTAAGGGGGGACCCTGGCGTCTGGCAGGGGACCCCATCCACCCCTTCCCAGCACTAGATGGGGAAACTGAGGCCGTGTCCCCAGGTGAGGCCGTGCCGGAGACGGAGCAGCTGAGCGGGGCCGAGGCGGAGGCCGGGACAGGCGAGGGCATGGGTGAGGGCACAGGGACAGGACCCTCCGACGAGACCCCCCTCAATGACAACAGCTCCTCCATCGTCATCCACATCTCTGACGAGGAGCGCCGCAAGTACGAGGAGGAGATCCGCAAGCTCTACAAGCAGCTGGATGACAAGGTGGGGACCCCTCCCCAGACCCCTCCCTGGGTTCTCTGGGACCCCCAAAGACCCCTCTAGACCTGCCAGGGACCCCCAGGACCCCTGAGACTCCCCAGGACCCTTGGGAACCTCCTAGGCCCCCTAGCATCCCCCAGGACCCTCAGCATCCCAGGATGCCCAGGATCTCCTGGCAGCCTACAGGACCCCCCCGAGACCCCCCCTCCGCCCCCAGCCCCTTGGGGCTGGCTGGTGCGGACCTTCCTGTCCTCCCTCCAGGATGATGAGATCAACCAGCAGAGCCAAATCATGGAGAAGCTCAAGCAACAGATGCTGGACCAGGAGGAGGTGAGCCCCCCCTGCCCCCAGCCCCCATGGCCCCCCATCTCCATCTGACTGACCCTGGAACCCCCTGGTGGGACCCTGGAATGATCCCCCTGGGCCCCCACCCAGACCGCCTGGGACCTACTTGGATCCCCACCCTGATCACTTGGACACCTCCACCCTGAGTACTTGGACCCCCCGCTGTGACCCCTGGGACCCTCATCCTGACCCCCTGGCTTCCCCTGGGACCCCCGCTATGACCCCCAGGACACCTCTGGGAGCCCCACCCTGACTCCCTGGATGCTTTCACCCCGAACCCCTGGGACCCCTCCACCTGACCCCACCAGGACCCCTCTGGGACCTCCTGGGACTCATCTAGGACCCCCACCCTGACTCCCTGGACCCCTCCACCCTGAGTCCCTGGGACCCCCCAACCTGATCCTGCTGGAACCGCTCTGGGACCCCTCCCCAGGACCCCCCTGGTCCCCTCCACCCTGACCCCTGGGACCCCTCTGGGACCCCTCACCCTGACCCTCTGGACCCCTCTGGACCCCCCCAGGTGCTGGCAGCGGCACGGGGGGGCGGGGAGGCGGCGCGGCGGGAGCTGGCGGCACTGCGTGCCGAGCATGGGGCGGCCCGTGCCGAGGTGGCCGAGGTGCTGGCGGCACTGGAGGAGCTGGCGCGCAGCTACGACCGCAAGGCGCAGGAGGCCGAGGACACCGGCCGACACAACCGCCGGCTGGCCGACGAGCTGGCTCGCACTGAGGTGACCCCCCAGGGACCCCCACCTGGGACCCCTGGCAGGCACCTAACGGGGATTCCTGACAGGACCCTACTGGGAACCCCCATGGGCACCCAACTGGGATCCCTACCGAGATCCCCGCCCCGGGAACCCCAAAGTGTCTCCTCAACTGGGAACCCCACTAGGACCCTACTGGGAATCCCCATGGGCACCCAACTGGGATCCCTACTGAGTTCCCTCCCCAGGAATCCCAAAGTGTCTCCTCAACTGGGAACCCCACTAGGACCCTACTGGGAACCCTTATGGGCACCTAACTGGGATCCCTACTGAGATCCCTCCCCAGGAACCCCAAAGTGGCTTCTCAACTGGGAACCCCACGAGGACCCTACTGGGAATCCCCATGGGCACCCAACTGGGATCCCTACCGAGATCCCTGCCCTGGGAACCCCACAGTGGCTCCTCAACTGGGAACCCCACTAGGACCCTACTGGGAACCCTTATGGGCACCCAACTGGGATCCCTACTGAGATCCCCCCCCAGGAATCCCAAAGTGGCTTCTCAACTGGGAACCCCACTGGGAAACCTGATGGTGACCTGCAGTGTCCCACTGGGACCCCACTGGGAACCTTGTCTGGCAAATGGGACGCAGACTAGGAAACCATTGGGACCCCCATCAGCACCCTAACTGGGCCCCCCAGAGCCAGGGCCCCTCCAAACTGGGACCCCCACATCAGGACCACACTGGGACCCCCAGCCTCTGAACCAGCAACCCCCAGAGCCCAGACCCCCAGGTCCAAACTGGGACTCCCAGATACAAACTGGGATGCTTTGGGCCAGGGATCCCCTGAAAAAGAAGCTTCAGACCTGGGAGCCCCCTAAACCCCAAACCAGACCCCAAAGAAGGGGACCCCAAACAAGAACCCCACCCCCCCAAACCAGACTCCAAAGAGGGACCCCCCCACCCCAAACTCACCCCAAAGATGGGACCCCACCCACCCCTCAAACCAGATCCCGAAGAGGAGACCCCCTGTCTCAAAACCAGACCCCAAAGAGGGGACCCCCCCCCATAAAATCAGACCCCCAAAGAGGGGATGCCCCCCAAACCAGACCCCAAAGAGAGACACCCCCAAACCAGATCCCAAACTGGGAAACTCTCTCCTTAAACTGGGATGCCAGACTGGGGGAACAAGAGGACCGCTCTGTGGGTGGAGTGGGTGAGATCCTGGGATGCTGGGGGGGGGTACTGGGGGATGTCAGGGTGGGGGGTGCTGGTGCGCTGGGGGTGCCAGGGAGGGGGGGGGATACTGGGGCGAGGTGTGCCAGGGGTGCCAGGGGTGGGGGATCCCAGGTGGGGTGCTGGGGCTGCCAGGGGTGCTGGGGGGGGTGCTGGGTGTACTAGGTGTGCCAGGGTGGGGGGTACTGGGGGGGGGGTGGGTGCCAGGCCGTGCCGTGCCCACAGGCGACGACGCTGTCGCTGGAGACGGAGCTGCAGCGGGTGCGGGAGCTGGGGGGGCAGCAGCGCAAGCGGGCGGCCGAGGTGCTCAACGGGCTGATGAAGGACCTGAGCGAGTTCAGCCTCATCGTGGGCAACGGCGAGATCAAGCTGGTGAGGAGCGGGGGGCACCCCTGGCAGGCTGCGCCCATGGGTGGGATGTGCCTGTGCCGTGCTGCGCCATGCCAGGCTGCACCCGTGGGGGTGTCGTGCCGTGCCCGTGCCGTGCCACGCCACGCCATACCCGTGTGCGCGACATGTTCGTGCCGTGCTGTGCCCGTGCCATGGCATGCTGTAGCCGTGTGTGTGATGTGCCCGTCACATGCCGTGCCCGTGCCATACCCATGGCATGCCAAACCCATGTATGCGCCGTGCCCGTGCCGTGCCATGCTGTAGCCACGTGCCTGATGCGCCTGTGACATGCTGTGCCCGTGCCGTGTACCCATGCCGTGCCATATCCATGTGTGTGCTGTGCCTGTGCCGTGCCATACCATGCCCTGTGTGTGCCGTACCCACGCTGTGCCGTGCCTGTGCTGTGCTGACCCACGTGCCGTGCCGCACCCATGCCATGCTATATCCATGTGTGGTATGTGCCCATACCACGCCGTGCCGTGCTATACCCACACCACGCCATACTCCGCTGTGCCATGCCATGCCCCTGCCCATGCCATGCCATACCCATGTGTGTGCCATACTCATGCCGTGCCGTACCCATGCCATATCATACTACGCCATGCTGACCCGTGTGCCGTGCCATACCCCTGCATGTGCTGCGTCCATGCCGTGCCGTACCCATGTGTGGTACGTGCCCATGCCATGCCATGCCACGCTGACCCGTGTTCCGTGCCCGTGCCCAGCCGGTGGAGGTGAGCGGGGCCATCGAGGAGGAGTTCACCGTCGCCCGGCTCTACATCAGCAAGATCAAGTCGGAGGTGAAGTCGGTGGTGAAGCGGTGCCGGCAGTTGGAGAACCTGCAGGTGGAGTGCCACCGCAAGATGGAGGTGACCGGGCGCGAGCTCTCCTCCTGCCAGCTCCTCATCTCCCAGGTGGGCTGGGGACAGGGATGACAGGGGACCTCCTGGGAGCAATGCCACCGCCGTGGGGACCCTGGGGGTTGGTGGCCCCAGGGTTCTGTGACCCGGGGGTTTGGTGGCCCCAGGGCTGGGTGACCTCAGATTTTGGTGGACCCAGGATTTGGTGACCTCAGGGTTTGGTGGCTGCAAGGTTTGGTGACCCAAGGGTTTGGTGGCCAAAGGATTTGGTGACCCCAGGTCTTGGTGGCACTGGGATTTGGTGACCCTAGGGTTGGATGTTCCCAGGGTTTGGTGGCCCAAGGGTTTGGTGACCCTGGGGGTTGGTGGCCCAAGGGTTTGGTGACCCTGGGGGTTGGTGGCCCCGGGACTTGGTGGCCCAAGAGTTTGGTGAGCCTGGGGTTTGGTGGCCCTGAGCTTTGGTGGACCCAAGGCTGGGTGACCGCAGATTTTGGTGGACCCAGGGTTTGGTGATCTCGGGATTTGCCGGCTCCAGGGTTTGGTGGCTGCAAGGTTTGGTGACCCAAGGGTTTGGTGGCCAAAGGATTTGGTGACCCCAGGTCTTGGTGGCACTGGGATTTAGTGACCCCAGGGTTTGGTGCCCTGAGGGTTCAGTGTCCCCAGGGTTGGGTGTTCCCAGGGCTTGGTGGCCCAAGTGTTTGGTGGCCAAAGGATTTGGTGACCCCAGGGCTTGGTGACCCAAGGGTTCAATGTCCCCAGGCTTGTGTGTTCTCAGAGTTTGGTGGCCCAAGGGTTTGGTGGCCCTGGGACTTGGTGACCCTGGGGTTTGGTGGCCCTGGGGTCTGCTGGCCACAGGGTTTGGTGATCCCGGGGTTTGGTGACCCCAGAGTTTGGTGTTCCCCAGGTTTGTCGACCCTGGGGTTTGGTGACCCTGTGATTCAGTGACGGGGTGGCCCTGGGGGGGGTGGGGGGGTGGTAGCCACGTGCCCCCAGCCGTGGGGGGGGGGGGTGTCAGTGGCTGAGACTGGTCCCCGCAGCACGAGGCGAAGATCCGCTCGCTGACGGAGTACACGCAGACGGTGGAGCTGAAGAAGCGGCACCTGGAAGAGTCGTACGATGCGCTGAGCGAGGAGCTGGCCCGGCTGCAGGCCCAGGGTGAGGGGGGGCTGGGGGGGGGACGATGACACAGGGGGACTGGGGGGGGGTCTCCCCGGTTTGTCGCCCTCAACGTGAGCTCCGGCTTGCAGAGACGGCGCAGGGGGTGGTCCGGAAGGAGCGGGAGCAGGATGAGACCCAGGACACCGATGAGGTCAAGGTAAGAGGGTGCTGGGGGGGCAAGGTGATGCGAGGAGGGGCAGGGCACCCCTGGGGGTCGCCCAGGGTCCCTGAAGGGTGTAGGGGGCCCGGGGCGGGGGGGTTGCAGTTGGGGGTCTTTATGGCATGTGGGGTGTCCTAGAGATGGGGTGGGGGTCCCTGGGGTGCTGGGCGATGCTGGGGGTCCTGGGCTGGGCATCCACAGGGTGCTGGGGTGGTTGGGATGTGTTGGGGGTCCCTGGGAGGTGCTGGAGGATGCTGGGGGTCCCCAGGAGGTGTTGGGGTCCCAGGGGTGTTGGGGGTCCCTGGGGACATGTTGGGGTCCCAGGGGTGCTGGGGGTCCCTGAGAGGTGTGGGAGTCCCAGGGGTGCTGGGGGTCCCTGGGGAGGCATTGGGGTCCCAAGGGCGCTGGGGTTCCCTGGGAGATGTTGGATTCCAGGGGTGCTGGGGGTCCCTGGGGAGGTGTTGGGGTGCTGGGGGTCCCCGGGAAGAGTTGGGGGCCGGGGGTACGGGGGTCCCCGTGCCCGGGCTGAGGACGGCGGGTGCAGAAGGCGCTGGAGCTGCAGCTGGAGAGCCAGCGGGAAGCCCAGCACAAGCAGCTGGCGCGGCTGCGGGACGAGGTCAACGAGAGGCAGAAAACCATCGACGAGCTGCGGGAGTGAGTGGTCCCGGCCCCCTCCCCGTCCTCGTCCCCAACCCCATTGCCGTCCTTGTCCCCAAATTTGACCTTGACTCCGATCTCATCCCTGCCTCCAACCCCATCGGTGACCCCGTCCCTGTCCCCGAGCCTGAAACCGTTCTCGTCCCTGACCCTGACCTCAGCCTTGACCCTGACCCTGTCCCCGACCCTGTCCCCACCCCAAATCCTGACTCTGTCCCCAACCCTGTCCCCATCCCCAATCCTGACCCTGTCCCCAACCCCGACCCCATCCTTGACCCCCAACCCTGACCCCATCGTCTCCCCAACCCTGACCTTGACCCTGTCCCTGTCCCCAACCCCGTCCCCATCCCCAACCCTGACCCTGTCCCCAACCCCAACCCCATCCTTGACACCCAACCCTGACCCCATCATCTCCCCAACCCTGATCTTGACCCTGTCCCTGTCCCCAACCCCATCCCTGTCCCCAACCCCGTCCCCATCCCCAATCCTGACCCTGTCCCCAACCCCGACCCCATCCTTGACCCCCAACCCTGACCCCATCGTCTCCCCAACCCCGACCTTGACCCTGTCCCTGACCCCGGATGACCCCAGCCCCCATCCCTGTCCCCATCCCCGGCTGGATTGGGGTGGGGGGGGGAGCAGAGACTGTCCACCCCATGGGTCTGTCCGTCCATCTGTCCCCATGACTGTCCGTCCGTCCGTCCCGCAGCCTGAACCAGAAGCTGGAGCTGGAGCTGGAGAAGCTGCGTGCGGAGCACGAGGCGCTGCGGAGCGAGGAGCGGGCCAAGGCCGCCCGGCTGCAGGAGCTCACGTGAGACCCCCCCCCCTTATCCCCCCACCCCAGGGGTCCCCCGGACCCCCCCCCCCCCGACACCCCTGGGACCCCTCAGAGCCACAACATCCACCTCCATGCCTGGGAGTCCTGGTGTCCCCCCCCCAGGATGTCCCCCTTGACACCTCCGGGATCCCCCCTCCCATCTCTCCTGGGACCCCCCCCAACATCACTGGGACCCCACCCCACAGGGACACCCCCAGGACCCTGTACTACCTCCAGGAGCCCTGGGACCCCCAACACCCCCAGGAGCCTTGGGGACCTCCCCATCACCCCTGGACCCCCCCCATCACCCCTGCCCCACCCCCCCCCACCCCTGGGACCCCCAACATCACCGGGACACCACCCTCACACCCAGGGGGACACCCCCCAGGACCCCCTCATCACCCTGGGACCCCTGACATCACCCCTGGGACCCCCCCCCCCCAGGACCCTGCACTACTTCCAGGAGCTCTGGGACCCCCAACAACCCCAGGAGACTTGGGGACCCCCCCTATCACCCCTGGACCCGTCCCATCACCCCTGGGACCCCACCAAAACCCCTGGGACCCCCAACATCACCGGGACACCACCCTCACACCCAGGGGGACACCCCCCAGGACCCCCTCATCACCCTGGGACCCCTGACATCACCCCTGGAACCCCCCCCCCCCCGAGGACACCCCCCCAGGACCCTGCACCTGCTCCAGAAGCCCTGGGACCCCCAATACCCCCAGGACCCTTGGGGACCCCCCCCAGGACCCTCAACATCACCAGGACCCCCCCACTCCATGGGGACACCCCTTAAGACCCTGCACTACCTTGGGGTCCCCCCAGCCCCCCCCAAAAGACCCCTGAGGCCCCTCCAAGCCCCCAGGAGCCCTCAGCACCCCCCCCCCCCAGCATCCTTGTGCCTCCCCTGAGACCCCCCCCAATCTCCCCTCCATCCTTGGAGTGACCCCCCCCCCCAACCTTGGGGTGACCCCCCCCACCCCTGGGGTGACCCCCACCCCCCAAATCTCCCCCCAGATTTCTCTACGAGCGCCACGAGCAATCCAAGCAGGACCTCAAGGGTCTGGAGGAGACCGTGGTAAGTGGGGGGGGGGGGCGTCTGGGGGGGTTTGGGGGGGTTTGGGGGTCACCGTGCACCCCCTCAACCCTGCCCCCCCCCCCCCCCCCAGGCCCGTGAACTCCAGACCCTCCACAACTTGCGCAAGCTGTTTGTTCAAGACGTCACGACTCGAGTCAAGAAAGTGAGGGGGGGGCGAAATGGGGGGGGGGGGGCAAAAGGCGGGGGGCAAAAGGGGGGGTAAAAATGGGGGGGGTGAAAATAGAGAGGGTAAGGGGAGAGAGTGGGGTCAGAGCTGGGAGGGGAAGGGGGGGCTGTAAGGGGAGGGAGGGGGGTCTTGGCCTGGGGGGGGGTCCAAGCGTTGGTTGGGGGTCCCGGCTTAGGTGTGGGGGGGTCCCAGCATGGGCATCGTGGGGGGGCCCTGGCTTAGGTTGGGGGGGGTCTCAGACCAGCATCATGGGGGGGGTGGCAGCCCGGGTTGGGGTGCCAGGCCATGTTGGAGGTGCCAACCTGGGTTGGGGGGGTCTGATCCTGGGTTGGGGGGGGGTCTGATCCCTGTTTGGGGGGGGGCTGCGAGCCTATGTTGGGGGTGCCAACCCAGGTTGGGGGGGTCTGATCCCTGTTTGAGGGGGGTGCCAGCCTATGTTGGGGGTGCCAGCCCAGATTTGGGGGGTCTGATTCCTGTTTGGGGGGAGTGCCAGCCCACTCTGGGGGTGCCAACCTGGATTGGGGGGGGTCTGATCCCTGTTTTGGGGGGGGATGCCAGCCCAGGGTGGGGGAACCAGCCTAGTT